>NC_091198.1:14574204-14666704 GCF_040958095.1 Procambarus clarkii
CTCTCTCTCCCCCTCTCTCTCTCTCTCTCTCTCTCTCTCTCTCTCTCTCTCTCTCTCTCTCTCTCTCTCTCTCTCTCTCTCCCCCTCCCTCTCTCTCTCTCCCCCTCCCTCTCTCTCTCTCTCTCTCTCTCTCTCTCTCTCTCTCTCTCTCTCTCTCTCTCTCTCTCTCTCTCTCTCTCTCTCCCTCTCTCTCTCCCTCTCTCTCTCTCTCTCTCTCTCTCTCTCTCTCTCTCTCTCTCTCTCTCTCTCTCTCTCTCTCTCTCTCTGTCTCTCTCTCTCTCTCTCTCTCTGTCTGTCTCTCTCTCTCTCTCTCTCTCTCTCTCTCTCTCTCTCTCTCTCTCTCTCTCTCTCTCTCTGTCTCTCTCTCTCTCTCTCTCTCTCTCTCTCTCTCTCTCTCTCTCTCTCTCTCTCTCTCTCTCTCTCTCCCTCTCATGTCAGCCTTCTGCTTCACTAGGGAAGAGAAATAACGTTCAGTTGGAAGTTGTCCAACCGAATATTTCCTGTTTCCTTTATTGAATGATAAATGGCGCAGTAAAGACTTCTCGTAAATTACACAGTAAAGCCACCAGCTGGCAACTCCCAAGGCGCGCACGCGCGCGTGTGTGTGTATACTCACCCACACGCGCGGTTTAGAACCGACTACAGACGGTTCTAAAAGCCGGGACCCAGGAGCTAAAACATCTCGACCCTACAGGCACACACATAAAACAGTCAACCAACAAACACACATAACATAAAACACTAAGTTATTGTATTTGTCAATATCCCAACAAGAAACAAATGATCTACACTGAACAAATCGCTTGATACAAATCACCATTTGGTCACCACTTGGTCCGGGAGTCATCTCCCGTCACGCAGGGTGCAGTTGCGCCTCCACAGATCTCCAGTATCATCTTTTGATACTGGTAATGGCTCGAAAGGGCCACCACTTACGGGCTATTCATGCCCGTGCCACCTCTTGGGTGGCTTAATCTTCATCAATCAATCAATCAATTGATACAAATTATCTTACAAACCTCTAATTTATATTTTACTCCACAAAAATCTAAACAAATAATAGAGGGAGAGATCTGTATTTTGTTTCAATTCTGTATTGATTTTTTTTGCCTCTTACAAGCTTGGAAAATAACTTGTGTGAAAATGTTAAGTTAGGTTGAGGGAACCAGAGGTATTTTGCGTTCTAGGAAAGGTCCTATTTAGCAGAAACTAGGGAATGGTACCAGAGGGTACCTGGGTAAATGGTTGTGGGTGCTAGGGAGGTGTTGTGGGTGCTAGGGAGGTGTTGTGGGTGCTAGGGACGTGTTGTGGGGTGCTAGGGAGGTGTTGTGGGTGCTAGGGACGTGTTGTGGGTGCTAGGGAACATGTTGTGGGTGCTAGGGAACATGTGGGTGCTAGGGACGTGTTGTGGGTGCTAGGGAGGTGTTATGGGTGCTAGGGAACATGTGGGTGCTAGGGACGTGTTGTGGGTGCTAGGGAACATGTGGGTGCTAGGGACGTGTTGTGGGTGCTAGGGAGGTGTTATGGGTGCTAGGGAACATGTGGGTGCTAGGGACGTGTTATGGGTGCTAGGGAACATGTGGGTGCTAGGGACGTGTTATGGGTGCTAGGGAACATGTGGGTGCTAGGGACGTGTTATGGGTGCTAGGGAACATGTGGGTGCTAGGGACATGTTGTGGGTGCTAGGGAACATGTTGTGGGTGCTAGGGAACATGTTGTGGGTGCTAGGGAACATGTTGTGGGTGCTAGGGAACATGTTGTGGGTGCTAGGGAACATGTTGTGGGTGCTAGGGAACATGTTGTGGGTGCTAGGGAACATGTTGTGGGTGCTAGGGAACATGTTGTGGGTGCTAGGGAACATGTTGTGGGTGCTAGGGAACATGTTGTGGGTGCTAGGGAACATGTTGTGGGTGCTAGGGAACATGTTGTGGGTGCTAGGGACGTGTTATGGGTGCTAGGGAACATGTGGGTGCTAGGGACATGTTGTGGGTGCTAGGGACGTGTTGTGGGTGCTAGGGAACATGTTGTGGGTGCTAGGGAACATGTTGTGGGTGCTAGGGAACATGTTGTGGGTGCTAGGGAACATGTTGTGGGTGCTAGGGACGTGTTATGGGTGCTAGGGAACATGTGGGTGCTAGGGACATGTTGTGGGTGCTAGGGAACATGTTGTGGGTGCTAGGGAACATGTTGTGGGTGCTAGGGACGTGTTGTGGGTGCTAGGGAACATGTTGTGGGGTACTAGGAAGGTGTTGTGGGTGCTAGGGACATGTTGTGGGTGCTAGGAACATGTTGTGGGTGCTAGGGACATGTTGTGGGTGCTAGGGACGTGTTGTGGGTGCTAGGGAACATGTTGTGGGTGCTAGGGACATGTTGTGGGTGCTAGGGACATGTTGTGGGTGCTAGGGAACATGTTGTGGGTGCTAGGGAACATGTTGTGGGTGCTAGGGACGTGTTGTGGGTGCTAGGGAACATGTTGTGGGTGCTAGGGACGTGTTGTGGGGTGCTAGGGAGGTGTTGTGGGTGCTAGGGAGGTGTTGTGGGTGCTAGGGAGGTGTTGTGGGTGCTAGGGAGGTGTTGTGTGTGCTAGGGAACATGTTGTGGGTGCTAGGGACGTGTTGTGGGGTGCTAGGGAGGTGTTGTGGGTGCTAGGGAGGTGTTGTGGGTGCTAGGGAGGTGTTATGGGTGCTAGGGAACATGTGGGTGCTAGGGACGTGTTGTGGGTGCTAGGAACGTGTTGTGGGTGTTAGGAACATGTTGTGGGTGCTAGGAACGTGTTGTGGGTGTTATGTAATTTGTTTTCAATTGCATTTTAGTGTTTATATTACGCTGGCATATCCCAGGGTAGAGTTTCCCTGGCGTTTGTCTGATCAGCCAAGTTATCCCTGCTGGCTGTCTGTAGCAACAGGCGACTTCTTGAGAAAGTTCCTAAGTCCCCCTTCGAACGGTTTAACCTTAGTTCCATCGACATGTTTCTTGTATTTGATGTTTTGGTCAGGGCCAGATTCACGAAGCAGTTACGCAAGCACTTACGAACCTGGGGCCAGATTCACGAAGCAGTTACGCAAGCACTTACGAAAATGGGGCCAGATTCACGAAGCAGTTACGCAAGCACTTACGAAAATGGGGCCAGATTCACGAAGCAGTTACGCAAGCACTTACGAACTTGGGGCCAGATTCACGAAGCAGTTACGCAAGCACTTACGAACCTGTCCATCTTTTCTTACTCTTTGGCGGCTTTGTTTACAATTATTAAACAGTTAATGAGCTCCGAAGCACCAGGAGGCTGTTTATAACAATAACAACAGTTGATTGGCAAGTTTTCATGCTTGTAAACTGTTTAATAAATGTAACCAAAGCCGTCAAAGATCGAGGAAAGATGTACACGTTCGTAAGTGCTTGCGTAACTGCTTCGTGAATCTGGCCCCTCTGATGTCCACAAGGTTCAAGTGAGCGTTTAAGGCACTTGGGTCGTTCCAATATTGCCCACATCCAACCATCTAGCCCACCAAACACACACCGAAACTACGACGTTGGTACAACGTTCGAACAAGTTTTAACACCTAACCAGTTATAACAACCAATATAGCAAGTTGTAACAACGTTCTAATACGTCATAAACACGTTAAGCCAAGACGTAACAACTTTATTACAAGTTGTAACAAGCGGAAAATAGAGACAGTTTCGGTTTGTGTTTCCAGGGTTATCTTCGTTGTTGTTGTTGTTTCATTGTTTATGTTTTGACTCAGTATTTTGCTTTTGTTTTTACGTATATATTATGTAAGTTGCTGTGATCGTGTTCTTGTGCTGTGCTTGTTCTGTTCTTGTGCTGTATTTACTATTTGTCTCTGCAGTATCGAGGTCTTAGCTCCTGGACCCAGCTTTTCTAACTTATCTATTTTTCCTCTATTATGTCTACTACATGTATATTTCTCTCTAACACACACGCACGCGCGCGAGCGCACATCCCCAGGAAGCAGCCCGTAGCAGCTGTCTAACTCCCAGGTACCTATTTACTGCTAGGTGAACAGGTTGAAAGAAACTCTGTCTCCGGCGGGAATCGAACCCGGGCCACTGGGACTAGGACCCTATAGCGCTGTCCCCTCATCCACTGAGTGGAGAACCTATGTACTGTACTTGTGTTCAAGCTGTGGTGGCAGTGATACACGCCCAACCACTTGGGCTGGACGGTAGAGCGTCATGCAGGTCGGAGTTCAATCCCCGACCATCCACAAGTGGTTGGGCACCATTCCTTCTCTCCCCCGTCCCATCCCAAATCCTTATCCTGACCCCTTCCCAGTGCTATATAGTCGTAATGGCTTGGTGCTTTGCCCCGATAATTCCCTCCCTCCCTCCCTCTCAATAGATGCTATATCAATTATCACGTGACCTCGATAGCCAGCGACATTCCACAAGCATACAGGACAAATACAGGATTTATTTGTCCCTGTTCACATGTATATTTTCCTGTTGACATTTCTAGTGTATTGTCATAATGCATTCTTTGATTTCTGTATGTGCAAGGGAGAGAGAGAGAGAGAGAGAGAGAGAGAGAGAGAGAGAGAGAGAGAGAGAGAGAGAGAGAGAGAGAGAGAGAGAGAGAGAGAGAGAGAGAGAGAGAGAGAGAGAGAGAGAGAGAGAGAGAGAGAGAGAGAGAGAGAGAGAGAGAGAGAGAGAGAGAGAGAGACAGAGACAGAGAGAGAGAGAGAGAGAGAGAGAGAGAGAGAGAGAGAGAGAGAGAGAGAGAGAGAGAGAGAGAGAGAGAGAGAGAGAGGGAGGTATCTTCGTACTTTATAAGTCACGCATTTCTGAAATTCAAAACCGAACCAATCCGGAAACCATCTATCTATAGATCAGGAAAGGCATGTCCGACCAGCCAATCAAGAAACATCAGCAGTAAACAAATCCATAAGGGCCGTGACGAGGATTCGAACCTGCGTCCGAGAGCATCCCAGACGCTGCCTTAATCATTAGCAGTAAGCCAGAGGGGCAATGACGAGTATCTCGCCTTCAATATACTAAATTATACTAACAATATACTCCCGGAAAATATACTAAAACCGGGGGACCCGGTCGGCCGAGCGGACAGCACGCTGGACTTGTGATCCTGTGGTCCTGAAATCATCTCAAGATAACCTCAAGATTCAATAATTTACTCTACAACTAACACTGCAGGCGAGCTGACGTCTGGCTGATTGAAACATCTACTCGTGTTGATAAGGCAACTTAGCGGCATACTTTCCAGAAATTAATTCTCTTCGACCGTGTGAAGACTTCGTTAGGAAGCAGATTTGGTGTCAGAAAGGTGTGAGCTAGATGTCAGAAAAGTAGTGAAGGCGAAGATTGTGAATGATAGTCCGCTGCGCCATTGATAAGTGACTACTTCCACAGTTGTTGCGACTACTACTACTACTACTACTACTACTACTACTAGATGAGTACAGGCTACATTCCTTAGGAGCCAAATAGACCAAAGTCGTCTCTTGGAGGAGGAACCCTTAATGCTGACGTTTCGTCAACGTTGCAACTAAGGCTTCAAGACGTCTGGGAAGACTATGAAAATATACTAAAAGTGAAGCAAAGATTTTACAAGAGTCAAAAGATCATTGGAAAAAGAGTGCCTCTGCCGACAACACTCCCTCCAGGGTCCCGCAGACCAGACAGGAAGCGAAACCCAACCCACTTGAGACGTTATTCCATTTACTTAAGTCGAGTTTGGCAAAGTAACTGTTAGAACTCGATAGTTTGTTTGTGCTAAGCTCACATAAATGACCTAGTTGCAGCCTAGTTTGACTGTTATAACTGATAGGACTTTATATCAGTGATAAAGCTTTATAAGTTTCTTGTCCCCAATCGACTTGAGAATGGTCCAGGACGGACCGAAACGTTGTCGTCCCTTCACCTTCTAGTGTGTGGTCTGGTCATCATTCTTGTCCCCCCTCCTATCTTCGCACTGTCAACAACTTCTCTATTACCAATAAAAATAAATAGAATCATTTCGATAACGAGAGAGAATTCAAGAAAATCGAGTCATGACATTCTCATTTCTACGACCCATGCCTTATATTCTTGCTCTAAAACGTATCCGATTTAATGGCCATAATCTGATAAAATAAATGGCAAAATTACGACACTTTATATAACCCGTTACGAGCTTAAACGAGGCGGCTCGTTAGTTAGAGGACTGAACGTGACAAAAGTTAAAAGTTAGACCTGTGTGTAGCATTAAAGAAAATGGGGAAATATGCCTTGTCCTGGAAGAATGGAGCTATTAATACAATGTGTAGGGGGGACTCCTGGCTTAACCTTGACGACGCGCGGACGTCTGGACACCTGCTCCGCCACCAGGGGGCCCGGGCCCCGCCGGATCACGTTCCGTTTCGCGATTTTGATACTGCCGTTTGGCATTCCAATTCACCGGTCCGGATTGTTACGACGCCTGGCGCACATATCGCCTTGGGTCACAGGATAGTTGATAGATTTCGAACGTGTTCTGGCTGGTGACGGTGTTCGGTGACGGTGTTCGACGCCGGCTTGGCAGAGAGGTGCCGGATCTTGGTGGGCTCCCGGTGTGCCCCCACCCGTGGTGGGCGGCTGGCATCTGCTTTGCCGGAAAGCACTGAATGACATTTTGCATTTTACTTTAAAACCGAAAACCTACTTTTTGGTTTTGCTACCTGGTGTTCTCTGTGTGGGGCGGGGCCGGTGCTTGTCACCCTGAGGGACTCCTGGGGCTCTCCAATCACCTGCCCGTCTGTGTGTTTATTGGCCGCGAGGCTCATTAGTTTCCGCTGAAAAGCGACATTCATACCGCCATTAGGCTTCGCGATTAACCCTACACGGGTACAAGTCAGTCGTCCGACGGGGCGCATCCGATCCCGCGATCGTCGTCGCTCTTAAATCAACAACAACACAGTGTATGTGTATTACGGTGTTGCAAGCAGTATGCGTATACTGTGTTGCAGGCCATGCGTATATATCATGCTGTAGGTTTATACTGTGTTGTTGCAGGCCGAGTATTTGCCTTACTGCAAGCTGTATACGAGTATACAGTCTTGCAGACCGTGTACTTACATTGTTTGCTGCAGGTTGTGTGTGTGTATATTGAGTTGGAAGCAAGGAACATGGGAGAAAGGGCCATGGGAGGAAGGAACATGGGAGGACGGATTAACCACGGGAGAGGAGTGACTGTGGTTGCAACTGTAAGGCCCACTGTTGCTGCTCAACACATGACGTTGACAACACACCTCCAAACTTATAATGAATCTCACACCCCCTGCACCACTACCACCATCATCACTATATACTACCACCACCACCATCACCACTATATACTACCACCATCACCACTACCATAATCACCCACAAACACCGCTGAATCCTCACCAACACCCTCGTTCATACACATTCAAACATCACTCACCCACTAAACATCCTTCCCTCTCATCCACCAAACCCACTCCCTCACAAACCTCCCTCTCCCTCACCCCTCCAATCCCCCTTCACCCACGATCACCAACCATCCCCCTCATCCTCCAACTCCCCCTCTCGCCCCCCACACCCCCCACACCTCTCCTGCTCGCGTCATCACCTACGGGGCCAACCAAAGCGAGGCTCACGGCAAATGTTTACTGACAAAAATTCCTCGCCGGCAGAAACACTTCTTGCAAGAAAAAGCAGTTCATCGGAACCCAAGTTTACTGATATTGCACACTTGCAAGATGCCCCCACATTCTGTGAATTGCAAATAAACTCCAATCAAATGCAACTGACCGAATACATATTTTCTTCCGATGGATTCTTATGTTTTCTGTGCAACAAAAATAACAGCATGATTTATAAATTAGTTTTTATCAATTTCAATTAATGTATCAATCAGAGCTGTACAAACATTGCACAAGAGCTTTTGGGTACTTCTGCAAGTGATATAGTTTGGAACCAGCCACCAACTAGTGATGGGAATTGGTTCCTTAGTTGCTGTAACTTGCATACAGCTGAGAAAGTTTGGTTATGTTCACGAGTTGTACTCGTGTTGGCTCCAGTCTTCCCACTCACATGGGTAGCGCAGTGGTGGTCTCTCAGCCGCTCGTTAGCCCTAGTGGTGGTTACTGTAAGTGGGTAGCCTGCACCTGGTAACATGTCTTGTAAGAAGGCATTGTTCAAACAAGATCTTTCTTCATCTTACCATGACTGTTCTTTGTGGTCTGAGTTATTTCAGGGAGGATGCCATCTACCATCTCTATGTGTATTCACACTATCACTAACTTGTTTAATTTGATTTATATAGATTTGTAAACATCAGAGGCATCCCTGAAGTATGTGCCCATAGTAAGGTGTGTGTGTGTGTGTGTGTGTGTGCGTGCGCGCGCGTGTGTGTGTGTGTAGGGTGGGGGGGGGGGGGGGGGAGGATCTGCAGCATTGCAGGGCATTGCAAACATCTTCAGTTTCAGATGTGTCAAATATTTCCATTCTTGATATTGCGCAGTTGCAACTGCGCATCGCTGAGCGCCTATGGGAGTGGTGTCTTTATTTTGTTTTTCTCCAGGCTAAAAGAAACAGTGACTTCCTTCTACAGTGACCTTCATTTGGAACTTCCCAGTTTACCTTTGGAACTTCCCAGTTTAGACCCGAAGGTGACTGAGATCTTCCAGGAGGTCTCCAGGGCCTTTCTTTGAACCTTCGGCGCGTCTTAATATGGTATCGTGTTGAAATTTACTAATATTGGTCTTGACTCCATTACGAAGATCATGTGTTAAGAATATTTAAGGTTCCAAGGAAGACTACGACTCCTCGCTGGGTTCGCACCTTCAATGGTAATACTGTGATGCCTTATACTGGTAAATTTATGATGTTTAATAAGTATTTGTCAGGATTAATTATGATTATATTTCCAGCATACAGCGAGCAAGCACGCACGGACACACACACACACACACACACACACACACACACACACACACACACACACACACACACACACACACACACACACACACACACACAATCAAAGTGAAAAAGTTAAAACACTTCACTTCATTCTCCCCCAAAATGACTATACTTCTGGCTGCAATTTGGACGTAATTTTGCAACCCTTCCGACCGCCTGTATCACGGAGACTCGCACAGGGGGAAGTCCACTCTATTATGAACTCGGAGCAACTTACTGCACATTCACTGGTCGAGTTGACGAGGGGAGAGATGGAGGAAGAGGGGCGACAGGGAGGATAGGAGGGAGGGGAATTATGGGAAAATGGAAAGGGAGCAAGAGTTGGCAGAGGAAGGGAAGGGTTCCAGGGATTACTGCATGAAAGGAGAGAGAGAGAGAGAGAGAGAGAGAGAGAGAGAGAGAGAGAGAGAGAGAGAGAGAGAGAGAGAGAGAGAGAGAGAGAGAGAGAGAGAGAGAGAGAGAGAGAGAGAGAAAGAGAGAGAGACAGAGAGGTTGGAAGAAGCAGACATTATGCGACACAGTGAAACTGTGTGTGAAATTTTTAATCAGTAAGAACAAAACTGGAACACAAAGCCTGGCTGAGTATTTTGGGGCCAGTGTTGCGTGCACAGTTACAGCCCCGCTCCTGTGCCGGGTAAGTCCACTACGGGCTCACCGTAGCCCGTGCTACCTGGAACTTTTTTGTTCCCAGTAGCTGAATCTTAAACAACAGCAAACCTTGCGTTGGGGCAAGTGTTCAAATGTTCGTCAAGACTGCTGGGCTCAATCTTCCGCTTTTAACGATCAATCCTGCCTGAAATATCCTACAGTTTGACCACATTTGACGCCAAACTAGGAGAGGGACAAGATTTCTTGGCAACAGTCTGGGATGCTCTCGGACGTAGGTTCGAATCCTCGTCACGGCCCTTTGTGGATTTGTTCAGTCCTTCATAGATAGCCTTTTATGGCATGGCTAAGGCAGACTTAGACTAAGCACTAAGACTAAGACAATTATAAACCTAACGATTCTTTGTAGTAGTCATGACAAACGAGACGTCATGAACTCTCATTCGTGTCACTTTAAACAAGCCGGTTAGGACAGCAAAAATACTTTCTACAACAAATACGTTTAACCAGAGTTAGGCAAGGAAATCCGAAATCAGTTACCTGCCCTTCTGTAATGATGTGGGGAGGGAGGGAATTATCAGCAGGGAAAGCACCAAGCCATTACGACTATATAGCCCTGAGAAGGGATCAGGATAAGGATTTGGGATGGGACGTGGGGAAAGGAATGGTGCCTAATAACTTATGGACGATCGGGGATTGAACGCAGACCTGCATGAAGCGAGACCGTCGCTCTACCGTCCAACTCAAGTGGTTGAGAATGATGTGGGGAGTTTGATGTGATTATCTTGGCAGAAGGTGAGAAGCCGATACTATAATATCTACTGATTTGATTGATCGTGTTTGAATGAGATTTAATTATCTTCGACATGACATATTCATTTACTCGTGGCTTAGCAATTATATCTTGAGTGTTGATATCATCTAGATATCATTAAATTGGATGAGATCACTTGCAATATATTATTAGTAAGTATTAGTAAGGATTAGTAAAGAGGCATTTAGGGCGCTTTACACTGCCTACGTGAGGCCAGTCTTAGAGTGTGTCGCCTCATCATGGAGTCCCCATCTGAAGAAACACATAAGGAAACTGGATGTGTATGTGTGTGTACTCACCTATTTGTGCTTGCGGGGGTTGAGCTTTGGCTCTTTGGTCCCGCCTCTCAACTGTCAATCAACTGGTGTACATGTTCCTGAGCCTACTGGGCTCTATCATATCTACATTTGAAACTGTGTATGGAGTCAGCCTCCACCACATCACTGCCTAATGCATTCCATCCGTTAACTACTCTGACACTGAAAAAGTAACTTCTAACGTCTCTGTGGCTCATGTGGGTACTCAGTTTCCACCTGTGTGTGTGTGTACTCACCTATATGTACTCACCTATATGTGCTTGCAGGATCGAGCATTGACTCTTGGATCCCGCCTTTCTAGCTATCGGTTGTTTACAGCAATGACTCCTGTCCCATTTCCCTATCATACCTAGTTTTAAAAGTATGAATAGTATTTGCTTCCACACCGATAGATGTGTGTGTGTGTGTGTGTGTGTGTGTGTGTGTGTGTGGATTGAGTTACTTGCCCCCAATCAGTTATGGCGGCAATCATTCCCAACGCATAAAAATATCGCCAATAATCCAGCTCGCATTAGAACTACACAGCACCCCAACCTGGAACACCTAATAACGTGGCTGTGAAGAGGCTGCAATACTGGTCAAGACTCATCCCTGAAGTGCAGGCGATGAGTCACAATAACGTGGCTGTGAAGAGGCTGCAATACTGGTCAAGACTCATCCCTGAAGAGCAGGCGATGAGTCACAATAACGTGGCTGAAGTATGTTGACCAGACCACACACACTAGAAGGTGAAGGGACGACGACGACGTTTCGGTCCGTCCTGGACCATTCTCAAGGCGACTGCCGACTTTGAGAATGGTCCAGGACGGACCGAAACGTCGTCGTCCCTTCACCTTCTATGAAGTGCTTAATATATTCAAAGTTCCTTGGGGGGCAGAAAGTGCTCCACCATTGGACCAAATGGTCGTGGTCCCATCACACAGACACAAACGGTCTTGCTGTATAATGCACCAGAGCCAGGCTTAACCGAGCCACCATTTCCGAAACCTGTATATCTTTCAACGTTACCTGATGCAGTAGTGACGTCATATTAACGTTAACTGATACAGTAGTGACGTCAGATTGACGTTAACTGATGCAGTAGTGACGTCAGATTCACGTTAACTGATACAGTAGTGACGTCATATTCACGTTAACTGATGCAGTAGTGACGTCATATTCACGTTAACTGATACAGTAGTGACGTTAGATTCACGATAAGTGATACAGTAGTGACGTCAGATTCACGTTAACTGATACAGTAGTGACGTCAGATTCACGTTAACTGATGCAGTAGTGACGCCATATTCACGTTAACTGATACAGTAGTGACGCCATATTCACGTTAACTGATACAGCAGTGACGCCAGATTCACGTTAACTGATATACCAATCACGTCAAACACCCATCAACTTGTACACTGGTCACCGAATGTAAACAACAGAAGCAATGTGTCCTTGTCAACAATGTAAGTTTGTCAACACTGTAAGGTTGTCAACAATGTAAGTTTGTCAACACTGTATGTTTATCAACAATACCACGTGGTACTAGCCGAGTCATTCATTAGTGTGTGTTCGGCACAGCCTAATGATCAAACTATCGGTCTTCCTGCGTTAATGACATGGTTTACTCAAGTTCAGCCGTCATATATATATATATATATATATATATATATATATATATATATATATATATATATATATATATATATATACACACACAAAATTGTGCATGTGTGTTGCTGCTTTATAATCTAATTTTGTCAATTTTTAACACTGTTAACTATCGAGAAATATAAATCTTATTGAAATTTTTTTTTTTATTATTTATTTTATTCCTATTTACAATTTTGCTGTAAAAATTTTACCGTTTATTTGAGAATTATTGATTTTGATGTAAATAAAATTGCCCTTTTATCATCTTGGAGATCTATTGATAGATCTCGGAGCTCTATTGATAGATCTTGGAGATCTATTGATAGATCTCGGAGCTCTATTGATAGATCTTGGAGATCTATTGATAGATCTTGGAGATCTATTGATAGATCTCGGAGATCTATTGATAGATCTCGGAGATCTATTGATAGATCTTGGAGATCTATTGATAGATCTTGGAGATCTATTGATAGATCTTGGAGATCTATTGATAGATCTCGGAGATCTATTGATAGATCTTGGAGATCTATTGATAGATCTCGGAGATCTATTGATAGATCTCGGAGATCTATTGATTACCAGCGATAGATAAACAAGACTAGTAGGTGAACAAGGTATATTGTTATCAGAATTGCTCAAGAATTTACGAATTCTTTTGCGAAACCTTTACATCTTTACCCTTGTTTATGCGCTTCGAAACCTCACAACCCATGATTGTTTGTTCCAAACAACCTCATGGTGCTTCGGAGCTCACAAACTGTTGATTATAGGTAACAGACAGTTGTTAACAGACAGATTATAGGTAAACAGACAGTTCTTAACAGACAGATTATAGGTAACAGACAGTTGTTAACAGACAGATTATAGGTAAACAGACAGTTCTTAACAGACAGATTATAGGTAACAGACAGTTGTTAACAGACAGATTATAGGTAAACAGACAGTTCTTAACAGACAGATTATAGGTAACAGACAGTTGTTAACAGACAGATTATAGGTAAACAGACAGTTCTTAACAGACAGATTATAGGTAACAGACAGTTCTTAACAGACAGATTATAGGTAAACAGACAGTTCTTAACAGACAGATTATAGGTAACAGACAGTTCTTAACAGACAGATTATAGGTAAACAGACAGTTCTTAACAGACAGATTATAGGTAACAGATAGTTCTTAACAGACAGATTATAGGTAACAGACAGTTCTTAACAGACAGATTATAGGTAACAGACAGTTCAGAACAGACCACTGTTAAGAACAAATCCCCAAAAACTGTGATCTGGGTTCGAATTTTGACTAAGGCACAGCTGGGAACATCCAGGGTGTAGGTTCGAACCCTCATCACAGCCCTTGTGGATTTGTTCATTTGAAATATCACACTATTGTGATTTCTGTGTGTAGTGTAAACCATTGTTGAAAGATGTAAAGGTTTCACAAGTGGCTGCGTGTACTTATTGAATCCAGGCCCTGGGGGGAGGGACTGACTTACCTTACCACAACAAACACAACTCATTACAACGTTCCCTAAACTCATCTTGACTACCAACACGTGTCATAAACAGATAATTTCTCATATCGTTCTATTATCACACCAAAATCACGGCACTTTTCTTCATAATGTCACTATATATACTTTCTGATATACTTTCATCGTGTATAAATGAATAATTTTGGCGTTTGCTGAGTGCGTTGGGAAGTGTGTGAGGTGTGGCAGTCAGAGCTACTGGCCAGGTGTGGTAATGCTGGTGTGTGTGTGTGTGTGTGTACACACCCTCCCCCCCTCCCTATCCCTCTAAGTCCCACCCAGTCCACTCCACCACTTCTATATTCTATCCCTTCTGTCCGGGTTTCTTTCCTTGCAATTGCCCGTCCTGGCGTCCACAGCTCACGAATATACCACTCATACTTCTTAAATTACTAATTTAATTTAAGTTACCAGCACCTCACAATCTTTTCCCTTCACCACACTACCTAGCCACCCTCAACCACACTACCTAGCCACCCTCAACCACACTACCTATCCCCCCCTCCACCACACAGTAGCATCATGGAAGGAGACATCAATTTTGTAACAAGACACCTATGCTGGTTCTCCAATATCATTATTCTCCGTGTGTCTGGCAACGCCATGCTCCTCCGTGTCTCTGGCAACGCCACGCTCCTCTGTGTCTCTGGCAACGCCATGCTCCTCCGTGTCTCTGGCAACGCCATGCTCCTCCGTGTCTCTGGCAACGCTATACTCCTCCGTGTCTCTGGCAACGCCATGCTCCTCCGTGTCTCTGGCAACGCCACGCTCCTCCGTGTCTCTGACAACGCCACGCTCCTCCGTGTCTAGCGAGCCGGATACAAGCGAGGCTTCAACTAAATTAGTTATGAGCGTCATATTTTGCTTCGGACAGCTGGTACGTGTTAGCGCCTGGCTGACCGAGACACGTGTGACCGACAGGTGTGACCGACAGCTGTCGCGAGTGGAGTGCTATACTCCCACAGACAGCGATACCAGTCACTCCCACAGACAGCGGTACCCGTCACTCCCACAGACAACGCACCCGTCACTCCCACAGACTAGATGAATAATTCCAGCTGTCAAATCCCCAGATTATAAATGAATTAACACACTCGACTGGCAATTGAGTGGGTTGACATTGTCTTCACCAACGCTTCACTCACTTCCAATGTTCGAATTGTACCACACTTCCAATGTTCGAATTGTACCACACTTCCAATGTTCGAATTGTACCACACTTCCAATGTTCGAATTGTACCACACTTCCAATGTTCGAATTGTACCACACTTCCAATGTTCGAATTGTACCAATGTCAATCGGTCCGTCTTTTTCAACGAGGGCCAAATGTTCCTTCCATATAGCCGCGAATGTCCTTGTTTAGGAAATGAAAAACCCTTTTATACGAGACTAACAACTGATGTCGAACGTTCGAATATTCGAACATTTCTCTACCAGTGCCTCGCTGACGACCTCTGTTCGAACCACAACGCTATACACGTCTCACCCGCGTTCTACAAATACCAATAATTGCCAACAGGACCACCAGGTAAGTCCACTACGGGCTCACCATAGCCCGTGCTACTTGCCCCGCTCCTGTGCCAGGTAAGTCCACTACGGGCTCACCATAGCCCGTGCTACTTGCCCCGCTCCTGTGCCAGGTAAGTCCACTACGGGCTCACCATAGCCCGTGCTACTTGCCCCGCTCCTGTGCCAGGTAAGTCCACTACGGGCTCACCATAGCCCGTGCTACTTGCCCCGCTCTTGTGCCAGGTAAGTCCACTACGGGCTCACCATAGCCCGTGCTACTTGCCCCGCTCCTGTGCCAGGTAAGTCCACTACGGGCTCACCATAGCCCGTGCTACTTGCCCCGCTCCTGTGCCAGGTAAGTCCACTACGGGCTCACCATAGCCCGTGCTACTTGCCCCGCTCCTGTGCCAGGTAAGTCCACTACGGGCTCACCATAGCCCGTGCTACTTGCCCCGCTCCTGTGCCAAGTAAGTCCACTACGGGCTCACCATAGCCCGTGCTACTTGCCCCGTTCCTGTGCCAGGTAAGTTCACAACGGGCTCACCATAGCCCGTGCTGCTTGGAACTTTTTGTTCCAAGTAGCGAATCTTAAACAACAACAACAACAGGACCTGTTTACGGGCTATTCATGCCCGTGCCACCTCTTGGGTGGCTTAATCTTCATCAATAAATCAATAAATCAACTAGACCTCATCACCTAACCAACGTCTCTATGTGTAAATATGCAATAACGTTAACTTAAAATTGAGAAAATTTATATTTTGAATGGAGAATGAAGTTAAAATTGATGAATGCGTCTTTGGGGTTGGCCGCGGGATGGAATGGACATAGTGTGAGAACGGATTGCGTTTAAGGCAATTTCAGAACATCACTAAAGGCTCTGAGCGTTAATTAGGAAGGCCTCAGACAGTAAACACGGATTAATGGGACAAGTTCGCTTGGGTTTCAGCCAAGGAGTTATTAGGGACTTGGTTGTAAACAGATTGGTTAGGTTAGGTTAGGTTAGGTCGTGTTCCACGTTAAATGAGTTGTGTAAGGCTTAAGGTGAGGTGGTGGGAAGGTTAGGTTAGGTTAGGTTAGGTTAGGTTAGGTTAGGTTAGGTTTGATTAGGTTAGGTTAGGTTAGGTCGTGTTCCACGTTAAATGAGTTGTGTGAGGCTTAAGGTGAGGTGGTGGGAAGGGCGAGCCGTCGGCCTACCACCAGGAGCCAGAGGTCGTCCACTTCCGTACCCACCTGTGTAACAGGTTGTAAATGTTCCCTGTAGGTGAGCAGTGTCCCTTTAAGTGGTGGTGGTGCTCCTGTAGGTGCTTGTGGTGGTGGTGGTGCCTGTGGTGGTGGTGGTGTCTGTCCTGGTGGTGGTGGTGGTTATGGTGCTTGTATTGGTGGTAGTTGTGGTGGTGGTGGTGTCTGTCCTGGTGGTGGTGGTGGTGGTAGTGCTCTGTAGGTGCTTGTACTGGTGGTGGTGGTGGTGGTGGTGGTGGTGATGCAGGTAGCGAGGACAGTGGTCGGAGCTAAGGCCCCTTAGTCTGACAGCAAGAGAAGTTCCATCAGAGTTTCAGGTGAAACTTCCCAATGCACCTTATGTATCTAGCAATGTTGCCGTGCAACTCCCAATGTATATCCTGGCATTTATAGACCAGCGCCGTACAACAGACTGACAATGAGATATAAGTAATTATCAAGTGAGCGCACGAAACTATTACTCGACTAAACAGCACTTGGGAGGAAAATGAAAACAAAAATGATTTGGTTCACGACGGAGGAAAGGAACGATGACCAACCACTTGGACGCTCTGGGATTGAACCCCGACCTGTAAGAAACGATACCCTCTCTACCGTTGAGTCCAAGTGAGAGAGGAACAGACAACTTGGAAGCACATGACAGCAATCATAGCAGACCTCATAGTTTATCTGTTCAACCTGTTCTTCAATTCCAATGAAAATAACCAAAAAAAACAGCTGTTAAGCAGGGAGCGGAAGACAGGGGTCACGGAAGACAGAGGACAGAAGACAGGGGACAGAAGACAGAGGACACGGAAGACAGGGGACACAGAAGACAGGGGACGGGAGACAGGGCACTGAAGACAGGGGACACAGAAGACAGGGGACACAGAAGACAGGGGACGGGAGACAGGGCACTGAAGACAGGGGACACAGAAGACAGGGGACACAGAAGACAGGGGACCCAGAAGACAGGGGACGGAGAAACTTTGAGAAGGAGCAGGAAACAGTTGGAGTCGGGCGAACACCCAGGTACCTATTTTAATGCTAGGTAACAGGGGCATTCAGGGTGAAAGAAACTTTGCCCATTTGTTTCTGCCTCGTGCGGGAATCGAACCCGCGCCACAGAATTGCGAGTCCTGCGCGCTATCCACCAGGCTAGGAGGCCCCTGGTGAGTATAGTGTGGTCTTGGCGGGTCACACAGGGGCTGGCTGGCTCTCAGGCAGCTGGCACTTGGTGGTAACCTGTTCTCTCGACACATTTTTAGTGGAGAAGTGGGGAGAGAGGGGGAGAGAGGGGGGGAGGGAGAGAGAGAGAGAGAGAGAGAGAGAGAGAGAGAGAGAGAGAGAGAGAGAGAGAGAGAGAGAGAGAGAGAGAGAGAGAGAGAGAGAGAGAGAGAGAGAGAGTGAAGGAGTAAGAGTGAGAGGAGAGTGAGAGAGTGATAGTGAGTGAGAGTAGAGTGAGAGAGTGATAGTGAGTGAGAGTAGAGTGAGAGAGTGATAGTGAGTGAGAGTAGAGTGAGAGAGTGAGAGTGAGTGAGTGAGTGAGAGAGTGAGAATGACAGAGCTAGAGAGCGAGCCAGAGAGCGAGAGAGTGAGCCAGAGAGCGAGAGAGTGAGCCAGGGAGCGAGAGAGCGAGTGAGAGAGCGAGAGAGCCAGAGAGCGAGAGAGCAAGCAAGAGAGAACTGGGGAATATATTAAAAAACAATAAAATCTAAAATTTCAATTAAAAAACCAATACTACATACAATTTAAATTAAACAAAAAAACATCGAAACTATAAATAATATCAAATTACGAAAAGAAAACACAGAACAACGGACCTGGGAAAAGGAATAAAAGAGAGAGAGATATGGATTAGACAAAATATTTCAAAATATAAAAGATTCTCCCGGAACCAATATTTAGGCCATAAAACTAATTCTACTAAAACTAATTAAAATCTAAAACTAAATCCTAAATTAAAAGTCAATGAGCATGACATTGTAGCATATTATAGCCTACACTGAGACTGGTTGAACTAAACCGTTAAAAGTAAGATAATTATTTACAATTTAACGTGTGCGACAATCTGAGAGCAAAATACAAACTGGAGTAGTTACTCCAGAACGTCCGTAGAAGAAAATTGTTTACTTGCCAAGAGAGAAAACGGGAATATATTTAACCCATTTTCTCTGCCTCCACTGAAGAGCGCTTGGCAGAACTAAGCTATCGTAGTGCTATGACGAGAAATAATATAAACATCAGGGAGAAAGGATTACAGAGGGGCACAACGGGCCCAGGAGCTGAACCCCAGAATTCATTTAATTAGGCACGTGACTGTCTTCATAAGATAGTTACATAGTTTAATAAATGATTATATCAACAGTGGGATTGAGAACGGTCACAGGTACCGTCTTAAAGTTAAGCAAAAGTTACAGATGCGGTGAGATAGTTTCTTAATTTGATTTACTTATCATGCACATCCCTTCCTCCCCACTTTCCCCTTCCCCCACACTCCCCCTCCTCTTCCCCCACACTCCCTCTCCCCTTTCCCCCACTCCCCCTTTCCCATCCAGGGGATACGTGGCTAAAATTTCCGATAGTAGCTAATTTTGAATGAAGTATTCACACATTTCTTGAAAATTCGTTATACAAAAGTTTCAATATTCATATATCATTTCGCACTCCATCACTTAAATCCATTACGGGCTCACTTAAGTCCACTACGGGCTCACCATAGCCCGTGCTACTTGCCCCGCTCCTGTGCCAGGTAAGTCCACTACGGGCTCACCATAGCCCGTGCTACTTGCCCCGCTCCTGTGCCAGGTAAGTCCACTACGGGCTCACCATAGCCCGTGCTACTTGCCCCGCTCCTGTGCCAGGTAAGTCCACTACGGGCTCACCATAGCCCGTGCTACTTGCCCCGCTCCTGTGCCAGGTAAGTCCACTACGGGCTCACCATAGCCCGTGCTACTTGCCCCGCTCCTGTGCCAGGTAAGTCCACTACGGGCTCACCATAGCCCGTGCTACTTGCCCCGCTCCTGTGCCAGGTAAGTCCACTACGGGCTCACCATAGCCCGTGCTACTTGCCCCGCTCCTGTGCCAGGTAAGTCCACTACGGGCTCACCATAGCCCGTGCTACTTGCCCCGCTCCTGTGCCAGGTAAGTCCACTACGGGCTCACCATAGCCCGTGCTACTTGCCCCGCTCCTGTGCCAGGTAAGTCCACTACGGGGCTCACCATAGCCCGTGCTACTTGCCCCGCTCCTGTGCCAGGTAAGTCCACTACGGGCTCACCATAGCCCGTGCTACTTGGAACTGTTTGTTCCCAGTAGCTGAATCTAAAACACCATAGAACACCAATTCACATAGTGACGTTGTGTGTGCGAATAATTTTGCTGACGCAGTATATAATTGTTCACGTCCACATCTCTAGGTAATACAAACTGTTGCCAAAATATTTTTTTGGGGTAAAATGCTAAGGCTACGCCATTAGAGTTTCGCACTTATGGGGAGGAGTCAGTTCGGGGTTACCAAGGTACCTTAATTATGTTGACGAATCTTCTTCTCCCCCAATATCAACCTACCCAGGCTTTGTGCCCTGGAGAGGCCACTCCAGACCGACAACCAGAGCCCAACTCCATAGTCTCCTGAGACTGATGGATGACTACTACTATACACAAGCACACGTTCATGCACGACCTATTTAGAATCAGTTTGAAGATATTACAAGCACACGTAAGCTCTCATGACAAGAAGCTGTTACAAACCATCTTAAAGGAAAAAAAGAAACTTCTTCGTAGTTGCAAAAATACACACCATTTCTTCAGCTGCAATTACCTGCTTTAAAGCCAAACACCTTGCAACACCTTGCAACACATTGCAACATGTTTTAAACACATTACACACAGCTGTTTGAGAGAGAGATATAGACCTTACATTACGCTCTGCCCATGCAGGCGATGAGTCACAATAACGTGGCTAAAGTAAGTTGACCAGACCACACACTAGAAGGTGAAGGGACGACGACGTTTCGGTCCGTCCTGGACCATTCTCAAGTCGATTGAAAAGGAATGATCCAGGACGGATCGAAACGTCGTCGTCCCTTCACCTTCTAGTGTGTGGTCTGGTCAACGCTCTGCCTATTTTAGCCATAAATTGACTTCAATCTTCACTCAACTCATAATTACCTCCCGGATCCTTTGCAAGGAAAACATGTGAATTATTTTGGACTACAGAAAAATAATGTGTCTGTAATCTTACCGACATCATGGCTGACTTACACGCTAAGTTCCTGATAAAAAAAATATCCACACATAACCTCTAGTTTGCCTGCACTGAAGCTTTTATGTTATTCCCTAATTTGGCCCCCCCAAAAAAGGTGAAGCCTCCTCCTTTGGAACAAAAGTTGGGCCAAATTTACCCCCGAAGTGCTGGCCAGGGAGAGTGGGGCTTTTAACACCTACTTTGGGGAATTGATAATTCAACTTGAGTGCATACAATGAGGCCACCTGGGCTTGACTTCCCCCTGATCTCATCCGGCAGTCTGCTATCCGGCCCCCACACCTACAGCCCCTGGAACTATAGCGAGCGGCGGGATACACACCCCTGGGGAGTACTCACCGAAGGATGGGCCCCATGCTCAGCCTTAACATTGCCCAGGTTTTTGTTGACGGGCACTAAAGGTCGTCCTGCAGAGTCCTTGGCGTCTGTGAGGTCGTCCTTGCCCGCGGCGCCGGCGGTTCCGGCCGCTGCCGCACCGGCGCCCGCCCCTGCGGCTCCGGCCGACGCCCCGCCGCTGGTGCTGGAGGCTGCGCCGCCGCCCACCACCGTCCCCTTCGTCAGCGCCGTCGTCGAGTTCCTGAAGGGACGAGAAACACATTTTAGTAACCAAATTTGCGAAGCAATCAGCAGATAAAGTTAAAAATAACCTTTGAGTATGATAGAGATATGATACCTGATATCTTATTGAGTATGATACCTTTGAGTATGATGGAGAATGATGGAATAGAAAGATCATAAGGAAGAAAGGTGTGTGTGGGGGGGGGGCAAAGGGAAAGGGAGGGATTTCCTCCTCGTTGTAGGAAAGGGAATGAGTGTAGGAAGGGGGGGGGGGGGTAAAGAGGGAAGGGGGGGGGTTACGACCGTATCCCCCAGATGTGTAATGATGTGTCACACACATGTGTAATGTTGACACGAGTAGATCTCTCAAATTTAACTAATTTATTTACACTCCACGTGTAGTGTAAACAACACGTGGAGTGTAAATACAACAAACTTGTAACGAAGGAAAAAATATATAGTGATAATCTCTCTAAAAACTAATATACTGATATATATATATATATATATATATATATATATATATATATATATATATATATATATATATATATATATATATATATATTCAACTGGGTCATTGAGGAATCGAACTCGTGCCTCAAAAGTAGTTTAGCGAAACTCCTCGTTGTGCCTCGCTATAACATAGAGGATAATATAACGCTTTACACAGATATTTACAGACAAGAATTCGTCGTAAACCCGCCCCAATAGTGCCAGCAGAAACATTATTACTCTCCACTACATTACATCAATTATAATAAACGAGCTAAAATGTACATAGAGGGATTATATATATATATTGGTTATAGACACATTTCCCTGTAGGGGAATTTATTAATTAATGGAGGTAGATATGCACGGTAGACATTCAGCCCTTAGGAACATACAAGCATGGTAATCTTCTGCGCTTTGCAACATCTTAACATGGCGGCTTCCAGCCCATAGTAACCAGAGGGGTTCGAACACACACACACACACACACACACACACACACACACACACAGATGCAAAGTTGATGAGAAGAGTTGTGACAGATGAGGATTGCAGGATCCTCCAAGAGGACCTGAACAGATTGCAGAGATGGTCAGAGAAATGGCTACTAGAATTCAACACGAGCAAATGTAAAGTTATGGAAATGGGACTAGGAGATAGGAGACCAAAGGGACAGTACACAATGAAGGGGAACAGCCTACCTGTAACGACGCGTGAAAGAGACCTGGGGGTGGACGTAACACCTAATCTATCTCCTGAGGCACATATTAATAGGATAACGACAGCAGCGTACTCTACACTGGCAAAAGTTAGAACATCATTCAGAAACCTAAGTAAGGAGGCATTTAGGGCGCTTTACACTGCCTACGTAAGGCCAGTCTTAGAGTATGCCGCCTCATCATGGAGTCCCCATCTGAAGAAGCATATAATGAAACTGGAAAAGGTTCAGAGGTTTGCAACGAGACTCGTCCCAGAGCTACGAGGGATGGGGTATGAAGAGCGCCTGAGGGAACTGTGCCTTACGACACTAGAAAGAAGAAGGGAGAGGGGGGGCATGATAGGAACGTATAAGATACTCAGAGGAATTGACAGAGTGGACATAGACGAAATGTTCACACGGAATAGTAACAGAACGAGAGGACATGGATGGAAGCTTGAAACTCAGATGAGTCACAGAGATGTTAGGAAGTTTTCTTTTAGCGTGAGAGTAGTGGGGAAATGGAATGCACTTCAGGAACAGGTTGTGGAAGCAAATACTATTCATAATTTTAAAACCAGGTATGATAGGGAAATGGGACAGGAGTCATTGCTGTAAACAACCGATGCTCGAAAGGCGGGATCCAAGAGTCAATGCTCGATCCTGCAAGCACATATAGGTGAGTACATATAGGTGAGTACACACACACACACACACACACACACGTGCAGTCCACTACCCCGTCTTAGCCACCAGACCACAAATTCCCATACTAATCTGGAAAGAAGCAAGAAACATCACGAAGCCCACCTAGCTAACACCTTACCGGGCAGTCACCGAAGAAAGATTTTATTAATTTATATATACAAGAGTTCTTACGTTCTTATAAAGCCACTAGCATGCATAGTAGTTACTAAGGTCCTGTCCACGCACTCATCATTTATAGTGAAGCCCGCAATCACGTACTAATTCACTCATTAACTCTCCCTAATTGATAAACTCACTGACTGACTTACCACCTCATTCATGAGCCAATACAAAACATCGCATTTGTCAATTCTAAGAATTCATGGGCGATTCAAAATGATCCCAACAGGCTGGATGGGTTGACAAGTATATGATCCAGCATCACTGGCCCCCATACAGCTTAACTGGGCCCCCCATACAAGCTTAACTGGGCTCCCCATACAAGCTTAACTGGGCCCCCCATACAAGCTTAACTGGGCCCCCCCATACAGCTTAACTGGGCCCCCCATACAGCTTAACTGGGCCCCCCATACAAGCTTAACTGGGCCCCCCATACAGCTTAACTGGGCTCCCCATACAAGCTTAACTGGGCCCCCCATACAAGCTTAACTGGGTCCCCCATACAGCTTAACTGGGCCCCCCATACAAGCTTAACTGGGCCCCCCATACAAGCTTAACTGGGCCCCCCATACAGCTTAACTGGGCCCCCCATACAAGCTTAACTGGGCCCCCCATACAAGCTTAAGTGGGCCCCCCATACAGCTTAACTGGGCCCCCCATACAAGCTTAACTGGGCCCCCCATACAAGCTTAAGTGGGCCCCCCATACAAGCTTAACTGGGCCCCCCATACAAGCTTAACTGGGCCCCCCATACAGCTTAACTGGGCCCCCCATACAAGCTTAACTGGGCCCCCCATACAAGCTTAAGTGGGCCCCCCATACAAGCTTAACTGGGCCCCCCATACAAGCTTAACTGGGCCCCCCATACAGCTTAACTGGGCCCCCCATACAGCTTAACTGGGCCCCCCATACAAGCTTAACTGGGCCCCCCATACAGCTTAACTGGGCCCCCCATACAAGCTTAACTGGGCCCCCCATACAAGCTTAACTGGGCCCCCCATACAAGCTTAAGTGGGCCCCCCATACAAGCTTAACTGGGCCCCCCATACAAGCTTAACTGGGCCCCCCATACAGCTTAACTGGGCCCCCCATACAGCTTAACTGGGCCCCCCATACAAGCTTAACTGGGCCCCCCATACAAGCTTAACTGGGCCCCCCATACAAGCTTAACTGGGCCCCCCCATACAGCTTAACTGGGCCCCCCATAGAGCTTAACTGGGCCCCCCATACAAGCTTAACTGAGCCCCCACCTCCCAATCATCCCAATCAGCTGCTCCTCATCTCCTAGCTCTCCCATACCCCCATTTCACCACACCCAACACCCACCCTTCACCTCTTTCTCATCCTCCAGGTCTACCTTACTCACCCTCCCCCATAATCCCCCCCTAACCCCCCTTTTTTCTCCACTCCTGCTCTACCTAATCCGCTTCTCAGGCTCTCCAATGCCCCCCCTCTCTCACCACCTCTTCCCTCCTCTCACCTCTCACTGTCCTGGGCGGGGGGGGGGGGGCGACAAAGGACATTCCGGATGACACTCACCCGACGATGGCCACTCCCACACTTCCTGAGAGGGTGAGGTGGACGGTCTCAAACTTCCGGCCCTCTTGCCGGCCTGGTCCTCTCTCAAGTGCTGTGTGTGTGTGTGTGTGTGTGTGTGTGTGTGTGTGTGTGTGTGTGTGTGTGTGTGTGTGTGTGTGTGTGTGTGTGTGTGTATTCACCTAGTTGTCTTTGAGGGGGTTGAGCTTTGCTCTTTCGGCCCGCCTCTCAACTGTCAATCAACTGTTTACTAACTAATTTTTTTTCCACACCACACACACACACACACACACACACACCCCAGGAAGGAACCCGTGACAGCTGACTAACTCCCAGGTACCTATTTGCTGCTAGGTAACAGGGGCATTCAGGGTGAAAGAAACTTTGCCCATTTGTTTCTGCCTCGTGCGGGAATCGAACCCGCGCCACAGAATTACGAGGCCTGCGCGCTATCCACCAGGCTACCAGGCCCCACCTGTGTGTGTGTGTGTGTGTGTGTGTGTGTGTGTGTGTGTGTGTGTGTGTGTGTGTGTGTGTGTGTATGTGTGTGTGTGTGTGTGTGTATGTGTGTGTGTGTATGTGTGTGTGTGTATGTGTGTGTGTGTGTGTGTGTGTGTGTGTGTGTGTGTGTGTGTGTGTGTGTGTGTGTGTGTGTGTGTGTGTGTGTGTGTGTGTGTGTGTGAGGTGAGGTGACTCTTGCTTCACCTGTTCAAGATCATCACTCTAGTTCAACTCTAGTTCATGGCCCATGTTAACATTGGCATGCCAGGAATATCTTCGGTTGCATCGCTATGTAAAGGTTCAATTAGATCGTCGTGAACGTAGGTTCGAATCCTCACCACGGCCCTTGTGGATTTGTTCACCAAGCTCTTTTATGGCATTGATCTTCTCTTGGCCTTTGTCTTGTCCACATTGGAATCCAAATATAGTCTTGTATTTTTTACTACCTAAACCATTCCATTTCTTTACTATTCTGATCATAAAGTTCTTTCTACTATCCCTGTAGTATTTTGATGCTACATAATATCCACCTGTGTCCTTTCGTATGTGTCCCATAGCAGAGATTGTATCCTTGTCTTCCCTGTGTGTCCTTTCATGTCAAAGAACCTGTCTTTGGCTTCGTGGCAAATTCCGCCGAGTACTTTGTATGTCGTGACTCTGTCTGCTGCGTTTATCTTCTCTTTCAGTAACGTGAGGCTAAGTGCCAGTGTCTTTCCTTGTAAGTCATACCCCAAATATCTGGAACTTTTATAATGACACATTATATCTCACGTACCTGGAACTTTTACGATAGCATATAACTTATACTATAATAAAAGTTTGACATATGACATTACTTACATAAACTTTTAGGATAGCATACCAGCATTCTCCAATTTTCATTTTGTGTTTTTAGACCACATCATACTTCAGAATTTGTCATATTATAGATGATCCACAAGGTCTTCTCCGAGTACTCTTTATTCTCTTCTTCGAGGGTATGGGTCCCTACACTTGCACCAGAGGTGGTTGCCCTTTTAAGTTAAAAAAAAAAGGCACTCGTGACTGTCCTCAATCTTGTGTATGTAGCTCAAGGCTTCTGGGATGAGATCTGCATCAGGAGATTGGCTGAGTGTGATTCTTAATCCCCTCTCCCAAGTCTTTATGTATATGTATACACACACATACACTTGTATTCATTCGTATACATGTCCTTCTAGTGTCTTAATTCAGGTCCACTTGGTTCTTGGCATGTCTGCTCTGTTGAGCTCTGTATCGCGTTGTTTTAAATCGTTAATGTTCAATTAAGTGCTTGTTAGCATGAACGAGGCTCATGAATAATTATGTATTCATGTCCCACCTCTACTCATAATGAATATCTCGTTTCAGTTCGCTTTTCTCATTGTGAAAAAGAGTGAGAATTCGCCTCTTGGAGAGTTGGAATATTCCAATCCTATCTCCAAACTTCCCTTCAAACGTAACCCTGATTCCAATCACCAGTATCATAAACACAATCATCACCAGTTGTTCTTCAATCAGCTAAGAGCATAACTAAACAGTCAATTCCTTACACTCCCAACAGTGAAATCGTCGTCGCGAATACCGTAGATTTATTTAGCTAGCCCACTGTCTATCTGAGTTTAATGTGGCTGAATCTTTGCAAAACTAATGTCACTGTTAATATTGCACAGTTGCTCATATCACTGCACGCTCACGATTTATACAAAAACGTACCATAGACTTTGCCAAATTGAATAATCGCCAATTTCGCCAAACTGTTAGTTAACAACTATGATTTAGAATTAGCACAGTTCACCAAATCTTGCTTCTCTCAGTCCTAAATACTAAAAAGCAATCATTATTAATTGTTGTATGTCAAGAGACTTTCACTGTTGAATTTAATACTTCAGCAAAATACATAATTTTTTTTTGGTGTGTGTGGGGGGGGGGGGGGGTTCTGTTAGGTTTATTGAGGTTTATTAGCTACGGGTGGCAAATCATTTTGAAAGCGCGTGCTTTCAAAATGCTTTCAAAAAATCTCTCGCGTACCATTGGGAAACTTGTATATATATGTGCTATAAATATATATGTGGTATAAATATATATGTGGTATAAAATATATATGTGCTTGAAAATATTATGAAAGATGGTTGTGTTAACTCCTCTTGAACTGCTTTAAATGTGACACTCTTAGCAATTACATGATTTTGATAACTAGTAATTCCCCTTGAATAATTTTTTTTTTAAATTATTAATAATACTGCTAGACTTTTCATAAGGAAAGTTGAAGACGTCTGTTGGTACTAGCGAGTATTCATTATTATTAACAAAAAGTATAAAATACATAAATTCAAACATTTTAGAAAACTTGTTAGAAATATTTTATTTCAAAATGACATTTGAAGAAGAAATAATTTAGAAATATTACTATTATTGTACTTTGTAAACATGAAGGGCGTATTAAAGCTGAACGTTTGGCTTGATATTATAAAATATAAAAGAATAAGGAAATGAAACGAAGGGTCCTTTACTCTCAGTGTGTCTATTGCTGCTACACTAACAATGATTAACTAACTAGCTGACTGACTAACAATGACATCATTACACCAAGCTTGTATTTAGTGGTTTAGTGAGCTGCGTATTATGCGCTAGTTTCAACAGTAAACTTGTTACTCCTATAATTAGACTTGAGAAAGTTCATTAATAAAAATAATGACTATGGTCAAAACGTTGATGAAAACTATTAATGATTTATACATTGACTGTAAGTGTACAAGTGTACAATGGGGAGAAGTGTGCCGGGGAGTACTCAGCGCAGACGTTCGAGCCTACATCACGGCTCCAAGGAATTTTCTCAAGGGGGGGGGGGGGGGGGGAATTATCAAACTCCCGAAGATAAACCCCAAATAACACAATGTATATAAACTGGATACATTTAGATTTAGTTAAGACCTGGATGTAAATACTGCTTTGGTAAACAATGATGATTTGTGGAACAAATTACCAGGTAACGTGGGGTCCCCCTTGATTGTTTCAAGCGTAAGATAGACATAATATATGAATGAGTATGGGTAGATATATGCAGCGTTCTGCTTTACCTCTTCTAGTCTCCAGTAGACTGTGTAAGCTTCCAATATTTTGTCTGTTTCTCGCTCCAGACTGCATTGTTTCTGTCGCTCTGATCCAAGACTGACCATTTTCCGGTTATATCGTGTAGTGGGAGGCGCCGGGAGGGAGGCAGGGGGAGGATGGTAGGAACATGGAAGAGAAGAATATGGACGTGGGAAAGGGATTAGCGAGGAAGGAAAAGTGGAATAAGAGAGGTAGGAAAGGAGGGGGGATTTGAGAGAGAGAGAGAGAGGGGGGGGAGGGAGGGAGGGAGGGAGGGAGGGAGAGAGAGAGAGAGAGAGAGAGAGAGAGAGAGAGAGAGAGAGAGAGAGAGAGAGAGAGAGAGAGAGAGAGAGAGAGAGAGAGAGAGAGACAGAGAAAGAAAGACAGACAGACAGAGAAAGACAGACAGAGAAAGAAAGATAGACAGACAGAGAAAGACAGAGAAAGAAAGATAGACAGACAGAGAAAGGCAAAACCAACAAAACTAATCAACATCTACACAACCTACAACCCATCATCCAATAAACTGAAAAAAAAACTATAAAACTCAACCATCTACCCACTGAACGACCCCCACCATCATCCACCAACCCCACACACTCTCCCCCACCACCACCACACACACCGCCACCTATCCCCCCACCAAATTTCCCCACACACCAGAGTCGAATTCAGTCGTTTAACACCCAACTCATCCACATCCATTCATCCAGTCAGCCGAAGCGTCGACTTCCACCCTCTCCTCCGGGGTAGAAGTAATGTCAGAGGTGGTGTGGGACCCGCTACCAATAAAGCCCTTGCCGAACGTACACAGTTTTTAATCCACTAAAATGCTTCTTGCCTCGCTATTCTCCCGTGACTGGTGAAGCTGTCTGGGTGAAGGTGATTGGTGAAGGTGATTGGTGAAGCTGATTGGTGGAGCTGACTGGTGGAGCTGACTGGTGAAGCTGATTGGTGAAGGTGACTGGTGAAGCTGTCTGGTGAAGCTGATTGGTGAAGCTGACTGGTGAAGCTGACTGGTGAAGCTGATTGGTGAAGCTGTCTGGTGAAGCTGATTGGTGAAGCTGACTGATGAAGCTGTCTGTTGAAACTGTCTGGTGAAGCTGTCTGGTGAAGCTGTCTGGTGAAGCTGACTGGTATATATGGTATATAACTGGCTGAGTATATATCTGAATGCACCTTGATCCCATCGACGGGTAATTAATAGTCAAAAAATGGATATTGAGCAGGCACTGAGAATTACCGGTTCAACAGTACGAGGTTGAAGATCTCTTAGCAATGGGATACTAGGACGGTTCTGTTCTCTTTCTAGAGCCGGCACCGGCTGTTGGGCCCGGCTGACGACCCCATCCGGTCGCCCAAATGCACTAGGCTGATCCTGATTGGCAATTTGGGAGCGTCGTGGGGGCTATCGGAAGTTCCTGTATGCTGATTGACGGCTGCAGTTGAGGCTTGCAATGAAGGGGGGAAGGAAAAAGACATGCAGAGACATCCTGTCTGTGGGATTCACACCGGTGAAATGCCCTCTCATCTTCTCACGTGTCTATCTTCCTGCAAGATAGGTTCAGAGGCTGGCTACCCTTTCTGTTTGGGTCGTGTTGGTTCGTTTTTGGTTCAAGCGTAAACCTCTGGATTTTCATTTTTTTTTATGTTTTTTTGAGTTAGAATGGGTTCCAAACCTGTGCGGCGTACTCTTAGGACTGATTTTACGTACCTGTGTACAACGCGTTTAGTGATATCTTGGTTTAAGGTCTTTAAGGAAGAAGTCGTTATAAATTGTCAATGTGTTATTGTAAATTGTCAATGTGTCGTTGTAAATTGTCAATTGTCATTGTAAATTGTCTATGTGTCAAAAATATGACACTTTGTAAATTGCGTTTAGGCTGTTAGTGTTTAATCACCAGTAACAGATAGACACAATATCTACCGTTATAAACATTATTCCCGTGTATCTGTTAAGACTTTCACAGGAAGAACGTTATCTGAACATGAAGTCTAAAATGATCTTGGAGTTTCTTAAACACTTTGAGAACAGTTTAGGTGTCTACAAGCAAGCCGCTGAGAATGTGGGACTCGGAAGACAGCGTGTGTGTGTGTGTGTGTGTGTGTGTGTGTGTGTGTGTGTTTGTGTGTGTGTGTGTGTGTGTGTGTGTGTGTGTGTGTGTGTGTGTGTGTGTGTGTGTGTGTGTGTGTGTGTGTGTGTGTATGATCCATGAAGTTATTTCCTCTCACGGCTTATGTCCCGACATCAGTCTCTCCTCACCCTGGCTCTCATCTTTATTACTTTGCACTTACTCAGATTAAACTTTAATAGCCACCACTTAATGTACGCTTATCTAGATGTGTTTACAAGGACGGGCGAGTGCGTCATAGTCCCTCTCTCCAGCACCTGGTCAAGACACGTATTGACACATCATGCTTTTAGTCGTATTGGCATTTGAAACTTGTAATTGAATTTGCCTAAATTATCTCCTTTACATGACGTCTCTCCAGCATATTTGTGTCTACTTCTACCCGCGTTATCTACTCCTATTTGTCTTCTTTTTGTGTTGAATAATTCGTCTTTGTCAATTTTAAACAAAATAATAAAGACAATTATTTTACATTTGTGGTTACTCAGCCTATGACTCCCCCCCAACCACTTGGGGTGGACGGTAGAGCGACGGTCTCGCTTCATGCAGGTCGGCGTTCAATCCCCGACCGTCCATAAGTGGTTGGGGCACCATTCCTTCCCTTCCGTCCCATCCCCAATCCTTATCCTGACCCCTTCCCAGTGCTATATAGTCGTAATAGCTTGGCGTCTTTCCCTGATAGTTCCCTTCAGCCTGTGACTGTGAGTGAGTTTCCTCAGCTGAGACAACTATTGCTGCTAATTTCAAAGAGAGAGAGAGAGAGAGAGAGAGAGAGAGAGAGAGAGAGAGAGAGAGAGAGAGAGAGAGACAGAGATAGAGAGCGAGTCTTGGGGAAAAGGGGGTGCCTCTATCCCTCCCTCGCTTCCTTTCTCTCATTCCTCATGTCCCACTCTCTCTCTCTCCCTCTCTCTTTCCCTCCCTCGCTTCCTTTCTCTCATTCCTCATGTCCCACTCTCTCTCTCTCCCTCTCTCTTTCCCTCCCTCGCTTCCTTTCTCTCATTCCTCATGTCCCACTCTCTCTCTCTCCCTCTCTCTTTCCCTCCCTCGCTTCCTTTCTCTCATTCCTCATGTCCCATTCTCTCTCTCCCTCTCTCTTTCCCTCTCTCTCTCTCCCTCCCCGTCTCCCAAACCTTACCTGCATCCCATCACATTTCCTCCACCTCATGGCATCAAATCTCCTGATACGAGGCATATTCCGCCTGGAATATCCGAACGCCCCGGCCGTCTCCTCTCTCATATTTACGTGAACGTCTGTTGGCAGCAATTCCAGCGCGAAATACCATCATCCGTCATTGGCAACAGTGAATAGATTCTTTTGCCTATCCACCACACAAAGAATGGAGGAAGATAGAGAATGGGAGATGGAAGAAAACAAATGGAGAGAGAGAAAAATTGTGTATTCATGTTTTTCAAAGAACCATTCAAACAGTCATTCTTTGAGACTGTCGATTGTGTAAGCCAGCCTATCACAGAGAACCTGCACCTTAGGGGGACATCTAGGCACCGGTTTCACCTTAGGGGGACATCTAGGCACCGGTTTCACCTTAGGGGGACATCTAGGCACCGGTTTCACCTTAGGGGGACATCTAGGCAACAGTTTCACCTTAGGGGGACATCTAGGCAACCGGTTTCACCTTAGGGGGACATCTAGGCAACCGGTTTCACCTTAGGGGGACATCTGGGCAACCGGTTTCACCTTAGGGGGACATCTAGGCAACCGGTTTCACCTTAGGAGGAAATCTAGGCAACCGGTTTCACCTTAGGGGGACATCTAGGCAACGGTTTCACCTTAGGGGGACATCTAGGCAACGGTTTCACCTTAGGGGGACATCTAGGCAACGGTTTCACCTTAGGGGGACATCTAGGCAACGGTTTCACCTTAGGGGGACATCTAGGCAACGGTTTCACCTTAGGGGGATATCTGGGCAACCGGTTTCCCCTTAGGGTTATACAGGTAGGTGAGGGGGGCATAAATGTTCACATGGAATACGAACCTATTCTATATACTAACTGAACAATTCAGTCTGATCTTAACACCAATGAACTGGACCAAGCAGGCTGTTATGTTAAATTATCAGTAGATACATGAAGGTGGGGGTGGTAGGTTTCGCTTTAGTAATGGAGCTATCATTTCTAGCGATGGAGTTGGCGTAATTTCTAATACCAATAACGAGGTGACTAGTATAGAGTATTTCTAAAAATGGAATAGGATGATTTAATTTTAACTACCAAGTTGTTAGTGGGGGTTTTCAGTGATAGAAATCATTGCTGAGGTTTCTGGTAAATACTAATAACTAATACAGATTATAGGGACAGGGCTGTCAAATTTCGGTCTTAAACTGGTTTCTGAATAATTTCGGTCTTAAACTGGTCTCTGAATAATATCAGTCTTAAACTGGTCTCTGAATAATTTCGGTCTTAAACTGGTCTCTGAATAATTTCAGTCTTAAACTGGTCTCTGAATAATTTCGGTCTTAAACGGGTAAAACAGCAGCATATAGATATAAAACTAAAAGTTACTACTAAGATGTCTATTTTTCTTAACAAAATTTCTTTCTATATATACATATTCTCCGAAAATGACCTCTGAAGATATGTCAGTCTTAAACGGGTGTAACAGAGCAGGGAATAAAAACCCTCTGACAAAATTCGGGCTCAAACGGGTCAGGCACAGCAGTAACTGGGCTTAAAATTGTTCGGTTACTGCCACACCTTCCATATACAAGTCCACTACGGGCTCACCATAGCCCGTGCTGCTTGGAACTCACTGTTCCAGGTAGCGAATCTTAAACAACAACAACAGCCACGCCGTCGTCCCAACTACTAATTTAACCAACACATAAGTAGTTTATCATTAACCTTCAAAATTAAACACTGAAGTTATGTTGGGCTTCATTGCCTACAAACCTACATCGTTGCTTAACATAACTCTCAGTAACTCACAGACATTAGATATATTTTGGTTTGGAGTGGACCTGACGTCAGTATGGCTGGTGTAAATATTTCTTTGTAAACATTGTAAAAATTTGTAAAAGACGATGAGTCACAATAACGTGACTGAAGAATGTACGAATGACAATCGACTTGAGAATGGTCCAGGACGGACCGAAACGTCGTCGTCCCTTCACCTTCTAGTGTGTGGTCTGGTCAACATTTCTTCGTAAAACATTGTAAACATTTCTAAAAACATTTCTTGTAAACAATTCAGTGGGTGTTTACCTGTTTACAGGCAACCAATCTTGCATGTAAACAGGTAATTATCAGGACATGTTAGGCGAACATGCCTCTGTAGTAACTAGAAGTGATTTGAGGATAAAAATCTGGGATAGGAAGAAGGAAAGGAATGGAACAACCACTTGGACCATCGGGAATCGAACCCCGACCTCCTTGAAGCGAGACCGCCGCCCTACCGTCCAGCCCAAGTCGTTAGGAGCGAAACATGTTCTAAGTGAAAGAGACGTGAAGAAACCTAATAAATCAGATAGTGGTGGTACACCCAACAGTTGGGAAGGTGGGACCGAGGAGCCGAGACTCGACTTAATAGAGAACACAGAAATACAGTACACATATTCTAGAGGGACCAGCAGTTAGCAGCTTCGCCCCCTCATTTAACCGGGCTAATTACAATGTTAATTATCCGCTCATTCATTGAATATTTAACGTAACGTAACGTAACGCAACGTAACCTAACGTAACCTAACCAGAAGGAGGCTGCTCTCTGAGGAACATCCCGGGAGAGGAATGTCTCCATACATCACCCTCGGAACACACAGACATAATAAATAAATCCACAAGGGCCGTGACGAGGATTCGAACCTGCGTCTGGGAGCATCCCAGACGCTGCCTTAATCGACTGAGCTACGACATGGTTAAAAAAAAGAAAAAAGAGTTGAAACCGAAGTTCTACTGAACAAGTTCTACTGAACTTGTTCATTTGATGCATCGAGTTATTGTGTTTTCTGTGTGTAGTGTGTGTGACACAGTCATAATGCTCCGTGCTGAGCTGATTACCGTAGTCTAATTAAGCGGAGCCAGATTTGAAACTTGGTTAATTAGTAGAAACCTTATTTTATTACTTCAATGGACTCTGTGACTGTGTGGCCTCGCATAGCTGTACTCGCCTGGTTTTTTTTCGGAGCTAAACTCCTGTTCTTGGGCCCCGCCTCTCAACAATACATTTGCAAGTGTACAGGTTCCTAAGTCTTTGGACATCTTGCTATATTCCTCTGAAGCTGTGAATGGAGCAGTACCATTTGTTGGACCATACTTTCAGTTTGTCCAGGTCACCTTTGAATTCCTTTTCGCCTTCAGACGTGTATCAAAATCTTGAAGAGTCAAGAGCACACATTAGGATACAGGAGTCTATAAGATGACCTGAACCCTGTTAGTCCCAAATGGTAGCATAAAGTTACTTTGGAATTCCTCCCTTTCGCTGTATCTGAACGGGAGCTCTGGTGAATGGCAGTACCTCTGAGTAGGCAAAAGGGGTCACACGAGGAGGTCAAAGGGTCACAAAGGGTGATGGAAGATATCAGAGTAGAAGCGGAATTTTGCGACATATCCCGCAAAAAAAAATCAAATTATAACTAAAGGGAGTTCTTGTAAACAACAGATCGCTCAGGCGCTGTTGCGCAGAATTCGAATAATTCGTACCAAAATTTTTATTTTCGTTTAATGTCGATAAAGAACACTGAATCGTGTCTACGCTCTACAGAGCACCGACGCAATTCAAGAGCGAAGGAAACTGCGTAGAGTCGAGGTATACAAAATGCAATTTAGAGCTTTGTCTGAAATACAATTTCGAGACAATTAACGAGGAAGGAGATTAGTCAGTGGAAGGCCAGGGCCGAGCATTACGGGGCCAACGAATGCTCGGAGTTGGCGCAGTCAACGCTCGGTGTTATAGCGCGATGGAAGTTCTTAATAAATGTTCAAAGTTGTAGCGATAGTGAGAGAAGATTTAGGAGGGAGAGTGAGAGAATGTTTAGGAGGGAGAGTGAGAGAAGGTTTAGGAGGCAGAATGAGAGAAGATTGAGTAGGGAGAGTGAGAGAAGGTTTAGGAGGGAGAGTGAGAGAAGGTTTAGGAGGGAGAGTGAGAGAAGATTGAGTAGGGAGAGTGAGAGAAGGTTTAGGAGGGAGAGTGAGAGAAGGTTTAGGAGGGAGAGTGAGAGAAGATTGAGTAGGGAGAGTGAGAGAAGGTTTAGGAGGGAGAGTGAGAGAAGGTTTAGGAGGGAGAGTGAGAGAAGATTGAGTAGGGAGAGTGAGAGAAGGTTTAGGAGAGAGAGAGAGAAGATTGAGTAGGGAGAGTGAGAGAAGGTTTAGGAGGCAGAGTGAGAGAAGATTGAGTAGGGAGAGTGAGAGAAGGTTTAGGAGGGAGAGTGAGAGAAGGTTTAGAAAGGAGATTGAGAGAAGGTTTAGGAGGGAGAGAGAGAGAGAAGATTGAGTAGGGAGAGAGAGAGAAGGTTTAGGAGGCAGAGTGGGTACTGCGTCATCTATTTATAAGCACATACGTCATATAAACGATGCTTTATAACTCATAGCAAGGTAGAGACGAGCTGTTTTCTCTATCACACACACACACACACACACACACACACACACACACACACACCACACACACACCACACACACACACACACACACACACACACACACACACACACACACACACACACACAGAGTTACCAGAAATTGTGAGTGCGCGTGTGAGCACACGCACACACACTAATGGAACTAAACCTCACGACGAAGGAATACAGAAGCGTTAGGGGAGACATGATTATCACGTACAAAATTCTCAAGTTAATAGACAAGGCAGAAATTGGCACTTTGGATGATTGGTGCACGAACTAGACAACAAAGGTTGACTCAAAGTACTCATATGAGCCACAAACAATTATAAATAATTTGTTCAGTGTGAGAGTAGTAAACAAATAGATGTCCAGGGGACCATCCAGTAAGCCAGGGGGACCATCCAATAAGCCAGGGGACCATCCAGTAAGCCAGGGACCATCCAGTAAGCCAGGTGGACCATCCAGTAAGCCAGGAACCATCCAGTAAGCCAGGGACCATCCAGTAAGCCAGGGACCATCCAGTAAGCCAGAGGACCATCCAGTAAGCCAGGGGACCATCCAGTAAGCCAGGTGGACCATCCAGTAAGCCAGGAACCATCCAGTAAGCCAGGGACCATCCAGTAAGCCAGGGACCATCCAGTAAGCCAGGTGGACCATCCAGAAAGCCAGGAACCATCCAGTAAGCCAGGGACCATCCAATAAGCCAGGGGACCATCCAGTAAGCCAGGGGACCATCCAGTAAGCCAGGGACCATCCAGTAAGCCAGGGGACCATCCAGTAAGCCAGGTGGACCATCCAGTAAGCCAGGAACCATCCAGTAAGCCAGGGACCATCCAGTAAGCCAGGGACCATCCAGTAAGCCAGAGGACCATCCAGTAAGCCAGGGGGACCATCCAGTAAGCCAGGGGACCATCCAGTAAGCCAGGGGGACCATCCAGTAAGCCAGGGGACCATCCAGTAAGCCAGGGACCATCCAGTAAGCCAGAGGACCATCCAGTAAGCCAGGGGGACCATCCAGTAAGCCAGGGACCATCCAGTAAGCCAGAGGACCATCCAGTACGCCAGGGGGACCATCCAATAAGCCAGGGGACCATCCAGTAAGCCAGGAGGACCATCCGGTAAGCCAAGGAGACCATCCAGTAAGGCAGGGGACCATCCAGTAAGCGAGGGGACCATCCAGTAAGCGAGGGGACCATCCGGTAAGCCAAGGGGACCATCCAATAAGCCAGGGGACCATCCAGTAAGCCAGGGGACCATCCGGTAAGCCAGGGACCATCCAGTAAGCCAGGGGACCATTCAGTAAGCCAGAGGACTATCCAGTAAGCCAGGGGACCATCCAGTAAGCCAGGGGACCATCCAATAAGCCAGAGGACCATCCAGTAAGCCAGGGGACCATCCGGTAAGCCAGGGACCATCCAGTAAGCCAGGGGACCATCCAGTAAGCCAGAGGACCATCCAGTAAGCCAGGGGACCATCCAGTAAGCCAGGGGACCATCCAGTAAGCCAGAGGACCATCCAGTAAGCCATGGGACCATCCAGTAAGCCAGGGGACCATCCAGTAAGCCAGGGGACCATCCAGTAAGCCAGGGGACCATCCGGTAAGCCAAGGGGACCATCCAGTAAGCCAGGGGGACCATCCAGTAAGCCAGGGGGACCATCCAATAAGCCAGGGGACCATCCAGTAAGCCAGGGGACCATCCGGTAAGCCAAGGGGACCATCCAGTAAGCCAGGGGGACCATCCAGTAAGCCAGGGGACCATCCAGTAAGCCAGGGACCATCCAGTAAGCCAGGGGGACCATCCAGTAAGCCAGAGGGACCATCCAGTAAGCCAGGGGACCATCCAGTAAGCCAGGGGACCATCCAGTAAGCCAGGGACCATCCAGTAAGCCAAGGGGACCATCCAGTAAGCCAGGGACCATCCAGTAAGCCAGGGGACCATCCAGTAAGCCAGGAGACCATCCGGTAATCCAGGGGACCATCCAGTAAGCCAGGGGGACCATCCAGTAAGCCAGGGGACCATCCGGTAAGCCAGGGGACCATTCAGTAAGCCAGGGGGACCATCCAGTAAGCCAGGGGACCATCCAGTAAGCCAGGGGACCATCCAGTAAGCCAGGGACCATCCAGTAAGCCAGGGGACTATTCAGTAAGCCAGGGGACCATCCAGTAAGCCATGGGACTATCCAGTAAGCCAGGGGGACCATCCAGTAAGCCAGGGACCATCCAGTAAGCCAGGGGACCATCCAGTAAGCCAGGGGGACCATCCAGTAAGCCAGGGACCATCCGGTAAGCCAGGGGGACCATCCAGTAAGACAGGGGACCATTCAGTAAACCAGGGGACCATCCAGTAAGCCAGGGGACCATCCAGTAAGCCAGGGACCATCCGATATGCCAGGGGACCATCCGGTAAGCCAGGGACCATCCAGTAAGCCAGGGACCATCCAGTAAGCCAGGGGACCATCTAGTAAGCCAGGGGGACCATCCAGTAAGCCAGGGGGACCATCCAGTAAGCCAGGGGACCATCCAGTAAGCCAGGGGACCATCCAGTAAGCCAGGGACCATCCAGTAAGCCAGGGGACTATCCAGTAAGCCAGGGGACCATCCAGTAAGCCAGGGGACCATCCAGTAAGCCAGGGGACCATCCAGTAAGCCAGGGGACCATCCAGTAAGACAGGGGACCATCCAGTAAACCAGGGGACCATCCAGTAAGCCAGGGGACCATCCAGTAAGCCAGGGACCATCCGGTAAGCCAGGGGACCATCCGGTAAGCCAGGGACCATCCAGTAAGCCAGGGGACTATCCAGTAAGCCAGGGGACCATCCAGTAAGCCAGGGACCATCCAGTAAGCCAGGGACCATCCGGTAAGCCAGGGACCATCCGGTAAGCCAGGGACCATCCGGTAAGCCAGGGGACCATCCGGTAAGCCAGGGACCATCCAGTAAGCCAGGGACCATCCAGTAAGCCAGGTGACCATCCAGTAAGCCAGGGGGACCATCCAGTAAGCCAGGGGGACCATCCAGTAAGCCAGGGGACCATCCAGTAAGCCAGGGGACCATCCAGTAAGCCAGGGACCATCCAGTAAGCCAGGGGACTATCCAGTAAGCCAGGGGACCATCCAGTAAGCCAGGGGACCATCCAGTAAGCCAGGGGACCATCCAGTAAGCCAGGGGACCATCCAGTAAGACAGGGGACCATCCAGTAAACCAGGGGACCAACCAGTAAGCCAGGGGACCATCCAGTAAGCCAGGGACCATCCGGTAAGCCAGGGGACCATCCGGTAAGCCAGGGACCATCCGGTAAGCCAGGGACCATCCAGTAAGCCAGGGACCATCCAGTAAGCCAGGGACCATCCGGTAAGCCAGGGACCATCCAGTAAGCCAGGGGGGACCATCCAGTAAGCCAGGGACCATCCGGTAAGCCAGGGGACCATCCGGTAAGCCAGGGACCATCCGGTAAGCCAGGGACCATCCAGTAAGCCAGGGGACCATCCAGTAAGCCAGGGGACCATCCAGTAAGACAGGGGACCATCCAGTAAACCAGGGGACCATCCAGTAAGCCAGGGGACCATCCAGTAAGCCAGGGGACCATCCAGTAAGCCAGGGACCATCCAGTAAGCCAGGGGACTATCCAGTAAGCCAGGGGACCATCCAGTAAGCCAGGGGACTATCCAGTAAGCCAGGGGGACCATCCAGTAAGCCAGGGACCATCCAGTAAGCCAGGGGACCATCCAGTAAGCCAGGGGGACCATCCAGTAAGCCAGGGACCATCCGGTAAGCCAGGGACCATCCGGTAAGCCAGGGACCATCCGGTAAGCCACATACAATTTTAATTCAATATGTCAACTAGACTGCAATCCATAAGCTTTATCTCCTGCCGTCTCCATCCGTTGAAGAGTTCTTTCATTTCTTCGTGAGCACTTTCCTTTCTTTGTGAACCTTTTCGTTTCTTTGTGAGTCCTTTCCTTTCTTTGTGAGCACTTTCCTTTCTTTGTGAACCCTTTCCTTTCTTTGTGAGCACTTTCCTTTCTTTGTGAGCACTTTCCTTTCTTTGTGAGCCCTTTCCTTTCTTTGTGAGCACTTTCCTTTCTTTGTGAGCACTTTCCTTTCTTTGTGAGCACTTTCCTTTCTTTGTGAGCACTTTCCTTTCTTTGTGAGCCCTTTCCTTTCTTTGTGAACCCTTTCCTTTCTTTGTGAGCACTTTCCTTTCTTCGTTAACTCTTTCCTCCCGTTTAGCTTATTCCTTGTATTAATTTTCTTTCATTCCAGGCCCTTCACCTTTACCCCCCCCCCCTCTCTCTCTCTCTCTCTCTCTCTCTCTCTCTCTCTCTCTCTCTCTCTCTCTCTCTCTCTCTCTCTCTCTCTCTCTTTCCCCTCCCACCCCTCCCTCCATCCTTCTCCGTTTTGTTTTCTATCTTTGACTTTGTCTCTATCTTATTGTCTATGTTACTCTCTCTCTCTCACTGGTACTTATTGTCTCTACCTGCATATATCTCTCACTGTCTACCCCGTCTCTCTTTCTCTCTCTGTGTGTCTCTATCTTTCTCAGTCTCTCTCTATCCCTCTCATTCTCTCCCTCAGATCTTTGTTGCCAATTACTAAGAATAACAGATGACAAGGGCCACACCAGACAAGTTTGTGTGTATAATGAAGACAGGAACCTCACACACCTCACCTTAATTGATTAATGTTCTCCCACCAACACCAGGCTAAGATTTATACGCCAGCCAGCTCAAACAGCCTGGTTGACCAGACCACGAAACATAGGACATGGTTAGAAACCAGGTCGCGGGGACATTGATCCAAGAAACTATCAAAAGATAATTTCTCACCCCTTACGGACTTGAAACATCCTGAACTAGATTGTTAAAATAGATAATATACTTCACAGTTCATAATTACACTGATTACAGCATAAATTACAGTATAAATAAAATAATTTTTTTTATTAAATGTCAGAAATCCGCAATAATGTTATATAAATTGTAAAGGTTTCAATTTGTGCATTTGTGAGAAAACGTAATAGTCTGTAGGAAGCACTAATCTAATATGCCTTTACAGCACTTGGATGGAATATGAGAATAAATTCTGAACATCATTCCAGGTACCCAGCGACAGGGGCTATGAGGACAAGGAGCTGGGGTATGAGGACAAGGAGCTGGGGTATGAGGACAAGGAGCTGGGGTATGAGGACAAGGAGCTGGGTGTATGAGGACAAGGAGCTGGGGTATGAGGACAAGGAGCTGGGGTATGAGGACAAGGAGCTGGGGTATGAGGACAAGGAACTGGGGTATGAGGACAAGGAGCTGGGTGTATGAGGACAAGGAGCTGGGGTATGAGGACAAGGAGCTGGGATATGAGGACAAGGAGCTGGGATATGAGGACAAGGAGCTGGGGTATGAGGACAAGGAGCTGGGGTATGAGGACAAGGAGCTGGGGTATGAGGACAAGGAGCTGGGGTATGAGGACCAGGAGCTGGTGTATGAGGACAAGGAGCTGGGGTATGAGGACAAGGAGCTGGGGTATGAGGACAAGGAGCTGGGGTATGAGGACAAGGAGCTCGGGTATGAGGACCAGGAGCTGGTGTATGAGGACAAGGAGCTGGGGTATGAGGACAAGGAGCTGGGGTATGAGGACAAGGAGCTGGGGTATGAGGACAAGGAACTGGGGTATGAGGACAAGGAGCTGGGGTATGAGGACAAGGAACTGGGGTATGAGGACAAGGAGCTGGGTGTATGAGGACAAGGAGCTGGGGTATGAGGACAAGGAGCTGGGGTATGAGGACAAGGAGCTGGGGTATGAGGACAAGGAGCTGGGGTATGAGGACAAGGAGCTGGGGTATGAGGACAAGGAGCTGGGGTATGAGGACGAGGAGCTGGGGTATGAGGACAAGGAGCTGGGGTATGAGGACGAGGAGCTGGAGTATGAGGACAAGGAGCTGGGGTATGAGGACAAGGAGCTGGGATATGAGGACAAGGAGCTGGGATATGAGGACAAGGAGCTGGGGTATGAGGACAAGGAGCTGGGGTATGAGGACAAGGAACTGGGGTATGAGGACAAGGAGCTGGGGTATGAGGACAAGGAACTGGGGTATGAGGACAAGGAGCTGGGTGTATGAGGACAAGGAGCTGGGGTATGAGGACAAGGAGCTGGGGTATGAGGACAAGGAGCTGGGGTATGAGGACAAGGAGCTGGGGTATGAGGACAAGGAGCTGGGGTATGAGGACAAGGAGCTGGGGTATGAGGACGAGGAGCTGGGGTATGAGGACAAGGAGCTGGGGTATGAGGACGAGGAGCTGGAGTATGAGGACAAGGAGCTGGGGTATGAGGACAAGGAGCTGGGATATGAGGACAAGGAGCTGGGATATGAGGACAAGGAGCTGGGATATAAGGACAAGGAGCTGGGATTTGAGGACAAGGAGCTTGGATACGAGGACAAGAAGCTGGAATATGAGGACAAGGAGCTGGGATATGAGGACAAGGAGCTTAGATATGAGGACAAGGAGCTGGGATATGAGGACGAGGAGCTGGGATATGAGAACAAGGAGCTGGGATGGAATAGAGATATAACACCACTCAAACCATAACCCAAATTTTACTCAATTTGTCCCATTTTTTTGTTCTTCCACATGAACCTACTTGTTCAGTCAAGCCGGAAGTGAACCGATTTATATAAGTAACTTCAAAGTCTTTAATTCCGATGAATCTTGCAATTGCAATTCGTTTCCCATAGTTACCTGTCTAGCACCTTCAAGACAGCTGCATCAGATTGCAATAAGATCTTTCCAATCTCTTACGAATTCCTTATTCTCACGATGGTTTAAAGAAAACAAAAACCAAATGTTCCGTCAATTCTTAGTTGAAGTTCATTGCACTGCCATTTTTGCTCCAAATCGCCTTTCATAGAGCCCTTGACTCTACACAAGACATCTGAATCTCATATTTAAGAGGATTCGATTCGATTAGTTCTCTTTCTGACCCACGTACGACAGTTTATAATTAAAGGCTCAGGCGTTATCACTATAGAAATATGCATGATTGGGAATGATGGAGAAGGGAGGGATAACGATAGGAGAGAGGGGAGGTAAAGATAGGGAGAGGTGAGGTGAGAGAGAGAGAGAGGAGACAAAGGTGGAGAGAGAGAGAGAGAGAGGAGAGATTCCCTCTCCCTCCTCTTATGGAAGTTAGGAGAGAAGAATGGAAACTGTAAGAGTTAGAGGAGAGGCGAATGGATGATGAGGAGAGTAGAGGAGAGTAGAGGAGAGTGAGAGAGAAGAGGAGAGAGGGAAGGGAGGGTCTCTGGCCTGCCTCGCCCTTGGGAGAGACGACTCAGCTTTAAATATTGGTCGATACGAACACTACCTTGTTAGAGGAGGAGTGCTCACCGCTGCTTAGTAGACTGAAGAGGGTAGTAGTGGGTAGTGGGTGGTGGTGGGTGGTGGTGGTAGGCGGAGGGGGCAGAGGGAGGTGGTAGGTGGTAAATATAGGCATAGGTTAGGTTAGGTGTTTAGGTTCTGTTGGCGATTATTTGTATTTGTAGTACGTGGGTGAAGCATTTACAGCGTTGTGGTAGGTGGTGGTAGGCGGAGGTGGTAGGTGGTGGTAGGCGGAGGGGGGAGAGAGGTGGTAGGAGTTAAAAGAGAGGGTGTTGGGAAAGGTTGGCAGAGATGGCGTGATAAGAAACAGAAGAGGAATAAACAGAAGAAACAAAGATGGGATAGAAGGAAAAGAGAAGGAGAAAGGAAGAGAAAGAAACATACAAAAGAGTTAGAAGAGACAGTGGAAGGAGAGAAGTCGTTGACAATAAAAATCTCTTGATACGAAAGAGGTGATAACGGGAAAGAAGAAGAGAGAGGAGAGGAGAGAGGAGAGAAGAGAGGAAGAGAGAGAGAAACAGAAATAGGAAGGCATGTAAGATAAGAAGATAGAGAGGCAAATACGAAAAAAAACGTCAGAGACAAGAAAAGAAAACAAAATGAGCAATCCTACACACACACACACACACACACACACACACACACACACACACACACACACACACACACACACACACACACAAATGGAGATATGATAAGAGCCCTGTAGGCTCATGAATCTGTACACCAGTTCATTGACAGTTGAGAGGCGGGACCAAAGAGCCAGAGCTCAACCCCCGCAAGCACAACTAGTTCAGTACACACACACAATTAAGACAAAAAGGATAGCTTAAAAGAGTGAACTCTGACCTGAAACATCAGGTTTATCACCACACCATAAGACAAAAGGTTGAGCCAGCAGTGATGGTGTATCCTGGAGCCCCACTACTGCTGGCCGTCCCTCACTTGGGAGACATTGTCACGACCCACCTGGTTATTGTGTACCACATTGATGCTTCATGGTCAAAGGTAATGATGGAGAGAGAGAGAGAGAGAGAGAGAGAGAGAGAGAGAGAGAGAGAGAGAGAGAGAGAGAGAGAGAGAGAGAGAGAGAGAGAGAGAGAGAGAGGAAGGGAGGGAGAGAGAGGGGGCGAGAGAGAGGGGAGAGAGAGTTGCTATAAACAACCGGTGGCTACAAAGGCGGGATCCAAGAGTCAGTGCTCGATCCTGCAGGCACAAATAGGTGAGTGAACACACTGTGTGTGTAAAGTTTGTTTCCTTCCTAAATAGACCCCAAAAATGCATTAACAAATTATAAGGTGTTATAGTGGCAATTATTTGCAATTATAGGCTTCACCTACGTGGGTCAAGCCTTTACAGAGTTGCGATTTGAGCAGACGTTGTCAAGCAACCCGTTCTCAGATCAAGTCCATTCCATGCAGCGGTTGACCCCACAGACGCATTCATCAATCATAAGGGGCCAAGAGAACGTTTATTAAAAGTTGTTCAATGTCAACCAATATTTTTTGATTAGTTGTATATGAAAAGGGCTGCAATTGTTCCAAGTTTCAGTACTGCAGCCTAAATAAAAAGGGAGATTTTTTGTTTTTTCAACGAATATTACACATTTTCAAGTGGATATTCAGGACCACACCTTTCAGATATAACCATTCTATGACACTTTTCTGACACATTAGCATATAATAAAGGATATCATGTCGATTAGTTTCCAAAACATTTTTAGTTTTCCTAATACAAGTAGTCAAAGTTCCCCCCAAAATTATGCAAAAATATCATGTTTATTGCTATTATAAAATCAATAAATGAACTTAGGAATACAAATCGACATGAATTTGTTGACGTACCCTCTACATATAATGTGTAAGTTTCATGTAAATTGAATACAAATTAAGGGGAATTAAAATGTTTATGTAACTTGAAAATAATTAAGTAAAAAATAAAATCTAAGGTGCTGCCATCTGTGGATAAGGTTGACATCAACCAATTTCCTCCAAAATTGGCACACTTACAGATAGGCTTATGTGCAGTCAGGTGTATAAGTTTCATGCAAATCGTCCGATAAAAAAATCAACAAACTGAAAAAAAATATATTTTTTTTCCTAATAAACTAATTATATATATTTTTTTAATATATGCTATTTTGATAGCTGAGAGTCATAGACATGATTTCAGTTGACACTTGTGTTTGATAATTGTTTTTGACCATTTTGGAAAATTTTTGACACCTACTTCAATATTTGTTTTCTCCCTTCCTGTTTATGCTACGATGCTGAGACTTGGGCCAGATGAAACACTTTTCATATACAACTCGTCAAAAAAGTTTGATTGAATTCGAACCAGTTTTCATTTTTGGCATATTTGATTCTATTGGCCCCTTAACATGCTGTTCATTCAAAACAGGAATTTTCTCAAATATGAATTAATATTATAATATATTAGCATATTGTGCATATATAGGTATAGGTTAGGTTAGGTGTTTAGGTTCTGTTGGCGATTATTTGTATTTGTAATACGTGGGTGAAGCATTTACAGCGTTGTGGCTCGAACAGAAATCGTCAGTGAAGCACTTGTTTTGGAAGTGTTCGGACGTCATCAGTTGTGAGTCGTGTGTAAACCGTTTTTCATTCGTAAACAGCTGGGGGGGTTTGGCGGGTGGATGGACTGAACATTTGTCCTTTGTTGACGAGGCTGCGTTGAACACGCCTCGACTTACGATGTTCGAATTTCTCTCGAACAGTGTGTCGTATATAACTATCTACTTACTTCTATTGTTCGAAGCACACTTTTCTAAATGCGTCACCAACGTGACGCATTTAGAGGCGGTATACGGCAAATACAAACTGTTGTTCAACAGGACTTAAAAACCTAACCAACCATCACCTAAGCCTAACTATACTAAAAATAATAATGTTAATCAGTTTTTATGAAAACCTCGACTTTAATACGCAATGCGTTTAAATGAATGAAAAAATTTTTGTTTGGGGTCGGCCGCCGCATGAATGATCCTAGCCAGATGACAAATGCAGATACCTACTTGAAATACAAATAATAGTCTGCAGAACCCTAACCTAATCTAACCTAGACCTAAATATCCACAGAACTCCAATATAAATAACATTAAATTATACGTTAGGAAAATCCAATTTTTAATTCCAATATATAATTCCACTAATAGGAGAGTACCTCCACTACCAGCAGAGTACCTCCACTACCAGCAGAGTACCTCCACTACCAGGAGAGTACCTCCACTACCAGGAGAGTACCTCCACTACCATCAGAGTACCTCCACTACCAGGAGAGTACCTCCACTACCAGAAGAGTGCCTCCACTACCAGAATAGTACCTCCACTACCAGCAGAGTGCCTCCACTACCAGCAGAGTACCTCCACTACCAGGAGAGTGCCTCCACTACCAGAATAGTACCTCCACTACCAGCAGAGTACCTCCACTACCAGCAGAGTACCTCCACTACCAGGAGAGTACCTCCACTACCAGGAGAGTACCTCCACTACCATCAGAGTACCTCCACTACCAGGAGAGTACCTCCACTACCAGCAGAGTACCTCCACTACCAGGAGAGTACCTCCACTACCAGCAGAGTACCTCCACTACCAGCAGAGTACCTCCACTACCAGGAGAGTGCCTCCACTACCAGCAGAGTGCCTCCACTACCAGAATAGTACCTCCACTACCAGGAGAGTACCTCCACTACCAGGAGAGTACCTCCACTACCAGCAGAGTACCTCCACTACCAGGAGAGTACCTCCACTACCAGGAGAGTGCCTCCACTACCAGGAGAGTACCTCCACTACCAGGAGAGTACCTCCACTACCAGGAGAGTACCTCCACTACCAGCAGAGTACCTCCACTACCAGGAGAGTACCTCCACTACCAGGAGAGTACCTCCACTACCAGGAGAGTACCTCCACTACCAGGAGAGTACCTCCACTACCAGCAGAGTACCTCCACTACCATCAGAGTACCTCCACTACCAGCAGAGTGCCTCCACTACCAGGAGAGTACCTCCACTACCAGGAGAGTACCTCCACTACCAGGAGAGTACCTCCACTACCAGGAGAGTACCTCCACTACCAGGAGAGTACCTCCACTACCAGGAGAGTACCTCCACTACCAGCAGAGTACCTCCACTACCAGCAGAGTGCCAGATATAAGGCCAGATATAAGGCCAGATATAAGGCCAGGTATAAGGCCGGATATAAGACCAGATATAAGGCCAGATATAAGGCCAGATATAAGGCCAGATATAAGGCCAGGTATAAGGCCAGATATAAGGCCAGATATAAGGCCAGATATAAGGCCAGATATAAGGCCAGGTATAACATTGTAGATCTTCCTCATCAGTATTCTGTGGAGACTTGTCACTGGTGCAGTGGTAGAGCCAATCTCAGATCCCACTGGGGTGTGGGGGGGGATGTGTGGGGGGGTGTGGGGAAATGTGGGGGGGAGAGGGGGTGGGAAAGGGGGGAGGCGAGGAGATGTGGATAAACGGGAATGTGTATTGTGGAAATAAAAAAAATGCGACCTAGAGGAGAAAACCACCCTGGGATTGATTGATGGAGATTGATGAAGATTAAGGCACCCCCGAGAGGTGGCAAGAGGGCCACACTGAGTGACCTAAACCCCCCCACTACCATCACCCCCCCCCCTCTAAACATCATCTAAACATCATCTCTCTCCCCCCCCCTTATAACTACCATCAACAACCCCATTCCACTATCACTGTCCTTCCTACATCAACCACTCCCCCCTCACTACTCCACACCCCCCCCCCTCACTCCCCCTCTCTTTACCATCGTTGGAGAAAACACAATTCATTCACCGCCTGAAAACGCGTGAAAACAGTTTGGCACGAGATATAAAGCAATTTAGTCAAGGGAGGAGCCAGTGTGAGGAGAGAACTCTCTTGGAGGGCAGAGAACTCTCTTGGAGAGCAGAGAACTCTCTTGGAGGGCAGAGAACTCTCTAGGAGGGCAGAGAACTGCTCTTGGAGGGCAGAGAACTCTCTTGGAGAGCAGAGAACTCTTTTGGAGGGCAGAGAACTGCTCTTGGAGGGCAGAGAACTGCTCTTGGAGGGCAGAGAACTGCTCTTGGAGAGCAGAGAACTCTCTTGGAGGGCAGAGAACTCTCTTGGAGGGCAGAGAACTCTCTAGGAGGGCAGAGAACTCTCTAGGAGGGCAGAGAACTGCTCTTGGAGAGCAGAGAACTCTCTTGGAGGGCAGAGAACTGCTCTTGGAGGGCAGAGAACTCTCTTGGAGGGCAGAGAACTCTCTTGGAGGGCAGAGATTTATCTTGGAGGGCAGAGAACTGCTCTTGGAGGGCAGAGAACTGCTCTTGGAGGCAGAGAACTTTCTTGGAGGGCAGAGAACTCTCTCCAGGAGAATGGGGGGGGGAGAGCTCGCGGATTAAGCCATCCAAGAGATGGCACGGGCATGAATAGCCCGTTAAGTCCTTGTCTGCGACAGAGCAGACTACTGTATAATGCCTGGAGACGCCTATCGCTTGAACCATATCAAGTAACAAAAACTAATTGATTCAATTTGAACATTATTAATTACAATACGTTTTTAGGTCGAGTGACAGCTTCTCACTCGACCTATTGTGAATGATTTTAATTCAACTGCATTTTTTTTATTCATAATTATAGAATATAAACAGACACTAGAAGGGAAGGGAATTATCAGTGGGAAAGCACCAAGCCATTACGACTATATAGCACTGGGAAGGGGTCATGATAAGGATTTGGGATGGGACGGTGGGAAAGGAATGGTGCCCAACCACTTGGACGGTCTTGTTTTATTTAGTTTACGATCCTCTTTTGTTTTATGTGCTCTTCCATTCTTCCCATAGCCCTTATAATCCCTCTCCCAGCAATTCTGACCCCCCTTCCCTACATCTATCCAATCATTACTGCCCCTAATCCGATAATCTCTCTTTACACGAATATTCTCCGTGGTTGTAAACCTCTGAAATACACGAACGGTAAACTGTTTACACTCTAATGGTAATGTTTGACCCCCATTGATCTCTGAAGAACATTCGAACAGTGACTATTCCTGTGAGGCTGTTCTGAACTCTATTAAGTACTCAACTAAATCATCATTTTTTTTATCACAATTACGTTACCTAATCAACCTAATTCAAGGTGAAAGTTTGAATTACCTAATTCAAGTTTGAATTACCTAATTCAAGCTTAGAAACAAATATTCCAGTTGCCACTCCGTACAAAATCCGACCTCCTAACCAAACCAGAAACGCACAAACCCAAGCAACCCACCAAACCTATCGAGGTCGATGCATAGAAAACGTAGATTTGACGTTATACTTTTCACAGTAGGTTGTATTTGTGGAGTTACCATAACGTCATAAAAGCGACCTATTAGTCGAGATGTGGAAGGATGTAAAGCTATGGATTATTAACTGGATAATTGTTCTTTGATTGTACGTTAACAGGAGCGTTAGTTGTCCAATATACTTGATGTTAAGACCACCTCCATATGCCGGCCTCTCCGGTTGTGACGTCACAACCCCCCCCTCCTAATTCGGGCGAAATTAGATCATATTTATGGAAATGTCTTTTATTTTACAGAGGTGGCTGGGGGTAACGATGTCCCCGGGCGCTGATTGGTCGGCTTAGGGCAAGTGACGCGGCTCCGGTGGATGCTGATTGGTTGGCTTGGGGGGTCTAGTGATTGCCAGATTAGGTTTACAGGATGCGTTGCTTCCAGGCGCTGATTGGTGAAATAATCACTACGTAATTTTCGAGATGGTTATAAGGTATGAATCTTAGTAGTAACAACCCGTGGCCTGATGGCTGAGTGGACAGCGCTCGGGATTCGTAGTCCTGACGTTCAGGGTTCGATCCCCGGTGGAGGCGGAATCAAATGTGCAGAATTTCTTTCACCCTGATGCCTCCCCTGTTCACTTAGCAGTAACTAGGTACCTGGGAGTTAGACAGCTGCTACGGGCTGCTTCCTGGGGGTGGAGGCCTGGTCGAGGACCGGGCCGCGGGGACACTAAAGCCCCGAAATCATCTCAAGATAACCTCAAGATATGCACAAGCCGTGCACTGTCACAGGTGCAACCAATATAGAATTCCGGGTTCGAATCCCGGGGCGGGGCAGAAATGGATGGGCACAGTTCCTTTCATCTAATGCCTCTGTTCACCTAGCAGTGAGTATATAGGAACCGAGGAGTTAGTCAGCTTCTTGTGGGGTTTCCACCCTGGGTGGGGTCAGAAATTCGACCTTGGAGTACCTCGATAAAAGCCAAACGTTTATGAATACCCTCAGGCTCCCTGTCCCCGGAGCTTGACCCCCCCCCTCTTGGTAACTATGTGAGTATACGTACATATTTACATATATATGTACGTACGTGTTATAAACAAACATGGCGACTTTTGTGGCTAAGAATCATTATCATCTGAGTTGAGATCCATTGGGTCTCAATTGGGACCCATTGGAGACTCAATGGGTCAGGAGAAAGGTGGGATTTAGTGCCAGGTAGGGTCGTTAGGTAGGAGCCTGAGGCAGTGGTGGTGGGGTGCCAGCGTGTCGGGGCAGGCAGGCAGGCACCTAGTCTTGTGGCACCTCCACTATACTGTCGTTGGTCTTACTGGAGCCACGAGTGTGTACAGCAAGGAATGTATAGATCAGTTTCTGGGACCTTTATGTGGTAATATTGTTGATCTACCTCTCTCTCTCTCTCTCTCTCTCTCTCTCTCTCTCTCTCTCTCTCTCTCTCTCTCTCTCTCTCTCTCTCCTCTCTCTCTCTCTCTCCCTCTCTCTCCTCTCTCTCTCTCTCTCTCTCTCTCTCTCTCTCTCTCTCTCTCTCTCTCTCTCTCTCTCTCTCTCCTCTCTCTCTCTCTCTCTCTCTCTCTCTCTCTCTCTCTCTCTCTCTCTCTCTCTCTCTCTCTCTCTCTCTCTCTCTCTCACTCTCTCTCTCATGTGTTTATCCACCACCTTTACTCTTAAGAAGCTCCTCACTATATCCCTCAAGTTACACCTCAGTCTCCAGGCTCCTCCTCCAAGCTCTATCATCTCGTCCTCCAGACTTCTCCATCTTCTCCTTACAAGTCTCCATCAACCTCCTCCTCCTCCTCCTACACACTTGTGAGATCTCTGGCTCTCCTGGGAGTGAGAAGTGTCTGTGTTTACAGTCATGCGCTTCGCGTTTCTCTTCTGGCTTAAAGCACAAACTCTTCAGGGTTAAAAATGATCCCTGTGTTGTGTGTGTTTGTCTGTGTTCAGGCCGGTATCTTGGTCTCTTTCTGTCTGTGTCTGTGTCTGCGTCTGTGTCTGCGTCTGTGTCTGCGTCTGTGTCTGTGTCTCCATATTCCTGTGGTATATCAAGCTAAAGTATTTTCGGGGTTGCCGGCCCAAATGCCCCGGAATTTAATTTGAAAAAATCAGTGTCTGGGTTTTCGGCAGTTCTCTACGGTAAAGTTTGTGTCAACCTATATTGATCGTGGGAGTGGAGGATAAGGGATTAGCGGCGTCTGAGGAACGCTTCGCGGCGCCTCGCTGTGGGATGTAGGGTAGGTGGGGGTAGGTGGGCGTGTTGGAGGGGTAGGTGGGGGTAGGTGGGCGTGGTTGGGAGGTGCTGGAACTGGATGCTGAAAGGTTGACACAGAGATGCGACGCTGGAGATGAATAAGCGGACGACCTCACTCCTGCCCTTGCCTACTTCCCTACCTCCTTCCTTTCTTCCCTATCCTATACCCTCCCCTACCCCATTCCCACCCCTACCCCATTCCCACCCCTACCCCATCCTTCCCTACGGCTGCATGCCAAACAGACCCATCTCCAAGGCCACATTAACACAACAAAACACAAGACTAGTCAGTGAGAATTACCTCAAAAATCTTTTACAATTCAATGTATATATATTTGATAAAGGTTTTAATAAATATATAAATTAATATTAAAGTTTAATGAAGCTAATATTTGAGCGTCAACACGACCTGCATCAAATGTTTGGTGCAAAAAATTAATGAATCTGATATAAAAATGATTTTGTTTTTTTAGGTTTTAAAGTAGTTCACAAATTTATCTAGCACACTGGTGTATATATGTATGTGTATATATATATTATTAAATATGACCGAAAAAAGTAAGATTAATAATTCTAACACGAATTTTCTCAATCTTTCGTACATTTCTTTTCACTTTCAACTGATTCGTCAGTTGTATCCTCTGATTTTTGTCTGTAGGGATAACGTTTCTATTAATAGAAACGTTATCCCTACAGACAAAAATCAGAGGATACAACTGACGATTTACTATAAAACCAGAAAAACGGCCAGCCTACTCATGAGAAACTCTCCAGACACAAAACAGAACGCTTTAAAAGAGACCAACGTCGTCTATGCCTTCAAATGCCCACTTGGGGACTGTAAGCTCCAAAAAACCCAGTATATAGGCAAGACAACAACATCTCTTTCTAGGCGTTTAACGATGCATAAGCAACAGGGCTCCATTAAGGAACATATAATCTCTTCCCATAACCAAACCATCGCCAGAGAAATCCTAGTAAACAACACAGAAATCATCGATAGATACAGCGATAGCAGACGGCTTGACGTTTGCGAGGCACTGCACATTAAGAAGTCAACACCAGCAATCAACAGCCAATTAATGCACAACTATATTCTACCCACCTCAAGACTCCGCTCCAATATAGAAGCATCAAGAAATATGGACCAATAGGCTTTCTACAATCACTTCCATTTCAATACCCATTGTTTCGTGTTCTGTCTTGTGTTGATGAAATTAATACCCTATTAAATACCACCTCACCCCATCCACCTCACTCAAATGTAGATATAAACAAATCGGAGATATGTAAGTTCTATTCAGTTGTGTATGTGTAAAGTCTTTGAAAATGTAATAAGTTTTACGAAACGCGCTCAAGTGTCGCGTCAGACTAGAAATAAAAATGAATTTTGGAGAATTGATTTTTGAATTACCTCCAACAGTGAAAAGAAATGTACGAAAGATTGAGAAAATTCGTGTTAGAATTATTAATCTTACTTTTTCGGTCATATTTAATAATATATGTCTACAGGAAAGACTGCTACCAAAATATACTAGTATGTGTATATGTATATATATACACCTATAGAGCACTACACACTGCCTGCAGTACCCAGAGAGTATCCTGCAGTACCCAGAGAGTACCCTGCAGTACCCAGAGAGTACCCTGCAGTACCCAGAGAGTACCCTGCAGTACCCAGAGAGTACCCTGCAGTACCCAGAGAGTACCCTGCAGTACCCAGAGAGTACCCTGCAGTACCCAGAGAGTACCCTGCAGTACCCAGAGAGTACCCTGCAGTACCCAGAGAGTACCCTGCAGTACCCAGAGAGTACCCTGCAGTACCCTGCAGTACCTACTCACCTGTGGGTTCAATTCTCACACGTGGGTTAAACAATTCCAGCCCGTTCTCATAAACAAAGGTCAAAGTCCATTCCATCCACTCGCCAAACCCCCAGTTGTTTATGAATGAAAAACGGTTTACACACGACTCACAACTGATGACGTCCGAACACTTCCGGAACAAGTGCTTCACTGACGACTTGTGTTCGAACCACAACGCTGTAAACGCTTCACCCACGTACTACAAATACAAATAATCGCAAACAGAACCTAAACACATAACCTAATCAATGCCTAAATATATGCACAATGTCCTAATATATAATAATAGTCATTTATATATGAGAAAATTCCTGTTTTGAATGAACAGCATGTTAAAATTGATGAATGCGTCTTTGGGGTCGACCGCTGGATGGAATGAACTTGATCTGAGGACGGGTTGAAGAACAATTCTTACTCATTGACCAACACATTGTAACTACAATTCCCTCCTGCGGTGTCCAAAACCTTATCTCTGAAAGTCAAGACACTTATATAAATATATATAAAATATGTTTTCAGTACGCATGCACTCGTATTAATTTCTACAGCTTCATTAGACTAGAGAGGAGACTACTCGAAGCTCTAGGAATACAGGCACTATCAAGGGAGCTGTTAGGGTTGGGAAGGGGTTTGAGTACTGTACCTGGATGTGAGAATCGGATGACCCACGCGAGTTCTGTAAAAAGGAGTTTCAAAACTGTATCCGGACTGTAATGGAACAATCGAACCCCCCCCCTGAACATTCCTCTCTCTCTCTCTCTCTCTCTCTCTCTCTCTCTCTCTCTCTCTCTCTCTCTCTCTCTCTCTCTCTCTCTCTCTCTCTCTCTCTCTCTCTCCCTCTCTCTCTCTCTCTCTCTCTCTCTGTATGTGTGTGTGTGTGTGTGTGTGTGTGTGTGTGTGTGTGTGTGTGTGTGTGTGTGTGTGGTGTGTGGTGTGTGTTTGTGTGTGTGTGTGTTTGTGTGTGTGTGTGGTGTGTGTTTGTGTGTGTGTGTGTGTGTTTGTGTGTGTGTGTGGTGTGTGTTTGTGTGTGTGTGTGTGTGTGTGTGTGTGTGTGTGTGTGTGTGTGTGTGTGTGTGTGTGTGTGTGTGTGTGTGTGTGTGTCTGTGTGTGTGTGTGTGTGTGTGTGTGTGTGTCTGTGTGTGGTGTCGTGTGGTGTGGTGTAGTGTGGTGTAGTGTGGTGTGGTGTGGTGTGGTGTGGTGTGTGTGTGTGTGAATGAGTGTGTGTGTAAAGCTTAAATATTTCACAATCTAACATTACAACAACAAACTCTAATACCCAACCAAAGGCTCCGAAGCTAAGCTGCCAGGTTTGAATCCTTGAGTATCCTATACAGCTTACTGCTGTACGTGAGCTTGGAGAGAATTCAAGCTTTACAACCCACAATGCTACTCAGTGTGTAATCCCAACATGCTCAAAGAATCCACGAAATAACAGTAGTCTCTCTCTCCACTAGTGTAATTAGCTATTAGATGCATGAAGCATCAAAGCGACGGAGCATTTAAGCATTGCCAAACCTAGCAGCATAAACAGACGTCTGAGAAAGATTTATAGCTAAACCGAAGAACATGAAAACCATGCACAAGACGAGACATAAAAATGGAACACAAAACCCCAAGGAGCCGAGAACGAATGAGAGGATGAAGAGGAGATAATGAAGATGGAGTTAAGAAAGTGAGGATAAATGCCGGACAAGAATGAGAGGCTTGGCGTAGCACACTAGAATATATGAGGACACAAACTGCTCCATGTGAGGAGAGAGGTGAGGGAAATTGTGAGGATTTAAGAGGTACTTCGGTTCTCATAGAAGAGAAGATGGAGAAGAGGCTCCAATGGGAGGTTCTTGAAGAGGTTACACGGTTCTTGGGTAACAAGGACAATCAGAGGAGAGAATGAAGTTTCAGATGAATAGAAAGAGCAGTGAGAAAGTGGTCAAAGGGTGGGAGGGGGGGGAGGGGCAGGACCAAGGACCACTACATAAGGACCACCACAACAGGACCACCACCACAACAGGACCACCACAACAGAGGACCTCCACAACAGAGGACCACCACCACAACAGAGGACCATCACAACAGAGGACCACCACCACAACAGAGGACCACCACAACAACAGAGGACCACCACAACAGAGGACCACCACAACAGGACCACCACAACAGAGGACCACCACAACAGAGGACCTCCACAACAGAGGACCACCACCACAACAGAGGACCACCACAACAGGACCACCACCACAACAAAGGACCACCACCACAGGACCACCACCACAACAGAGGACCACCACAACAACAACAGAGGACCACCACAACAACAACAGAGGACCACCACCACAACAGAGGACCACCACAACAGAGGACCACCACCACAACAGAGGACCACCACAACAGAGGACCACCACCACAACAGAGGACCACCACCACAACAGAGGACCACCACAACAGGACCACCACCACCACAGAGGATCACCACCACCACAACAGAGGACCACCACAACAGAGGACCACCACAACAGGACCACCACCACCACAGAGGACCACCACAACAGAGGACCACCACAACAGAGGACCACCACCACCACAACAGAGGACCACCACAACAGAGGACCACCACCACAACAGAGGACCACCACCACAACAGAGGACCACCACCACCACAACAGAGGACCACCACAACAGAGGACCACCACCACAACAGAGGACCACCACAACAGAGGACCACCACAACAGAGGACCACCACAACAGAGGACCACCACAACAGAGGACCACCACAACACAGGACCACCACCACAGGACCACCACCACAACAGAGGACCACCACAACAGAGGACCACCACAACAGAGGACCACCACAACAGAGGACCACCACAACAACAGAGGACCACCACAACAGAGGACCACCACCACAACACAGGACCACCACCACAGGACCACCACCACAACAGAGGACCACCACCACAACAGAGGACCACCACCACAACAGAGGACCACCACCACAGGACCACCACCACAACAGAGGACCACCACCACAACAGAGGACCACCACAACAGAGGACCACCACAACAGAGGACCACCACCACAACACAGGACCACCACCACAACAGAGGACCACCACAACAGAGGACCACCACCACAACAGAGGACCACCACAACAGAGGACCACCACAACAGAGGACCACCACAACAGAGGACCACCACAACACAGGACCACCACAACAGAGGACCACCACCACAACAGAGGACCACCACAACAGAGGACCACCACAACAACAGAGGACCACCACCACAACAGAGGACTACCACCACAACACAGGACCACCACAACAACAGGACCACCACAACAGAAGACCACCACCACAACAGAGGACCATCACAACAGAGGACCACCACAACAGAGGACCACCACAACAGAGGACCACCACAACAGAGGACCACCACCACAACAGAGGACCACCACCACCACAACAGAGGACCACCACAACAGAGGACCACCACAACAACAGGACCACCACAACAGAGGACCACCACCACAACAGGACCACCACCACCACAGAGGACCACCACCACCACAACAGAGGACCACCACCACCATAGAGGACCACCACCACCACAACAGAGGACCACCACAACAGAGGACCACCACAACAGAGGACCACCACAACAGAGGACCACCACCACCACAACAGAGGACCACCACAACAGAGGACCACCACAACAGAGGACCACCACAACACAGGACCACCACAACAGAGGACCACCACCACAACAGAGGACCACCACAACAGAGGACCACCACCACAACAGAGGACCACCACAACAGAGGACCACCACCACAACAGAGGACCACCACAACAGAGGACCACCACCACAACAGAGGACCACCACAACAGAGGACCACCACAACAGAGGACCACCACCACCACAACACAGGACCACCACCACAACACAGGACCACCACCACCACAGGACCACCACCACCACAGGACCACCACCACAACAGAGGACCACCACCACAACAGAGGACCACCACCACAACACAGGACCACCACCACCACAGGACCACCACCACAACAGAGGACCACCACAACAACAGAGGACCACCACCACAACAGAGGACCACCACCACAACAGAGGACCACCACAACAGAGGACCACTACCACAACAGAGGACCACCACAACAGAGGACCACCACAACAGAGGACCACCACAACAGAGGACCACCACAACAGAGGACCACCACCACAACAGAGGACCACCACAACAGAGGACCACCACAACAGAGGACCACCACAACAGAGGACCACCACAACAGAGGACCACCACAACAGAGGACCACCACCACAACAGAGGACCACCACCACCACAACAGAGGACCACCACAACAGAGGACCACCACAACAACAGGACCACCCCAACAGAGGACCACCACCACAACAGGACCACCACCACCACAGAGGACCACCACCACCACAACAGAGGACCACCACCACCACAGAGGACCACCACCACCACAACAGAGGACCACCACAACAGAGGACCACCACCACCACAGAGGACCACCACCACAACAGAGGACCACCACAGAGGACCACCACCACAACAGAGGACCACCACCACAACAGAGGACCACCACCACCACAGAGGACCACCACCACAACAGAGGACCACCACAACAGAGGACCACCACAACAGAGGACCACCACAACAGAGGACCACCACCACAACAGAGGACCACCACAACAGGACCACCACCACCACAGAGGACCACCACCACCACAACAGAGGACCACCACAACAGAGGACCACCACAACAGGACCACCACCACCACAGAGGACCACCACAACAGAGGACCACCACCACCACAACAGAGGACCACCACAACAGAGGACCACCACCACAACAGAGGACCACCACCACAACAGAGGACCACCACAACAGGACCACCACCCCAACAGGACCACCACCACAACAGGACCACCACCACCACAGGACCACCACAACAGAGTACCACCACAGGACCACCACAACAGAGGACCACCACCACAGGACCACCACACCACAGGTCCACCACAACAGAGGACCACCACCACAGGATCACCACACCACAGGTCCACCACAACAGAGGACCACCACCACAGGACCACCACCACAACAGAGGACCACCACAACAGGACCACCACTACAATAGGACCACCACAACAGAGGACCACCACCACAACAGGACCACCACAACAGAGGACCACCACCACAACAGAGGACCACCACCACCACAGGACCACCACACCACAGGATCACCACACCACAGGATCACCACCACAGGACCACCACACCACAGGACCACCACCACAACAGTGGACCACCACCACAGGACCATCACAACAGAGGACCACCACCACCACAGGACCACCACCACAGGACCACCACACCACAGGACCACCACCACCACAGGACCACCACCACAGGACCACCACCACAGGACCACCACACCACAGGACCACCACCACAGGACCACCACACCACAGGACCACCACCACAGGACCACCACCAAACCACAGGACCACCACACCACAGGACCACCACCACAGGACCACCACCACAGGATCACCACACCACAGGACCACCACACCACAGGACCACCACCACAGGACCACCACCACAGGATCACCACACCTCAGGACCACCACCACAGGACCACCACCACAGGACCACCACACCACAGGACCACCACACCACAGGACCACCACCACAGGATCACCACACCACAGGACCACCACACCACAGGACCACCACCACAGGACCACCACACCACAGGACCACCACCACAGGACCACCACACCACAGGACCACCACACCACAGGACCACCACACCACAGGACCACCACCACAGGACCACCACCACAGGACCACCACACTACAGGACCACCACCACAGGACCACCACACCACAGGACCACCACACCACAGGACCACCACCACCACAGGACCATCACAACAGAGGACCACCACCACAGGACCACCACACCACAGGACCACCACCACCACAGGACCACCACCACAGGACCACCACCACCACAGGACCACCACACTACAGGACCACCACACCACAGGACCACCACACCACAGGACCACCACACCACAGGACCACCACCACAGGACCACCACCACAGGATCACCACACCACAGGACCACCACACCACAGGACCACCACCACAGGACCACCACCACAGGACCACCACCACAGGACCACCACCACAGGACCACCACACTACAGGACCACCACCACAGGACCACCACACCACAGGACCACCACACCACAGGACCACCACCACCACAGGACCACCACACCACAGGACCACCACACCACAGGACCACCACACCACAGGACCACCACCACCACAGGACCACCACACCACAGGACCACCACCACAGGACCACCACACCACAGGACCACCACCACAGGACCACCACCAAACCACAGGACCACCACCACAGGACCACCACACCACAGGACCACCACCACAGGACCACCACACCACAGGACCACCACCACAGGACCACCACCACAGGACCACCACACCACAGGACCACCACACCACAGGACCACCACCACCACAGGACCACCACCACAGGACCACCACACCACAGGACCACCACACCACAGGACCACCACACCACAGGACCACCACACCACAGGACCACCACACCACAGGACCACCACCACAGGACCACCACACCACAGGACCACCACCACAGGACCACCACACCACAGGACCACCACACCACAGGACCACCACCACCACAGGACCACCACACCACAGGACCACCACACCACAGGACCACCACCACAGGACCACCAAACCACAGGACCACCACCACAGGACCACCACACCACAGGACCACCACCACAGGACCACCACACCACAGGACCACCACCACAGGACCACCACACCACAGGACCACCACCACAGGACCACCACACCACAGGACCACCACCACAGGACCACCACCACAGGACCACCACACCACAGGACCACCACACCACAGGACCACCACACCACAGGACCACCACACCACAGGACCACCACACCACAGGACCACCACACCACAGGACCACCACCACAGGACCACCACACCACAGGACCACCACCACATGACCACCACACCACAGGACCACCACACCACAGGACCACCACACCACAGGACCACCACCACAGGACCACCACACCACAGGACCACCACACCACAGGACCACCACACCACAGGACCACCACCACCACAGGACCACCACACCACAGGACCACCACACCACAGGACCACCACACCACAGGACCACCACCACAGGACCACCAAACCACAGGACCACCACCACAGGACCACCACACTACAGGACCACCACCACAGGACCACCACACCACAGGACCACCACACCACAGGACCACCACACCACAGGACCACCACCACAGGACCACCACACCACAGGACCACCACCACAGGACCACCACACCACAGGACCACCACCACAGGACCACCACCACAGGACCACCACACCACAGGACCACCACACCACAGGACCACCACCACAGGACCACCACACCACAGGACCACCACACCACAGGACCACCACCACAGGACCACCACCACCACAGGACCACCACACCACAGGACCACCACACCACAGGACCACCACACCACAGGACCACCACCACAGGACCACCACACCACAGGACCACCACCACAGGACCACCACACTACAGGACCACCACCACCACAGGACCACCACACCACAGGACCACCACACCACAGGACCACCACACCACAGGACCACCACCACAGGACCACCACACCACAGGACCACCACCACAGGACCACCACACCACAGGACCACCACACTACAGGACCACCACACCACAGGACCACCACACCACAGGACCACCACACTACAGGACCACCACCACAGGACCACCACACCACAGGCCCACCACACCATCACCGACGCCACAAAAGGAGTCTGACGAGCTGCCTTAAGCATCTTTATCTCAAGCTGGACATGTTGGAGCCAGATTTAGTGCGTTGTTGGTCGTCTGGCCTCCGGCTTACCCAGACTCCGTGGGGCCACGACGTCCCATCTGGCTCGCTCTCTCTATCCGGCTTCATGTGGTAAATCCTATCCTTCAGTGTTACAGAGTAGTGACGCTGACGTTCGTTGACTTCCGTGTTAAGAACTAGCTAAGAAGTAGCTATCTTTTTAGTTATCTTTTAGCTATCTTGTGTGTTCGTTTTCTATTTAGATCATCTTGCTAGTTTGATGTGAAGGGTTCGTTCGTGTTCTTAATGCTGGATTTGGAGGGAAGATCTTGTGTTAAACTGTAACACAACTTGTGACAACTAGATGTGCCTGTAACCAATGTTGTAACCCATTTTGTGTGTGTGTGTGTGTGTGTGTGTGTGTGTGTGTGTGTGTGTGTGTGTGTGTGTGTGTGTGTGTGTGTGTGTGTGTGTGTATATCATCACAGGCATACCTAAAGTTCTACAATACGAAGTTCTCTGCACTAGAACACCGAACGGTATTTCCCAATACTGTAATGAACATTGTATTCATGTATACTCTTCCTATATACATGTATAGCATACGCATGTATACTATACATACAGATTTCGAATATCCAAACAGATATTGAGAAATATAATATTTACACCCGATTTTAATTTGTAGTACTATTAATATATCACCAAAATAACCTATTCTGATAGGCCTATTATACTATATTCAAAATTTACATTACAGTGCACATCAATTTAACATTGTATATTAGTTACATTACAAAATAACATTAAATCAGTATTGCCATATTATACAGTACGTTAAATAAAACATTTATTATTTGATGGGTCCACAATACTAATTAGTAAATTGGCTGAATGGCTTGTTTGCACACCCTGAACACTGGATACATCATACAACCATGCCATCAATTATGGCAGGTCACAGAAATTACGTAATAATTCTACATGCGTTAGAGCATCTGCCTTTATCTCACTAAAATAAATCATAGCATCTGCTATCTCACTAAAACACAGATAACAGCATCTGCTATCTCACTAAAACATAGATAGCAGCATCTGCTATCTCACTAAAACATAGATAACAGCATCTGTCATCTCACTAAAACACAGATAACAGCATCTGTCATCTCACTAAAACACAGATAACAGCATCTGTCATCTCACTAAAACACAGATCACAGCGTCTGTCATCTCACTAAAACACAGATCACAGCGTCTGTCATCTCACTAAAACACAGATAACAGCATCTGTCATCTCACTAAAACACAGATCACAGCGTCTGTCATCTCACTAAAACACAGATAACAGCATCTGTCATCTCACTAAAACACAGATAACAGCAGATGTCATCTCACTAAAACACAGATAACAGCATCTGTCATCTCACTAAAACACAGATCACAGCATCTGTCATCTCACTAAAACACAGATCACAGCATCTGTCATCTCACTAGCATAGATAACAGCATCTGTCATCTCACTAGCATAGAGATGCAGCATGCAAGCAGAACTCAGACGAGCAACACACATACATACAGCAGAGAACATGACTGCTTCCGGGACGGGATGGGATGGGATGGGATGGGATGGGATGGTATGGGATGGTATGGGATGAGATGGAAGGATGTTAACAGGCACATGCAGGCACCCACGTTTCCGTCCCTCTGTTCCCCAGTTCGATCCCCCACACAGCCAGACAACTGTGTTTCAATGTCTAACCTCCAGTGAAAGGTTTGCTGGTGTCTTGAAGACACAGGAGCCCCATTTACTAAGCTTCGATTTTATTTTCACAACATTAGAAATTGAAAAATTATGACGTAGGATTGAAAAAAAATACTTTGAAAATACTGTATTTGCTTTCGATCATTCCTGAATCTGAATCGCGATATGTCAGATTCAGAAGTCAAATTACACTTCTATCGTGTAGCCACACGAGAAAAAAAATAATTCTTGCGTGATAATCACTTGTAATAAAAGTTTGACAATGTCACATGTTCATAGGGGTTGCCATATGTGTATGTGGGTTGCCACATAAGTGGCAGAGAAGCCTTCCTCTCCAGACACAGGTAACACAAGCGCACAACACAGCCCATTTTCCGGAATTAACAGCACTTGTAACAACGACTTCCCGAACGTACAGAAATAGACTGTTGTGCCGTTAAACGTTCACAGTTTGAACTATTGGAGTACTTCGAATTGCGAGCTAAACGCTGGAAGAGCAACTATGCTCAACCACCCTTAACCTTTCAAAGGTATAAATAGGAAATTCTAGGGCTACATAGGACATCTTAGGTTAGGATAGAAGTCAATCTGTCAGTCAACACATCAGCAAGAAGTCAACAGATCAGTCAACACATCAGCAAGAAGTCAACAGATCAGTCAACACACCCCAGCAAGAAGTCAACAGATCAGTCAACACACCCCAGCAAGAAGTCAACAGATCAGTCAACACATCAGCAAGAAGTCAACAGATCAGTCAACACACCCCAGCAAGAAGTCAACAGATCAGTCAACACCCCCCAGCAAGAAGTCAACAGATCAGTCATCACCCCCCAGCAAGCACCGAATCGTAAATTGCCACTTGACAATGGTTTTACCAGGGTTAATGCAGGCTTTTACTGTCGGTAAAAGTAAACTTGACCTCGTCTGATAAATGCAAATCTATTTCGACATGAAACTGAAGACATAAGATCAGTTTCACTCTCCAAGTTTCAACTAAACTTCAAGTTAACCTCATAAACAAAATTGAAAACAAATAAAACGCAGATATAATGTTTTAAATTGTTTTAAGTTGGTTTAAATGATCTAACACATATAATGGAGAATTATGGCTTTAAGATATCTGTAATCAATTTAACCAATCGATTAATCAATTGATTATTGATCTTGTATTGATCTTGTTGGGTTATACTTAAGTGTTGTGACTCGTGAGTATGTCGTGTTTAATACACTAAGCTCTGTGGTAAATGTATACCTGTATACATATACGTATGTGTATAAAATATACCCGATTATAGATTAAACGACCGATCATTTCAACTCCAAATGCTTCCAATCATCGGCGTGCAACCAAGATCAATATTATTTGGGGTAGTTGAAAACTACTCAATTCGAGACGTTGCAATATCTTTATTCCATGTGTGTGTGGGTTGTTTGTGTTCAACCAGGTTATTGTGGCCTTTCCTGGGAGACATCAGGTGTAAGGAAACTTGTCTGTACGTCTCTGTCTCCCCCCACTCCTTCGCGGGAATCGAACCCGGAATCATGAGGTTGTGATTCGACTGTATGCACTAAGCAACACTGCTCAGAGAGAGGGAATCAATGCACGCAGCAGCAAATTATTGATGACAAACTGTTGATGATAAAGTAACTGGTAGAGGGAATGTCAGATATAGTTAAAACAGGAGGAGGAAAGTGGTGAATTTCATTATCTTTTAATAGCAGGAAAATTTATTTTTCATACGCGTTTTAACGGCCAAAAGAGCACTTCTCTCTCTCTCTCTCTCTCTCTCTCTCTCTCTCTCTCTCTCTCTCTCTCTCTCTCTCTCTCTCTCTCTCTCTCACTTCTCTTTCTCCAATCCCCTCCTTCTCTCCTCCATGTAACATTCCCCTCTCCACCATTCCACCTCTCCCAGGCTCCATTCCACCCTTTTTCTCTAGCCCCCTCTCCCTCTAGTTCACTTCCCACTAACCGCCTCTGTTCCATTTCATCCATCACACCTCTCCCCCCCCCCATTTCCTAAAAATCCCCCCCCCCCTCCCTCACCCTTTCCAAAATGTTCACACCTAGTATCGCAATATATATTTTAGAATCAACCTTCTAATAACACATTTAAGAACCATAAAAAACACAGAGAGAGAGAACAGGGTAGAGAGAGAGAGAACGACCAAGAGAGTTCAAACTACCCGTGAGCTACTCCAACTACGCGTTTCAACTTAAGATTTTAAGCCCATCAAAGAGGGACTACAAGCACCTGTTCCAACAATTTGTGTGTCTGAACAACGTGTAAGTCTCTACAAAGTCGTTTAAAAATATTTCGGTGAAGGGCGGCTTAAGTCCACCAAATGGAAGGGATATTAATGCTTAGTTTACTGACCACTCGGCAAGTACACTTCAGTCTACCCCATAGTCCTGAACAGCAGTAAACTCGACGATTATACATCGAAAACCAAGGTATACCTCTTGGAATATATTCCCATATCACAGGGAATTATTCACGCAATATCAAACAAGGTAATTAAAATAACTTATGCAATCTATTTATGCAAATTAAGGTCAATTAAAATTAGGTTAATTTAAATTGTTTGTTAATTGTAAGTTTGTTTCAAGTACATGTTAATAATGATGTTATATTTTAAAGATGGTGGGTACAATGGGTTTGGCGTGGGAGGGGGAGATGCCAGGCCACGCCCCTCCTCCCACGCACTCTCTAATGTGTAAGAGGAGTCCCACAGTAACTCCACCTCCACCCTCCCACACACTCCAGACACCCAGAGTAACTCCACCACCCTCCCACACACTCCAGACACCCAGAGTAACTCCACCACCCTCCCACACACTCCAGACACCCAGAGTAACTCCACCCTCCCACTCACTCCAGACTCCCACAGTAACTCCACTCACCCTCCCACTCACTCCAGACTCCCACAGTAACTCCACTCACCCTCCCACTCCAGACTCACAGAGTAACTCCACCACCCTCCCACTCACTCCAGACTCCCACAGTAACTCCACCTCCACCCTCCCACACACTCCCGACACTCCCAGAGCAATTCCACCCACCCTCCCACTCACTCCAGACTCCCACAGTAACTCCACCCACCCTCCCAAACACTCCAGACTCCCACAGTAACTCCACCTCCACCCTCCCACTCACTCCAGACACTCCCAGAGTAACTCCACCTCAGTTAATATACCCGTAAACCATCATTCTTATCCACATTTAACGAGGCTGACATCACGTTTTATCTACGTCTTAAAAACACTGTTTTAACGACCGAATTGGTCGTTCGGATGAGCTCTGACGTACGTATGATTTAGCGTGATATAATGATTTAGATGTGGGGATAACATGTTATTTCGTTATTTTGTTATTTTGTTATTTCGTTTCGCAACGAGCCTACAATAGGCAGATGTTATTCAGTCAGTCATGAATATGAGACTAAGGGGCCTGACGGCTGAGTGGAGAGCGCTCGGGATTCGTAGTCATAAGGTTCCGGCTTCGATTCCCGGCGGTGGCGGAAACAAATGGGCTGAGTTTCGCGTTAAGGCATGCAAGGACCTAGAGTCACGGTAAGGAATCCTTGGATCATGACAAGTAATCCCAGGAACACACCAAGTAATCCCAGGAACACACCAAGTAATCCCAGGAACACACCAAGTAATCCTAGAGCCACGCCAATTAATCCTAGGGGCCACGCCAAGCAATCTCAGGGCCAACTAACAAATAATAAAAACGGCTGACAGTTTTGCTTCACACCAGCAGTCCTGCACGAGGGCGAACAGCAGCAGCAGCAGCAGCAGCAGCAGCAGCAGCAGCAGCAGCAGCAGTCAGCAGCACGAGCAACGTGCAAAAACTTCACTGAAATGCCAAAGTAATTTCTTCCAGAACCCGCTGCTAAAATTCTGATGCGTGTTTTCAATCTAACTAACAAAAAAATACATATACCAAGCCTAGCCATGGCATAGAGAGACGTTAAATCATTTTGTTAAATAAACGTCTAACAAATATATTGACAGTTAATCCTCGTTATCTAATTTTGAACAAAATTTGCTAATTTTTCTACGAGGGAGAGATTCCGCGTCAGCCTCGGCTGCTTGCTAGGTGTAGCATAAAGTTGCTTTCCATCTCTCAAAACACACACATACGCACTTTATCTTGTGATAAAACTACATGAATTACCATCCACTACAAGACACATATGCGGGTCCCAACACCCAATTTCGAAATATAGAACGTCTTAAAGAATGTTAAATTATGACCCCGACAAAGCTCTCTAATTCACATTCTTTTGGAGAACGTTCACAGCTAACTTTACCTCCAAAAAGTATATTGTAGCTCATCAGTTCGGCACGAACCTTGGGCTTGTCTTTAAGAAATAATTGTTTATGAAGTCCATTATGTCATCATCAAATTTTTTTTCCATCTTACCTATGGCCCCAGAGAGACCTTGACCATTTATACAAGAGTTGAGCCCTACTTATCACAGTGGGAGCTCACCACTGCCCCACACCATTCCACCACACCACCCAACCACACACACATTCTTGCTGCTAACTACATAATCCTCTATGTTGTGTTCAGACTTCACAGTCAGAGCCGTCACTGCTCGACTACACAAACACACATTTAGGAGAAGAATTCACAACGAAACTGGTCAGATTCATTTTAAAAACGGAACAGGCAGCAATTCCCTTCCCACGACAACAAAAGCTGTCTCTATTCCCCCCCTGTGTGAGAAGTCGACCCAATACAGAAAAAGAGGAAAGGTTTTAGACATGTGACAAACGGATGCTTCTTGTGGAGCCCTGTGTTTGTTTTGGATATTGTGTGGGGGTACCAATACTGGGTTTGGTTCGAACCCCTGGCTGGGCCAGTTGTCCCACTTGCCAGCTGTGGCTGGGGCCAATTGTCCCACTTGCCAGTAGTGGCTGGCAAGTGCTCTTTGACACAGGCAGACGATACGTACATGTTGTGTTTCTTCCCCCCACGAAAATTAACATTATTCTCCCTTATTTTGATAAAATCTTGTTTCCATTTGGGAGAAGCCATCAAAGGTGATCAAATATATGCATAAAACATCACTCTCGATATTAATATAACTTTTATTATGTGACAATGTTACTTAGTCTTTAAAAAATAGGGTCATAGATAATGTGACAAAATTCTTTCTAAAATGTTGACACAACATAAACACATTATCAACTAATCTAGTTTCATAATTTGATGCAGGGACTTCATCGACGCCATTGACGACTTCATTGAGGACATTGTACTTCATTGACGACTTCATTGAGGCCATTGTACTTCATTGAGGCCATTGCATGACGACTTCATTGAGGACATTGTACTTCATTGAGGACTTCATTGAGGCCATTGCATGACGACTTCATTGAGGACATTGTACTTCATTGAGGACTTCATTTGACGCCATTGAACTTCACTGAGGACTTCATTGAAGCCACATTCCTCAGCCTCATCCCTAGATGGCGTTCCATCACAAGGCAGACAGTTCCATTCTCTTTAACTCCAAATTCCGATTCGCATTTGTTCTGACTCGGCGCTTTGTTTGCAGAGGGGAAACTTCTCTACAGTGTTTACGCTGCCAAGAAGTTCCGAACAACAGAGCAAGAGTAAACTCAGTTTACCGTCCAGTAAAGGTTTCCCGAACGCATGCTGTAAACTGCGAGTTAAACAGCTGCTGTTACAGCTGTTTAACAGCAGTACTGGACGTGTCTGTCTCATTTCCAGATATCAATAAATGGCCACGAATATTATTGATTTTTTGATGTATTATCCATCATAAATGTGGACAATAACACGTTATCTATTTGAACTCTCTGGTCTTGGACACAAGAGGACAGAAGAGGGAGTTGTGGAGCAACAGAGGGGGATGCTGCCAGGTGTGGAGCAACAGAGGGGGATGCTGCCAGGTGTGGAGCAACAGAGGGTATGCTGCCAGGTGTGGAGCAACAGAGGGGATGCTGCCAGGTGTGGAGCAACAGAGGGTATGCTGCCAGGTGTGGAGCAACAGAGAGGATGCTGCCAGGTGTGGAGCAACAGAGGGGGATGCTGCCAGGTGTGGAGCAACAGAGGGGATGCTGCCAGGTGTGGAGCAACAGAGAGGATGCTGCAAGGTGTGAAGCAACAGAGAGGATGCTGCCAGGTGTGGAGCAACAGAGGGTATGCTGCCAGGTGTGGAGCAACAGAGGGAGAACATACTGCCAGGTGTGGAGCAACAGAGGGAGAACATACTGCCAGGTGTGGAGCAACAGAGGCAGGACATACTGCCACGTGTGGAGCAACAGAGGACATACTGCCAGGTGTGGAGCAACAGAGAGGGAGGACATACTGCCAGGTGTGGAGCAACAGAGGGAAGACATACTGCCAGGTGTGGAGCAACAGAGAGGGAGGACATACTGCCAGGTGTGGAGCAACAGAGGACATACTGCCACGTGTGGAGCAACAGAGGGAAGACATACTGCCAGGTGTGGAGCAACAGAGAGGGAGGACATACTGCCAGGTGTGGAGCAACAGAGAGGGAGGACATACTGCCAGGTGTGGAGCAACAGAGAGGGAGGACATACTGCCAGGTGTGGAGCAACAGAGAGGGAGGACATACTGCCAGGTGTGGAGCAACAGAGGCAGGACATACTGCCAGGTGTGGAGCAACAGAGGCAGGACATACTGCCAGGTGTGGAGCAACAGAGGGAGGACATACTGCCAGGTGTGGAGCAACAGAGGCAGGACATACTGCCAGGTGTGGAGCAACAGAGGGAGAACATACTGCCAGGTGTGGAGCAACAGAGAGGGAGGACATACTGCCAGGTGTGGAGCAACAGAGGCAGGACATACTGCCAGGTGTGGAGCAACAGAGGCAGGACATACTGCCAGGTGTGGAGCAACAGAGAGGGAGGACATACTGCCAGGCGTGGAGCAACAGAGGCAGGACATACTGCCAGGCGTGGAGCAACAGAGGCAGGACATACTGCCAGGTGTGGAGCAACAGAGGCAGGACATACTGCCAGGTGTGGAGCAACAGAGGCAGGACATACTGCCAGGTGTGGAGCAACAGAGAGGGAGGAGAGAGGGAGGAAACGATGGAGATTACAATTAGTCTCACGACACATTTTCCTGAATAATTGGAGTGTCTTCCTTGGTGTGTCTCAAGGCCGCCCTCCCCCCCTCTTTCTCTCTCCTTTCTACCTCTTCTCCTTCCCTCACTCTCTCCTTTCTCCTCACTCTCTCTCCTTCCTCGCATCATATTCTTTCATACCTCCCTTCTTCTTTCTCTCTCTATCTTCGTTCTGTGTGTGGATATTCCATAATTATCCCAAACAGTCACTAGGGATAACAAACAATATCTCCTAAGGAGAACAGAAATAATGGTCGTGCCACTTGCGACACGTTAACATCGGTTGAATTAACTCGCAGTCTTCACAAGACTAAATTATTTAGGAAAGTCTTGATTACACTACCAGTGTGTGGGATGAGTTAGGGTTTAGAGTTAGTTGGTTTTATTGAAATGAATGTTATATATATTTTTTAAAACATCATAGTCTCATTTTCACAACTTTTTCTCACGTTATTTGCATCTCAACATTTTTTTGCATCTTGCATCTCTCAAAATTCCGGCGCTTAAATGCACTTATTACCACCGTAAAACTGACTTTTCGTGGGAGTAATGAACAAACAGCATCGATAGGTTGAGAGGTTATCTTGAGGTTATCTTGAGATGATTTCGGGGCTTTAGTGTCCCTCGGCCCGGTCCTCGACCAGGCCTCCACCCCCCAGGAAGCAGCTCGTGACAGCTGACTAACACCCAGGTACCTATTTTACTGCTAGGTAACAGGGGCATAGAGTGAAAGAAACTCTGCCCAGTGTTTCTCGCCGGCGTCTGGGATCGAACCCAGGACCACAGGATCACAAGTCCAGCGTGCTGTCCGCTCGGCCGACCGGCTCCCTAGGGAGAGGGGGGCAGCCTAGAGAATCGTACGCTTCTGGCTAGTTCCCGCCAAACACACACCGAAAATACCACGTTGGTACAACGTTCGAACAAGTTTTAACAACTAACCAGTTATAACAACCAATATAGCAAGTTGTAACAACGTTCTAATACGTCATAAACACGTTAAGCCAAGATGTAACAACTTTATTACAAGTTGTAACAAGGGGAAAATAGAGACAGTTTCGGTTTGTGTTTCCAGGGTTAAAACCACTTCGAACATGACGCTTGTTGAGTCGTGAGGACGGCTCGTATTTCCGAACACCCTCATAAGTCCTGCGGATAGTTAAGTTGTTCGGTAAGTCCTCACCACACACGCCAGCTGATGAGCTGGTTATAACTTCAAGTTATTTAAAGTAAAGCTGAAAGCAAAAAATGTACTCAAAAGTACTTGAAAGCAAAAAAGTACTCTTCTGAGGTACTCAAAAGACGAGACATTCACACACAGTACTCCGTCTTCTCAACTAATAGGTCGTGTATTTCACGTTATATTAACTAACGTAACAAATGTAACTGATTAAGTAACGACTCACAAATATTCCAATTTTTTATTATATATATATATATATATATATATATATATATATATATATATATATATATATATATATATATATATATATACAATAATTATTACATTCTTGTACAGTCACTAGTCCAATTGGGCTGGACGGGAGAGCGATGGTCTCGCTTCATGCAGGTCGGAGCTCAATCCCCGATCGTTCACAAGTGGTTGGGCACCATTCCTTCCCTGCCGCGTCCCATTCCAAATCCTTATCCTGACCCCTTCCTAGTGCTATATAGTCGTTAAGGCTTGGCGCTTTCCCCCTGATAATTCTCTTCTCTTGTACAGCCACCAGCGTAGCATTTTGGGCAGGTCCTTAATCCTAATTACCCCCCGGCATACGACCCGCCAAATTGTTTAACAACCAGGTACCCGTTTACTGCTGGGTGAACAGAGGTGACAGTTAAGGATTGGCGCCCAGTCAATCCTCCCCGGTCAGGATTCGAACCTATGACAAAACGCTCACGAAGTGACGGCGAGTGTCTTACCACTGCACCACGGGGGGACTGCAAGGCATCCTTTCTATCCATCCGCAATGATAGGTTAGGTAGGTTGTGCGGGCTCGGACGCTTATTGTTAATCTAAAAGGTTAGATTTTTAACGGAGTGGCAAATCACGAGAACGTCCATCACAGAATCTCTAAGAAACGCACCAACATTATCCTAAAGGAACGCACCACAACGCTACCATAACCCAAACTCCGCTTCACACCTAATGCCAACACCAACAGCAAGATTAATCCACCATAATCCCCCCTTTCAACATCATACCGAGGGTGGGAAATTTTTACGTGGCCTAAATTAAGTCCTTATCACCTATATCAAGACTTATTAATATGAATATGCTTCACTCTGGTGTTAAAAGTCCGTATTCCTTATCTCTCTTATCTCAAAGGCTCACTATCTGCCCAGCCTCGATGGCCCTTGAGGGAATAATGTCGTCTTCGACTCAGGAGTGTCAAGGTTCGTATCCAGGTCAATTTTAGGTCAGTGAGCCTCATTATCACGTGATAATTAGAATTAACCTGAACAAATAAAAAAATGCAGATTCCCATCAGAAAAACGTAGAAAAAAGCATTATATGAACACAATTAGCCTGTTATTATTCATGAATAATAAGCGACCCAATATGCAAATCCAAGAATATTGCTGGATCAAGCAGGTTGTAGTGGATATGTGGGCGTGCTGGTCGCTCCAAATAACAGCCTGATTGATCATGTTGTAAGACTATAGTTTTTCTACTTAGGGAGTTGAAAAACTCCCCTGACTACTGTTAATATTATACAATATATATATATATATATATATATATATATATATATATGTCGTACCTAGTAGCCAGAACTCACTTCTGAGCCTACTATGCAAGGCCCGATTTGCCTAATAAGCCAAGTTTTCATGAATTAATTGCTTTTCGACTACCTAACCTACCTAACCTAACCTAACCTAACTTTTTCGGCTACCTAACCAAACCTAACCTATAAAGATAGGTTAGGTTAGGTTAGGTAGGGTTGGTTAGGTTCGGTCATATATCTACGTTAATTTTAACTTCAATAAAAAAAAATTGACCTCTTACATAATGATATGGGTTGCTTTATCATTTCATAAGAAAAAAATTAGAGAAAATATATTAATTCATGAAAACTTGGCTTATTAGGCAAATCGGGCCTTGCATTGTAGGCTGAAAAGTGAGTTCTGGCTACTAGGTACGACATATATATATATATATATATATATATATATATATATATATATATATTAACTAGATTCACTAGTTAATATTTAACCTATATTATTTGTTTATAAGAAAAATAACGATGCAACCTCCCTAAAGCAGTTATATAACGACCCCCTTCCTAAAAGTTACATAACAACCCCCTCCCTAAAACTGTTATATAACGACCCCCCTCCCTAAAACTATTATATAACGACCCCCCTCCCTAAAACAGTTATATAACGACCCCCTCCCTAAAACAGTTACATAACGACCCCCCTCCCTAAAACAGTTATATAACGACCCCCTCCCTAAAACAGTTATATAACGACCCCCTCCCTAAAACAGTTATATAACGACCCCCTCCCTAAAACAGTTATATAACGACCCCCTCCCTAAAACAGTTACATAACGACCCCCTCCCTAAAACAGTTACATAACGACCCCCCCTCCCTAAAACAGTTATATAACGACCCCCTCCCTAAAACACTTAAATAACGACCCCCTCCCTAAAACACTTAAATAACGACCCCCTCCCTAAAACACTTAAATAACGACCCCCTCCCTAAAACACTTAAATAACGACCCCCTCCCTAAAACGACATCACAAAAATAATGGTTATATGAAAATTTTTGCTAAAATTTGTTTTCTTAAAATCATTAATTTCCATACAAAAAAATAGAGCAAAATCCCAGCCATGACAGTCGGAGCGATCAGGCAATGAACATAGGATTGTCGACTCACTACTGCTTCTTAATACATCTCATTTTTGGACGCTATCTTTCTAAAAAAATTAAAATCCCTCTGACGACTCTACGGGCTATTAAGAGTCGTTTTTGAACGGGTGGGCAGGTCGTACAGAGTTCGAACGCCTTTGGTTAGGAAAATAGTACAACAATTGGAACATTTAAGAACCGGATATCTTAGTGATGAACCAATCATCCAGAAGGTGAACCAATCATCCAGATGATGAACCAATCATCCAGAAGTTGAACCAATCATCCAGAAGTTGAACCAATCATCCAGAAGGTGAACCAATCATCCAGACGATGAACCAATCATCCAGAAGGTGAACCAATCATCCAGAAGGTGAACCAATCATCCAGACGATGAACCAATCATCCAGAAGTTGAACCAATCATCCAGATGGCGAACCAATCATCCAGATGGCGAACCAATCATCCAGATGATGATCCAATCATCCAAATGATGAAGCAATCATCCAGACGATGAATCAATCATCCAGACGATGAACCAAAGAGTTTCTCACCTGTGTGGAGTCCGCGCCTCACGCCCGACCAACACAAGGCTCTCCTATACATCCTATACAGATGTATATGAATGTATACATCAATATATATATATATAGCTCATATAGCTCACGTATAATTCGTCTATAATTCGTTTACAGTCTCCGTGGTGTAGTGGTAAGACACTCGCCTGGCGTTCCGCGAGCGCTATGTCATGGGTTCGTATCCTGGCCGGGGAGGATTTACTGGGCGCAATTCCTTAACTGTAGCCTCTGTTTAACGCAACAGTAAAATGTGTACTTGGATGAAAAAACGATTCTTCGCGGCAGGGGATCGTATTCCAGGGACTTGCCCGAAACGCTACGCGTACTAGTGGCTGCACAAGAATGTAACAACTCTTGTATATATCTCAAAAAAAAAAAAAAAAAAAAAATTAACAATCACGTTCAACAATCCCCAAGAGGCAGACGGAGCCAGTGTAACCAGCTGCTACAATCTCGGGTTGATTGTTACGTTTTAAAACCACTTTGAAATACATAGTTCCGGATGTTTATATCAGTCTATGGTATTAAATATATATTTGGCTCATATTGCATGTGAATTGGTCCGCGTCGATCACTCGGCAGTGACAATAACATGACTGAAGTAGTGTGATGTTAATCATATAGACGAGTTTAAATTAATGTTGATATCACTAATCGGCAGCTGGAATCATTGTTGCAGGAACGAGATACTCATCAACAGATGGCAGCACCCCTCTCTCTTTGATCATTCCGTTCTTATAAACAAAGGTCAGAGTCCATTCCATCCACCCGCCAAACCCCCCAGCTGTTTATGAATGAAAAAATGGTTTACACACGACTCACAACTGATGACGTTCGAACACTTCCGGAACAAGTGCTTCACTGACGACTGGTGTTCGAACCACAACGCTGTAAATGCTTCACCCACGTACTACAAATACAAATAATCGCCAACAGAACCTAAACACCTAACCTAACCTATGCCTATATATGCACAATATGATAATATATTGTAATAATTTATATTTGAGAAAACTTCCGTTTTGAATGAACAGCATGTTAACATTTATGAATGCGTCTGTGGGCAACCCGTCCTCGACTCAAGTCCATTACATTCAGCGGTCAACCCCACAGACGCACTCATAAATTTTAACTTGCTGTTCATTCAAAACGGGAATTTTCGCAAGTATAAATTAATATTATAATATATTAGCATATTGTGCATATATAGGCATAGGTTAGGTTAGGTGTTTAGGTTCTGTTGGCGATTATTTGTATTTGTAGTACGTGGGTGAAGCATTTACAGCGTTGTGGTTCGAACAAAATTCGTCAGTGAAGCACATGATCCGGATATGTTCGAACGTCAGCAGTTGTGATTCGTGTGTAAACCGCTTTTCATTCATAAACAGGGGGTTTGGCGGGTGGATGGAATCGCTTTTAGATCTTTGTTTGGAGGACGGGCTGCTGTGGGGTCGACTGCTGGCAACCTGGTTCACGAAGCAGTTACGCAAGTACTTACGAACCTGTACATCTTTCATCAATCTTTGACGGCTTTGGTTATATTTATTAAACAGTTTACAAGCATGAAAACTTGCCAATCAACTGTTGTTATTGTTATAAACAGCCTCCTGGTACTTCATAGCTCATTAACTGTTTAATCATTGTAAACAAAGCTGCAAAAGATTGAGAAAAGATGGATAGGTTCGTAAGTGCTTACGTAACTGCTTCGTGAATCTGGCTCCTGGTGTATACCTGATGCCCGATACGGGAGAGGATAGTTTCTGCGTTAGTTTGCTGTTGGTGATCTGTTCACTCAAGCTGTTGGTGCGGGCAGATGACACACGTGCATTAAACCCTATTAGCAATAAACGCCGAGGAAATGTCGACTTAATATGTGATTAGATCGACATTTCCCCAATCGCTTCTCTCATTAATCACAGTCTTTGATTTACTTGTCTGTTACTCCCATCTCTTCATCTCCCACTTTGTTCTGAGCATCTCCCACTATGCAGCATCCCTTCTCCTCTTCTCAAGCTTCCGCAAGAAAAAAAAATCCTCGCATTAAGGAGACATGTTGGCAACCCGCTTCTTACAGCCTCCAAGAACACAGCATTTTCTTAACTGTTTTTGTCTTAACTACTCGGACGCCAGCCAACACATCTCTCCCGTCCATGGCAAAAAAAATATATATAAAAAATCTTTAGAGCCGAGATCGTCACGCTGTCACTTTGGGCCGATTTTTAATCCATTAATTTCCTTCACCGAGTTTTTATTTATATATACAAGAGCTGTTACATTCTTGTACAGCCACTAGTAAACGTAGCATTTTGGGCCTTAATCAAAATTTTCCCTGGAATACGACCCGCCAAATTATTTAACCACCAGGTACCCGTTTTACTGTTGGGTAAACAGAGGCTACAGTTAAGGATTGGTGCCCAGTCAATCCTCCCCGGCCAGGATACGAACCCAGGCGAGTGATTTCACCATAGGGACGCTGCTTCAGTCTCTTGTATACTGTTTTGATATGTGGGTTTGCTAGTTTCAGTGTAAGTTTGTGCAGTTGTTTTGTTTCTTGAGCTGCTCATGTTTCGTTTATCTTGACTCACTTTTTCGTTTTTGGTTGTTTTTCTCTGTGGATCTCCAGGTTTGCTCTCTCTGAAGGCTCCAAGGGTTAATGCCGACCACTGGAACACTCTTTAAAGAAGGTGACTATCAGAGTCACCTTACGTGGTAGTGGTAGTGTGTGTTTGTAGTAGTGTGTGTGTGTGTGTGTGTGTGTGTGTGGTAGTGTGTGTGTGTGTGGTGTGGTGGCAGTAGTGTGTTTGTGGTAGTGTTTGGTGTGTGGGGTAGTACTCACCTAGTTGTGCTTGTAGGGGTTGAGCTCCGGCCATATGGTCCCGCCTCTCAACTGTCATAGTGACAGGTGAGAGGCGGGACTCTCTCTCATGTTGACCCTCTCTCTCATACTGAGACATAAATTGAGATAAAGGGCCAATTCAACAGGAGGGTCTGGACACTATCAGTGAGTATAGATAACTCAGTTATTCTTACAAAAATTGGGTTATTAATAACACACAATTATATAGAAGAATAAATTGTTATAGTTATAAAGTGTTATAGAATATATTGCGTTAGTCTTACAAAACAGGTGAACCACATTTAAGGTGATACTGAAACAGATGACTATTTGAGATGTTGACAACTACTCTCTAACTTACTAACTACTCTAACTCTAACTACTCTCCTGTTGTATAATTTATAAAAAAAAAAATGTGGTGTCGTTTACTGTATCATTTTCAGTTTTACTTTGCTATTGTATTCTTATTGAATTTTCCTGCAATTAGTTCAAGAGCTGTTTTTACTTTATACTTTCTTAATCTTTTCTTGTCCATTTTATTATGTAAACATGGAATTATGGCCATATTTACTTTTAAAAGTTCATCATCTATTAGCATGTTTAAAAGTACAATTCATTAAACATATATAAATTAACTTCTCTGTTAGGTTCAGAGTTCTGGCAATGTCTGTATTAAAATCGATTGGTAATTGCAAAAATTTAGTGTATGACAACCAATGGATAAAGTCTAAATAAGTGAAATATGGATACTTCCTACCGTAGACTTATGCGAGAGCTGCTTCAAACTCTTGTTCTAAAAAATTTATTCATGAATGATTATACATTTAGAGTCGAGTTAATTTACAAAAAAATAATGCTCTTTATTCACTCTCTGGTTCTCAAGGATATCTTCATAATGCATTTAAAGACTGCCAGAGTAGGATATTGATCACATTCCAACTAATTAACCAATTGACTGATGATTAACCAATCTGTATGATGGAGTTTTTTTTAGCAAACTCTTGACACAAACTGTGTAACACACAGACTACAGTAGCTGCATAAATGCAGATGTTCTATGTTAATAAAAAAATGTAGTTTGTTTTATATAACTCTAAACATGATATAGGAGATATAGGAGAAATTATTGACTCAAAGCCACAACAACTTTTATTTATTAAAATCTAATAATTTAATAACGTCGAATCATCCACACCTGAAAGGTGAAAACTGCTGAAATGCTTTTAATCCAGTTTAACTGGCCCGTAACAGAGCCTTAACCGACTCAGCCACGATGGTACAAAAGTCAACCAACCCGAAACTCAACTGAATTGACTGGGAGGTTCTGAAGCCCTCGAACCAGGGAAGCCCTTATGTGGGGGCGTAAGAGTGCGAACATTCACACATCGTTGGCCTGAGTGTGGTCGGGTCGGTTGTAAATCCCTGGCTGGGCTCCGGTTCGGGGCCTCCAGAGCCTCTCAGTGAATTCAGTTGTGTTCCGGGTTGGTTGACTTTTGTATAAATGGTGGCCAAGTCGGTTATGGCAGGTGTCTGGGATTCATGAAAACGCGGGTTCGAGTCACCCCCATTGCCTCAAAATGATTTTTATATATAAGATATCAATCGCACTTTTATGGTAAGTTTTTTAGCTGAACTTTTATGCAAAAAAAGCAAAAAGCTTAACTTTTATGGTAAGTTGCCAAAAAAGTTGAACTTTCCTAAAAATTAGCTTTCTCGAAATGTTCACTTAAATAATGATATATTAAATTCAGTAGCTATAAAATGCATCCTTTGAAATTTAAAGGCAACACTAAAACTTCATTGAATATAAAAATTAAAACTTCCATCCACTTACGACTTATAACAAAAATGTTTGAAAAACATTTAAGATTCATTCGAGAAATTAACAACTTCGCAGTAAATCTTTAACTCCGCGACCATGTTTCATTATTTTAAAATTACTTAAACTCAAGGATAATTATATATATAACTCACGTCAGAAATTAAAGAAGAAAACACATATTTTTAGGCATTAGATTATCAGACTTGGAGAGTCCTATTATACTTCTATATGGTCGAGAAACATGTAGATAACGTTTCTTGAGCTAACGCAGGTAGTCACTAACGCTGGTAGTCACTAACGCAGGTAGCCACTAACGCAGGTAGTCACTAACGCAGGTAGTCACTAACGCAGGTAGTCACTAACGCTGGTAGTCACTAACGCAGGTAGTCACTAACGCAGGTAGCCACTAACGCAGGTAGTCACTAACGCAGGTAGTCACTAACGCTGGTAGTCACTAACGCAGGTAGTCACTAACGCAGGTAGTCACTAACGCTGGTAGTCACTAACGCTGGTAGTCACTAACGCAGGTAGTCACTAACGCAGGTAGTCACTAACGCAGGTAGTCACTAACGCAGGTAGCCACTAACGCAGGTAGTCACTAACGCAGGTAGCCACTAACGCAGGTAGCCACTAACGCTGGTAGTCACTAACGCTGGTAGTCACTAACGCAGGTAGCCACTAACGCAGGTAGCCACTAACGCAGGTAGCCACTAACGCAGGTAGTCACTAACGCAGGTAGTCACTAACGCAGGTAGCCACTAACGCAGGTAGCCACTAACGCAGGTAGCCACTAACGCAGGTAGTCACTAACGAAGGTAGCCACTAACGAAGGTAGCCACTAACGCAGGTAGCCACTAACGCAGGTAGCCACTAACGCAGGTAGTCACTAACGCAGGTAGTCACTAACGCAGGTAGTCACTAACGCAGGTAGTCACTAACGAAGGTAGCCACTAACGCAGGTAGTCACTAACGCAGGTAGCCACTAACGCAGGTAGCCACTAACGCTCGTAGTCACTAACGCAGGTAGTCACTAACGCAGGTAGTCACTAACGCAGGTAGTCACTAACGCAGGTAGCCACTAACGCAGGTAGTCACTAACGCAGGTAGTCACTAACGCAGGTAGTCACTAACGCAGGTAGTCACTAACGAAGGTAGCCACTAACGCAGGTAGTCACTAACGCAGGTAGCCACTAACGCAGGTAGCCACTAACGCTCGTAGTCACTAACGCAGGTAGTCACTAACGCAGGTAGTCACTAACGCAGGTAGTCACTAACGAAGGTAGCCACTAACGCAGGTAGTCACTAACGCAGGTAGCCACTAACGCAGGTAGCCACTAACGCTCGTAGTCACTAACGCAGGTAGCCACTAACGCTGATAGTCACTAACGCAGGTAGTCACTAACTAACGGTGTATATTGATCCTGAGCTTTTGATCTATGAGGGTATTGATCATATACAAGTTAACCACCACACTGAGACGTCAACACTACCCAACCGGTCTTACGTCAACCTGTCATCTTACAAAGAAGATCGTTTTTTGATCGTACGCGTTACGTAAGGGCCAAAAAAAAAATTGTCGTATTAGAATATGGAAGCGGCTGGCGAAAGTGACGTACTGTTTTCTGTTTTGGGTCCTCTGGTAGGTTAGGATAAGGGTACTTTAAGTTGGCCGTTTTCTTGGCGTTGGGAAACATTATGAGGACGGGCTGCTTACCTGAGGCCAGGTTCAGGAAGCAGTTACGCAAGCACTTCCGAACCTGGGGCCAGAATCACGAAGCAGTTACGCAAGTGCTTACGAACGTGTACATCTTTCCTCAATCTTTGACGGCTTTGGTTACATTTATTAAACAGTTTACAAGCATGAGAACTTGCCAATCAACTGTTGTTATTGTTATAAACAGCCTCCTGGTGCTTCGGAGCTCATTAACTGTTTAATAATTGTAAACAAAGCCGCCAAAGATTGAGAAAAGATGGACAGTTTCGTAAGTGCTTGTGTAACTGCTTCGTGAATCTCCCCCCAGAACTTCTCCTCAATAGCTCGCGAGACAAAGGAAAAAGTCCTGATAAGAGATATTCGACAGAAAAGTGGCCTGATACCATGACTAAACAATGTGTATTACCTCTTTACCAGAAGACAAGATCTCAGACGTAGGTTCGAATCCTCGTCACGGCCCTTGTGGATTTGATCAAGACTGTGTATTACTTACCATTTACTACAAGACCAAGACGACGCAAACATACTCATTAAGAACTTTTCCCATACCAAACGGAACGCCTTGGAAGAAAATGTTGTTTACGGTTTTTACGTGTCATCTTAGGGATTGTCAGTATAAACGACTTTAATACCTAGATAAGACGACACCGAGACCTTCAAGACACCTGCGAATGCTCAAACAACAAAGCTCTAGATCACATCATCTTTACACACAACAGAAGATGCAGGCGATGAGTCACAATAACGTGGCTAAAGTAAGTTGACCAGACCACACACTAGAAGGTGAAGGGACGACGACGTTTCGGTCCGTCCTGGACCACAGTCGACTTGAGAATGGTCCAGGACGGACCGAAACGTCGTCGTCCCTTCACCTTCTAGTGTGTGGTCTGGTCAACACACAACCAGATCACCAGAAACATCCCAACCAGCATCACCGAAATTATCAGCAGAGACAATGGCGATTAGACATAGCCAAAGCACTCGCTATCAAACACTCGCGTCCAATTATCAACGTCCCTTCAAAATCAAAATAAAATTACTAGTTTACACCACACCTATTGGGCCAGCCGACTAATGAGGGTAGCCACATTAGCATGGATTATATACAGCTGTCATTATGGGCTCACCATAGACCGTGCTACATGCACATTTCGTTCTGAGTAGCTAAATCTAAAACAATAACAATTAATTAAGACATTGACAACAACAACAACAACAATTTCGAAACAATTAAGCCCAATTGTTTCGAAAATGAAGATCTCATGGAAAGCAGATCTTAAGTCTCCAGTAATTGTTAGTAACATAACGAAGAGAAGTATTAGGTAACGTTAGAGAGAAGTATTTGGTAACGTGAGAGAGAAGTATTAGGTAACGTTAGAGAGAAGTTTTAGGTAACGTTTGAGAGAAGTTTTAGGTAACGTTTGAGAGAAATATTAGGTAACGTTAGAGAGAAGTATTAGAAACATGATAGAGGCAACTTTTAGGGAACACGAGAGAGAGAGAGAGAGAGAGAGAGAGAGAGAGAGAGAGAGAGAGAGAGAGAGAGAGAGAGAGAGAGAGAGAGAGAGAGAGAGAGAGAGAGAGAGAGAGAGTCAGACAGAGAGAGAGATTAATATGAGAGATAGATGTATTAGGCAACATGAAAGCAGCGAACGATAGATATTGGCTTCTACAGGACCCGCACCAGACTGACGATCGATAGACCAGACTCCCGAAAGAATTCCTGGAGACTCAGAGGTCACAATCAGGTCATCTAGGGTCACACAATCAGGTCATATAGGGTCACAAGATGACCTTAAACCTCCATATATGCAGTTGTGGCACAAGGGTTTACCTATATGTAGCTACGACATAGGTCTATAGTGACTCTGTAACCTATGCAAACTAGTGGACACACACACAAAATCCATTATCTAACATTAATCCAAACAATGAGATCAAATTAATGTTTATTTTTTCATTCAAATTAATCAATATACAAATTTTTATACAAAAAGTAAAGAAATGAATCGGCTCACGAAATTACATATTTCAGAAATGAAGTAATTTCAGTATAATTGAATACAGTTTTTATTGCGTATACAATTAAAAATACAGTTGATAAGTATTTGTCTCAGCAAACACTGTTGGTATAGTTCTTACGACCATAAACGTTTCTTAATTACTTAGACTAATTTGGTTCTAATGGCGAGCAGTGGTTTAAAATTCCTTTGTAATCCTTTGTAAAAACACACAAACACACGCGCGAATACCCCTTTCCCCCCGCACGCGTGCACGCAAGCACACACACACAGACACACACACACACACACACACACACACACGCACACACAGTACTTAACAGATAGAATGCATTAGGCAGTGATGTGGTGGAGGCTGACTCCATACACAGTATCAAATGTAGATATGATAAGAGCCCAGTAGGCTCAGGAACCTGTATACCAGTTAATTGACAGTTGAGAGGCGGGACCAAAGAGCCAGAGCTTAATCCCCGCAAGCACAACTAGATGATCAAACAACACACACACACACACACACACACACACACACACACACACACACACACACACACACACACACACACACACACACACACACACTCAATCAAATGAACCTCTCCCCCCCTTTAAAGCACCTTAGATCACTAATGCCGGAAACATGTCCAGTGTGTGTGTGTGTGTGAGCCTTTGTCCAGAGCGACCCGGTGCGCCGAGGTCACAGTTTACACTTGACAAGGTCAGGTGGGAGCCGTATTGATCCTCCTCCGCTCACTACACTCTTCCCTGTGACGGTCAAGGCGGTACAGCCGCCGGCAAAAGCGACGTTCCTGTGTGGTTGTCATCTTCCTATTTCGCTCATTTGACCGCTGCGGTCATGTCTTTGTTGCGCTATTGTTTCTGGCATATTCCTGTGTTTGTTTTGTGTGTTTGTTTTATGCCAATGTGTTTGTCATGATTGGGTGTGTCACCCAATCACACCACATGATTGGGTGTCTCTTTGTCTAGTAAACAAAGATTATTCTTGCATATATATATATATATATATATATATATATATATATATATATATATATATATATATATATATATATATATATATATATATATATATATATATATATATGGCACTCTGGGGATCGAGCGCCATTGAAGTAATCCTCTAAGAAAAGCTGAACGACCTGAGGAGGATGGAGGCGAGAATAGGGGCTTTGGATGCCCACGATGCTTTGTACCTTCTTACAAGGTGCCTGGCTTTGCCCAGACTTACCTATTTCCTCAGGTGTGCTCCCCTCCTTCGACAGCCCAAAATTAACGGAATACGACTCACTCCTAAAGTCAAGAAGTATGCAAGTGTTAAACCTCTCCCTGCAAGATGACCAATGGGACCAAGCAACGCTCCCAGTTAGACTCGGGGGGGATAGGTATTCGCAAGGCGACACAGTTAGCATTGCCGGCATTCTTATCCTCGACCAGTGCTACAAGTGAATTAGTGAATGAAATACTACCAGAATACCTAAGAGACTCCATTGGGATTCGTGATCCCAAATTTGTTGAAGGAGCTGGTCAGTGGGACACTCTTGCTAATTCACCCTCGACCAGCTTTCCCAAACGACGGTAAACAGGCCAAATGGGATAGCCCCATAGTGGAGAACATCGCCAAAGCATTGCTGGAGGCAGCTTCTGAGTAGGACAGACCGCGACTCCTAGCTGTGCAAGCTCCCCATGCCGGGGACCTTCTGTTGGCAGTCTCTAATTCCGCCTTGGGCACCCGCCTGGACCATCAGGCCCTAAGTATTGGTGTTGCCCTGCGCCGGAATGCATTAGGCAGTGATGTGGTGGAGGCTGACTCCCTACACAGTTTCAAGTGTAGATATGATAAGAGCCCAGTAGGCTCAGGAACCTGTACACCTGTTGACTGACAGTTGAGAGGCGGGACCAAAGAGCCAGAGCTCAACCCCCGTCACAAGCACAACTAGGTGAGTACACCCAAAGGGCCAGGATAAGAGAGCCACTATTTATCACCCTTGACATTGCCAGTGACCATCAAGCCCGAACAAAATCGCAAACGCAACGAAACATTTCGAGAAACTCGCTGGCAAGAAATCCCTTAACGTCAAATATTAACAATCAAACTGTTCAATTCTCCCCTAACAACCCCCCTCCCCCTCCCCCCCCCCCCAAGGCTGTTCAACGTGCAGGAATCCACCAGCGCTGTTAATCCCCTCCCTCCCCCCCTCTCCAGTGAGGTAATCCCCCCAACTGCTGGGGGGATTACCTCTGGATTTCGTTCAAAACATTGATTTTTTTCGTTCATTCTTTTCGCCTCTTTGTTACGCTATGGGCGGCGGTCCTGACCGAACCTTTACGACTTATTCCTCAATTCAACGCTCGGAAACCCCAGATCCAAATTTATTCGTGAAATAAGATTAGATTACGAATGGAGTGAACGAATAATAAAGGTTGTGGGTGAAGCTATATGGGAATGTTTGTGTCCCAGTGGAACACAAACCAATATTAGAGACTTGCGAGCCGGCATGTGGTGAGTCACCTGGTGAGTCAGGTGGTGAGTCAGGTGGTGAGTCACCTGGTGAGTCAGGTGGTGAGTCAGGTGGTGAGTCACCTGGTGAGTCAGGGGTGAGTCACCTGGTGAGTCAGTGGGTGAGTCACCTGATGAGTCAGTGGTGAGTCACCTGGTGAGTCAGGAGTGAGTCACCTGGTGAGTCAGGTGGTGAGTCAGGGTGAGTCACCTGGTGAGTCAGGTGGTGAGTCACCTGGTGAGTCAGGTGGTGAGTCAGGTGGTGAGTCACCTGGTGAGTCAGGGGGTGAGTCACCTGGTGAGTCAGGGGTCACCTGGTGAGTCACCTGGTGAGTCAGGGGTGAGTCAGGTGGTGAGTCACCTGGTGAGACAGGGGTGAGTCACCAGGTGAGTCAGGGGTGAGTCAGGGGGTGAGTCACCTGGTGAGTCAGGGGTGAGTCACCTGGTGAGTCAGGTGGTGAGTCACCTGGTGAGTCAGGGGGTGAGTCACCTGGTGAGTTAGGGGGTGAGTCACCTGGTGAATCAGGAGTGAGTCACCTGGTGAGTTAGGGGTGAGTCTAGGGTGAGTCAAGGGTGAGTCACCTGGTGAATCAGGGGTGAGTCAGGTGGTGAGTCAGGTGGTGAGTCACCTGGTGGGTCAAGGGGTGAGTCAAGAGATCCGGCTCACTTGGACAGTACCCGGCTCACTTGGACAGTACCCGGCTCACTTGGACAGTACCCGGCTCACTTGGACAGTACCCGGCTCTCTTGGACAGTACCTGGCTCACTTGGACAGTACCTGGCTCACTTGGACAGTACCCGGCTCACTTGGACAGTACCTGGCTCACTTGGACAGTACCCGGCTCTCTTGGACAGTACCCGGCTCACTTGGACAGTACCTGGCTCACTTGGACAGTACCCGGCTCACTTGGACAGTACCTGGCTCACTTGAACAGTACCCGGCTCACTTGGACAGTACCCGGCTCACTTGGACAGTACCCGGCTCACTTGGACAGTACCCGGCTCACTTGGACAGTACCCGGCTCACTTGGACAGTACCCGGCTCACTTAGACAGTACCTGGCTCACTTGGACAGTACCCGGCTCACTTGGACAGTACCTGGCTCACTTGGACAGTACCCGGCTCACTTGGACAGTAGCCGGCTCACTTGGACAGTAGCCGGCTCACTTGGACAGTACCTGGCTCACTTGGACAGTATCCGGCTCACTTGGACAGTACCCGGCTCACTTGGACAGTACCTGGCTCACTTGGACAGTATCCGGCTCACTTAGACAGTACCTGGCTCACTTGGACAGTACCCGGCTCACTTGGACAGTACCCGGCTCACTTAGACAGTACCTGGCTCACTTGGACAGTACCCGGCTCACTTGGACAGTACCCGGCTCACTTGGACAGTACCGGCTCACTTGGACAGTACCCGGCTCACTTGGACAGTACCCGGCTCACTTGGACAGTACCTGGCTCACTTGGACACTAGTGTCTCGAAAGTCAACATCAACTTTGTTTCCTGCTTCGAACTTCTTAATCTTTAAGCAAACTTTTGGCTTATATTTTGTTCTGTTGCCTTTTTCTGGGGTCGTAGATGTCGACACACTGAGTCGACACCACAGTCGACACACTGAGTCGATACTCTAGTCGACACCACAGTCGACTCTCAGTCGACGCTCAGTCGACACCACAGTCGACACAGCACGACACTCAGTCGACACCACAGTCGACACAGCACGACACCACAGTCGACACAGCACGACACCACAGTCGACACTCAGTCGACACCACAGTCGACACAGCACGACACCACAGTCGACACTCAGTCGACACCACAGCCGACACAGCACGACACCACAGTCGACACAGCACGACACCACAGTCGACACAGCACGACACCACAGTCGACACTCAGTCGACACCACAGTCGACACAGCACGATATAATGACCTCGACGAGATTCCTTGAAATCTCTTATAAACTCAACATTTAACAATGCCAAAGAAATATGTAAATATGTTTTTTTCCTACAATATTAGTTGCGAAAGAAGAGTTAGCTGTGAATTAGCTATTATGTAACTAATATGTAGCCACTATATAATCAATATGTAACCAATGAGTTTACGGTCACGTTAGCAAGAGCACAATACATTTAGACCTTTCCTGTTGCGTTTCACAAAATGATTCAACTTCAAGAGTCCATAAAGTTAAGAGTTCTTGAGTCCATATATATATTATTTTCTCGTTTAATTCCAGAAATTTGTCGAAATTTGCATGCCATTTGTAACCAACTCCCAAAGCCCCTCATCGTCCTTATGCCTTTCAACTCATTTTAACCAGTAAACTCATTCTCCTGGGTTTATTTTGATTATAAAATGCGACAAATTCCTCATCTCCCGCGTTCTGCATTAGTTCCCGTTTCGTTCTCCGTTTTCTGTTATGGTGTCGCGGTATGTTAGAGAACAGGAAGCCCTGGAGGAGTCAGCTTTAAGCTGTGTGTGTGGGTGTGTTTGAGGCGCTTTCAGCTCCTCCCAGTTAACTGTTACTGGGATCAATGACTGGTAATACGGCGTTGACCCCCAGCACAACCTGCTGGCGAGGTTCATTTGTTTACCTACGGCCTGGCTGAGGTTCCTGACTGACAAAGGCCTTCAGGACACGGGGTTATAAGTGACAGGGAGTTGAACCGGCAACTATAAGGCATATTTTGTTGTGTTTTTAGATTCAGCAACTTGGAACAACAGTTTCCAGGTAGCACGGGCTATGGTGACCCCGTAGCGGAGTTACCTGGCACTGGAGCAGGGGGTGTAACGATGCATATTGGGAACATGTTTTCGCGTTTCTTTCGCGAAAAGATGCCAATGTTGGGGCTTTCAGACGTTTAAAGATGATAGCCAAGTGGCTGTGCAATGTGAATATTCTGAATGTCTTTGCTCAAAGATACACTTTTCTGTACATAATCTTAAAGGTGAAACAATCGCTACCTATGTGTGTGTGTGTGTGTGTGTGTGTGTGTGTGTGTGTGTATTCACCTAGTTGTATTCACCTAGTTGTGTTTGCGGGGGTTGAGCTTTGCTCTTTCGGCCCGCCTCTCAACTGTCAATCAACTGTTTACTGCTATTTTTTTTCCACATCACACACAAACACACACACACCCCCAGGAAGCAGCCCGTGACAGCTGACTAACTCCTAGGTACCTATTTACTGCTAGGCAACAGGGGCATCAGGGTGAAAGAAACTCTGCCCATTGTTTCTCGCCGGCGCCCGGGATCGAACCCGGGACCACAGGATCACGCGTCCAGTGTTCTGTCCACTCAGCCGCCGGCTCTCCCTTCCCCTGGGGGAGGAAAAAGATACTGTGGTGAAGGACACTTGTTTGGTCGGAAACGATTGGGCTAAGTGTGTGTGGGGGGGGGAGGGGGGAGGGGGTGGAAGAGGGGACGGATGCTTGTTGTCTTCATCTGGCAGACAATTGTGCACTGGGACCCCGGGTTCGAGTCCCGTGGACTAGAGTTTAACATTTTCCTTCCTATTTCTCCTTTCCCTTTTATGGGTTCCAAATTTTATTATTTTTTTTCCCTCTCTCTACATCTTATTGTGTCTTAAACTTTATTTTCTTGTTATTCTTCTTTCTTTTGTTTTGCTTTAATAGTCTTTCATGCTTCCTGTTTTCTGTACGCACGCACGCACGCACGCACGCACGCACACACACACACACACACACACACACACACACACACACACACACACACACAACACACACACACACACACACACACACAACACACACACACACACACCGCGCCATCATGGAGTCCCCATCTGAAGAAACACATAAGGAAACTGGAAAAGATCCAGAACTTTGCGACAAGGCTCGTCCCAACGTTACGAGAGATGAGGGTATGAAGAGCGCCTGAAGGAACTAAACCTTACGACACTAGAAAAAAGAAGAGAGAGAGAGAGAGGGATATGACAGAAACACATAAAATACTCAGGGGGGAATTGACAGAGTGGAAATAGAGGAAATGCTCACAAGGAATACTAACAGAACAAGGGGACATGGGTGGCAGCTAGAAACTCAGATGAGTCACTGAGATGTTAGGAAGTTTTCTTTTAGTGTTAGGACAATGGAATGACCTGAGAGAGAGAGAGAGAGAGAGAGAGAGAGAGAGAGAGAGAGAGAGAGAGAGAGAGAGAGAGAGAGAGAGAGAGAGAGAGAGAGAGAGAGAGACAGAGAGAGAGAGACAGAGAGAGACAGAGAGAGAGAGAGAGAGAGAGAGAGAGAGAGAGAGAGAGAGAGAGAGAGAGAGAGAGAGAGAGAGAGAGAGAGAGAGAGAGAGACAGAGAGAGACAGAGAGAGAGAGAGACAGAGAGAGAGAGAGACAGAGAGAGAGAGAGAGAGAGAGAGAGAGAGAGAGAGAGAGAGAGAGAGAGAGAGAGAGAGAGAGAGAGAGAGAGAGAGAGAGAGAGAGAGAGACAGACAGGCCATCAAGACTAACACGGGGCGGAGGCAGGGATCACACACCACCTCCACTACACTGATGGCTTTGGCAAGAAGAGGAATAAAAGTATATTTGGCTGTCATTTACTGCGGGAATTGTAGCAGGAAGTTACGTATCTTATATGTATTGTACTGTGGGAGACGGGGGGGGGGGGGGGGGGGGGGGGGGGGGGGGGGGTAGGGGTGAGAGTGAGGATCTCATTCTCTTCCTCGCTTCTCCCATATTCTCCTCCCACCTTCCTCTCTCCCTCTCTCACCCCAATCCCTCACACATTGCTTCATTATTCTTTTCTTTCCATTCGTTCTCTTATACGTTACATAGTGTTGATGTTAGAGTGTGGTGAGGAGACTGGCAAGCAGCACACACCCACTAGGGTAATGGGGAACACTCCACCGTCCACTTGGACTGGACGGTAGAGCGACGGTCTGGCTTCATGCAGGTCGGCGTTCAATCCCCGACCGTCCATAAGAGGTTGAGCACCATTCCTCCCAAATCCTTATCCTGACCCCTTCCCAGTGCTATATAGTCGTAATGGCTTGGCGCTTTCCCCCTGATAGTTCCCTTCCCTTGTTTGTTACATTCGATCATTTCTGTATATGAGAAAACGAAGAATTTCGCGAAGGATAAAAGAGAGAGAGAGAGAGAGGGAGAGAGAGAGAGAGAGAGAGAGAGAGAGAGAGAGAGAGAGAGAGAGAGAGAGAGAGAGAGAGAGAGAGAGAGAGAGAGAGAGAGAGACAGACAGAAGGCACAGTGTCCAACCACTTAGACCATCGGAGATCGAACGCCGACCCGCAAGAAGCAACACAGTCACACTACAAACCACTCCAAGTGACTGAACATATATACAGACAAACACAAAAGACCCCAAATATATATATACAACATAATTCATCATCATATATCAAACAAGTTCACCATAAAATTACCTTTCCATACCTCCTAGAAAAAGAGAATCAAATACTAATAACTAAGTAACAGAAGCCCCTTAAACATTACCATAACTGAGGCCACAAGCCATTCAAGATGAACTACCACACAAACCTCTAATGCCATTCATAAATTAATCAAATGAGAGCGGCCATTTTTAAAGCCCCCCCCCCAATGTGGTGTACTCCACTCCGAGTGCCATATTTTATGAAACCCGGTGAGAAATATAGCCCCCCCCTTGCATCGTGCAACTAATGGGGTGTTGCTCTGGTAACACCTTGTTGCTTCGTAATGCACGAGAGAAAGTAAAGCCATATTCCATAGGAAATAACAAAGCCATATTCCAGAGGAACTCAAAAAGCCATATTCCAGAGGAAATAAAGAAGCCATAATCCAGAAAAATAATATTAAAATCCCAATTAACAATAAAAATAAATAAGATAATTGATTAAATGACAAAGGAGAGAGATGTTGATGGGATGACTTCGACGATTAATTAATGAAAATATCAATAATTTTGTTCTTGAGAAGTTATGTGGTGGTGTCAAGAAGCTCCGAGTCTATTCCAAAGACAATTTACAGTCGCTTAGTCGATATTAACATTCATTTTTATTGTATAAAATATATTACACATGAATCTTTCATCTCCCAACACAAGACCACCTCAGCTATAAGGACTGGACTCTCAGCTCCAAACACAAGACCACCTCAGCTATAA
>NC_091198.1:14669204-14674204 GCF_040958095.1 Procambarus clarkii
ACTCTTACTTTATATAAGTAACTTAAGTGAACGAACACCGTTGAACCTATCATCACTCCTGCACGAGATACTGAGGCACGTAGGGCACGTAAAGTACACGTTAAGTACACGTAAAGTAGAACAGTGAAGTACATATGTATTTAAGTTAGTATGTTACTTACTCTAATTGTGCCCTGGAGAGTAGCATGGGGGGAGAGAATAGATTATTAGTACACTTATGGGTTTATGGGGTTTATTGCAAACAAGTATTTTACTAATGGTATTGTTATTGTTACATTATTAAGAGTAAGTTTGGAATCATAGTGAAGTGATTTTAATTTTTCTGTGCACAAAAAATAATCTAGCATATAGAAAGTTATTAAAACATTTGTAATCTTACACACACAAAATACACAAAATACACAAACATACATACACAATTCACCAACATACACATAACGCACATACAAAACACACACACACACACACACACACACACACACACACACACACACACACACACACACACACACACACACACACACTCACACACACACACACACACACTCACACACACACACTCACAAACAAATACTCTTTCAAGACAATTATCGAAGAAAGCAAAACAAAAAAGCCATAAAAGCATCTAAATTTGGATCAAAGTTTAAAATAAAAATTTACTGTATTTCCAACTATATAAAATTACAAAAGCAATACCCACACCTAAGTTGAATTTGGCATTCATGACTTATTCATTTTAAGAGCCAATAGGTGAAAATAAAAGAAGCATATATAGTTTTAAAGAGGAAATAAAAACGGCTATAACAGAACTAGCAGTAAATTCCTTCAGTATTTTCCCCCCATCAAACTGCAAGGCAATGAAAAATTCGAATATTTGATGTAGTTCAGTATATTGAAGCACTTGTGTGTCTTGCGATATCCCATCACAAGGATATCTTGTGATATCCCATCACAAGGATATCTTGTGATATCCCATCACAAGGATATCTTGTGATATCCCATCACAAGGATATCTTGTGATATCCCATCACAAGGATATCTTGTGATATCCCATCACAAGGATATATTGTGATATCCCATCACAAGGATATCTTGTGATATCCCATCACAAGGATATCTTGTGATATCCCATCACAAGGATATCTTGTGATATCCCATCACAAGGATATCTTGTGATATCCCATCACAAGGATATCTTGTGATATCCCATCACAAGGATATCTTGTGATATCCCATCACAAGGATATCTTGTGATATCCTTTCCCATCTAGGATGGGAAAGGATTGCGTTATCCCACTACCAAACGGTCATCTTCAAATCCACAATGGTCACCCATCCCTGACCTTCTAAATGGTTGGGGCACCATTCCTTTCCTTCCGTCCCATCCCAAATCCTTATCCTGACCCCTTCCAGGTGGTAATAATGTCTTGGTGCTTTCCCCCTAATAGCTCCCTTTCTCTTTCCTTTCCCCGTTATTCTCTTCCCCAACGGTTACTCCCCTACCCTTTGTCCCCCCCCCCGCCTGATGTCCCACTCAGACGTAATAATAGACGTATGAACGCAGGAAATAGACGTACGGTAGCACAGACCCACTAACGGACAGAGAGAGAAACGTAGGGACAGATGACGAACGTAGAAACAAACGAACGGAAAGAGGGGCAGACGCAGACAGACGCAGGCAGACGCAGACAGACGCAGGCAGACGCAGACAGACGCAGATAGACGCAGCCAGACGCAGGCAGGCGCAGACAGACGCAGCCAGACGCAGACAGACGCAGGCAGACGCAGACAGACGCAGATAGACGCAGGCAGATGCAGACATACGCAGGCAGACGCAGCCAGACGGAGGCAGACGCAGACAGACGCAGGCAGACGCAGGCAGACGCAGACAGACGCAGGCAGACGCAGACAGACGCAGCCAGACGCAGCCAGACGGAGGCAGACGCAGGCAGACGCAGATAGACGCAGGCAGACGCAGACATACGCAGGCAGACGCAGCCAGACGCAGGCAGACGCAGGCAGACGCAGGCAGACGCAGGCAGACCCAGGCAGACGCAGGGAAACGCAGGCAGACGCAGGCAGACGCAGGCAGACGCAGACAGACGCAGGCAGACGCAGGCAGACGCAGGCAGACGCAGGCAGACGCAGCCAGACGCAGGCAGACGCAGGCAGACGCAGACAGACGCAGAAACAGGAAGCAACGCTATGTTTACTTCCAACTAAAACAAATTAAAAGATCTTACACGAGAAGAAAATGCTAAAGTTCAGAGCGACGGGTAATTATCCAAGAGAAAAAAATATTAATTTAGTTGTCAGGCAAAAACACTTAACAATTTAGAGCATCGTGGAAGGGACAAGTAAACAAAAAGCAAGTAAAAAACAAACAAACAAATCAACAAACCTTCCGAAGGGAAGAAATATTAGCCAAAAGGCAAAAAGAAAACGACAAATAAAGCAACGAATGGGAAGAAAATAGAGAAAAGAATATACGACATGAAAGAAATTGGAATATATTAGATACCGAATATGGAATATATGAGAAAAAGAATATATATGGGACAAATATAAGAGAAGAAGCAAATATAAAAAAAAAAAAAATGAAAAGAAAAAACGTGTTTGAAATATCAACGTCACAAAATGCTAGAAGACACAGGCAAGTCGCTCAAATTGGACATCAAGATAAACAAAATAGTTTCCTATATAGCGAAAGGGAAACAACAAACACTCGGTGAAAATATAGAGCATCAAAGAAAAAAAAGAAAGCAAAGCAAGTTCAGGAAAGAAAATAGCAGTTGGAGGCACTGAAAACTAAGCAAGAAACACCAATACTCCCATCTCTTCTCTGGGGTAAAAATGGGTAAAAATTGGGTAAAAATTGGGTAAAAAAATCAAGGAAATGTCAGAGAAGAGTTGAGGGTGCGGCTCTAACTTCCTCCCCTCGGAAGGGGAAGAGGTGCGGAGGGAAAATAAAGAATAATATCAGGAGGAAGAGAGGAAAAAAACTAGCTTCGACGAGGACAAAAATAAAGGAGAAAAACCTACCCCCCCCCCCTTCCCAGTCGAGAGAAATATCTTTATTGATTGGAAAACGGTGTTAGGAAAATTAGCAATATGTTTAAATTATAGAATGTCAGTTCCGAGGTTGGAGGACGGATCCCTTGTGTTAGTCTCACCCAATTACCCCAAGATGATTGCTGTTGGGTACTTGCCCAACATGGGCGGCTTGGGGTCGGCACAATTGCTACGTGTTCCGTGGAACCTTGAGAAGTTCCAATGGCGAACACTTGGAACTTGTTGCGTGACTGAAGTGAGCTTGACCCTCTTAACAAATTTTTACCATTTAGTAAAACATCATGCATTGATCTCACCAAAATAAATTTAAAAATATTCTACTCAAATTTTCTCCTAACCCGCTACATCTGAAAATTCCTCCTCCCATAATGCCACGCGGGTTCTGAACGTGTAAGATATATTGACACGCGATACATACCGACACGTATGATACGTACTAACGCACATAATTCAAACTGAAATGTGATACATACTGACATACAGTATACCTTCTGACAGATGAGACATACTGACAGGTAACACAGATAGAGACAGACTCACCCCACTGACGGGGTCGGCTTCTCACGCATGGGGTCCATAGTTCGAGTCTCCAAGAGCCCAGGTGAATGAACTGTTTATCACCAGGGAAGTGTGGATGACAATTTATATAACACTGGCGAGGATCACTAACTCCTCTGAGCTTCAGTAGTAGTCAGGGAAAGTGGAAAATTGCAGCATAGCAGCAGCAGTTGCTACTGGAATCTTTCCTTATTAAGGCTACTAATAGCTGCGTGGAAAAGCCTCCTAGAACCTCATAGTTCGAGGCTCCTAGAGCCCAGGTGTATGAAATAACAAGAATGATAATATCAATCACAATTTATCAGTAATAATACTACTAATAATAATTATAATAATATTTTTATTATAATAAATTTATTATTTTTATTATGCCAATTATGCAAAGCATTACAAAAGATATAATTACAATGTTTAAAAAGAAGTTATTAATATGTCTTTGTACCAGTGTGTGCCCATCTTGAGGTTATCTTGAGATGATTTTGGGGTTTACCGTCCCCGCGGCCCGGTCCTCGACCAGGCCTCCTTTTTGTTACACATCCCCAGGAAGCAGCAGCCCGTAGCAGCTGTCTAACTCCCAGGTACCTATTTACTACTAGGTGAACAGGGGGCATCAAGGTGAAAGAAACATTTTGCCCATTTATCTCCGCCTCCACCGGGGATCGAACCCGGAACCTCAGGACTACGAATACGAAGCGTTGTCCACCCAGCTGTCAGGCGCCCTGCCATTGTGGATATTTCAATATAAGTCATCTTTGCAACACCCAGAACCATAGTTCCACCGTGGCAAGAGGTGGAGTTGTTCAGTGAACAAGTCAGCGACATTAAACTGGTCGAACTGTGATGTGATTGGCGCTCAAGCACAGTCAGTCGGAGGGAGTCTTTGCGGGTTCAGCTGAATGGCGATTTTGGGCGAAGTTCAGCAAGTGGATAGATAGCAAGGGTGAAGCAGGCGACACTGGTGTTCGAGTCTGGCAAGCAGCTCCACCAGGGAGAAAATTAATTCATCGGACTGCTGGGAGGATTGAGGAGTTTGTCGATTCTGCAGAGACGGGTAGAAGCGAGGGAGTAGGGAGGGAGAGGGAGGATAGAAGGAACGGAGTGAGAGGGAAGGATTAGGGGATGAGATGAGAGGGAGGGGAGGACTAAGAGAGAGAGAGGGGAAGACTAAGAGGGGAAATCTTTCGGGGGGGGGGGGGGGGAATCTCCCGAAAGACTCTACATTACCATTCATCACTTTTCATAAATTTGTATCACTAAATTGTGTTTTGTTTACATAGTCTAGAATAAAATATATATTTCATTCACTAAGGCACTAGGAGACTCGAATCGCCGACCCCCAGAGTGAGAGGCGGAAGCTCTTCCACTGAGCT
>NC_091198.1:14681704-14704204 GCF_040958095.1 Procambarus clarkii
TCAGCAGTTCGCCGTGTGAGATGTAAGAAATTGGTTGCAGATTTCAGCAACAAGGCATATCGAGATGTCAATAGTAACTCGTTCGAAATATTAGCAGTAAGTCGTTGGAAATATAAGCAAAAAGTCGTTGGAAATATCAGCAAAAAGTCGTTCGAAATATCAGCAAAAAGTCGTTGGAAATATCAGCAAAAAGTCGTTCGAAATATCATCAATAAGTCGTTCGAAATATCATCAATAAGTCGTTCGAAATATCATCAATAAGTCGTTCAAAATATCATCAATAAGTCGTTCGAAACATCATCAATAAGTCGTTCGAAACATCATCAATAAGTCGTTCGAAACATCATCAATAAGTCGTTCGAAATATATTTCAATAAGTCGTTCGAAAAATCAATAAGTCGTACAAAAAATCAATAAGTCGTTCGAAATGTCATCAATAAGTCGTTCGAAAAATCAATAAGTCGTGCGAAATATCAACAGTAAGCCGTGTGACATATCAACAGTAAGCCGTGTGACATATCAGGTAGTGACTTACTCAGAAGGTGATCTACAAAACATTATGGAAATATGTTGAATTTTTGCGCAGATACTGATGATGTCGATATTCAAGCGGGACAAAAGTCAACCGCGGGATACTGGCAGCGATTTGGAGGTCTGCCTAATGCATCTTGAATTTCATTTTGGTGGGGGCAGGGGGGGGGGGGGATGGGGGTGGGAGGGAGGGGATGGGGGTGGGAGGGGGGGTTGTGTGGGGGTGTGGGGGTGGTTCAGGAGCGAAAGTTATCGTTCAAGGCGTCCCAAGGAGAAGTTTTCGAGGTTGTGGGTTACTCTCCCATTATATTTTGGTACGGGTTCGTTCACTCGAGCAGAAACGCCGCGAGAAATTTTCCTAAGGTTCTGAGCCTCGATCCTCAACCACTTGGGGGTGGACGGTAGAGCGACGGTCTCATTTCATGCAGGTCGGCGTTCAATCCCCCGACTGTCCACAAGTGGTTGGGCACCATTCCTTCCGTCCCTCCGTTCCATCATAAATCCTTATCCCTTCCAAGTGATATATAGTCGTAATAGATGGCCGCTTTCCCCCTGATAGTTCCCTTCTCTTCGACTTCTATTGTTTACACGATAGATTAAGAAATAGAAGACTTTTGAGTGTTGCAAAGAAGGCTGAGAGCTTTTCCTTCTAATAGATCATGGGTAAGCCTTAGCCTGCTAGTTTCCCCCCCTAGGACACGACCTGCCATAGGGTTTACAACCAAGTTTTCAATTACTGCTGGGTGAACAAGAGAGAGAGAGAGAGAGAGAGAGAGAGAGAGAGAGAGAGAGAGAGAGAGAGAGAGAGAGAGAGAGATAGAGAGAGAGAGTGTTATGAAAGTTATGCCCTTTCATCCACTAATGCTAAATCTTCAATAAATACCGGTATGATATATTATTTTACCGAGCAAAATTGACCTCTATTGTATTAGGAGTTAGAGTCTTTTGTAAATTGGAAAATGAACTGTTGGTAAGGGTGTTGTATTCCTGGTGACTGTATCGTGAGTTTACCAATTGTTATCAGCTTTGTTAATATTGGTGGCAAAGTAAACTCTAAGTTGTCTTGCAATAAAGGTTAGTTTTGGTCTTGCAACTGATACAGAGTCATGCAAAAAAATAATGTTGGCAGCAAGGCTTTTGTGACCTATTATTCCTTACGTATGCATTTGCTTAGGCGCCACGTGTGTGTATATATATATATATATATATATATATATATATATATATATATATATATATATATATATATATATATATATATATATATATATATACATATGACAGTGTCAGCCCACGGAGGAAGAATTGAAACAGGAATTTCCTTAAGTACTTTCGTATTTCAATAATACACCTTCAGAAGGAATTTGGCTTGGCGCTTTCCCCCTGATACCTCCCCCCCTCCTCCTTCCATCCACCGAGTTCAATGATGGTTTGATGACATAACGACCCATAACAGCCTCCAATCACCTAGTCTAACAGAGGTAGCCACAGAACAACCCCACAAGGTCTAACTATATATCATATACATATATAGTTATGTATATATATATACATAACATATATCCTCCGGAGTATTGACCATCAGAACAATCATTAATACCTACATGAACTCCGGGGAAAGGGGGGGAGGGGGGTACGGAATGGAATTATCATGGGGGAAAGCACCAAGCCATTACGACTATATAGCACTGGGAAGGGGGGTCAGGATAAGGATTTGAGATGAGACGGGGCAGGAAAGGAATGGTGCCCAATCACTTGTGTACGGTCGAGGATTGAACACCGACCTGCATGAAGCGAGTCCGTCGCTCTACCGTCCAGCCCAAGTGATTTGACGAGAGCGGAGGGGCAGAAGGGATATCGTTTTAGCGCACTGAACCCCACGGTGTTTAATATCTGAATCTCTCAAAGTTAATCTTGATGACTGAACGATAGTTACCGCGAGTTTCCCAAACAGTAGCGATCAATACCTTTGATGCAACGAGGTATTAATATATGACTATATAACACAAACTCACGGTGTTATATATGTTATAGTTATGTTGTGAGCCTCCACAGGTTGTGAGGGAGCCGGTGGCTGAGCGGACGGAACACTGGACACGTGATCCTGTGGTCCAGAGTTCGATCCCGGGCGCCGGCGAGAAACGATGGGCAGAGTTTCTTTCATCCTGATGCTTCTGTTACCTAGCAGTAAAATAGGTACCTGGGAGTTAGTCAGCTGTCACGGGCTGCTTCCTAGGGGTGGAGGGCTGGTCGAGCGAGGACCAGGCCGCGGGGACACTAAAGCCCAAAAATCCTCTCAAGATAACCTCAAGATAACCTCCAATACCAGTAATGGGATAGAGATAGATCTGAGGGGTGGTTGTAACCACAACTACCCCCCCCCCAATCCTAACTACCACAACTACTTCCAGCAAATAAAACTATCCAACTGCTTCGGTTAGTCTTCATAACGATAAGCTCCAATTAGCATATATTTAACAATAATGTAAAACTAATCCTCTTACTATGCATATATACCAATCAAAACTTTAAACGCATTCCCAAAAGATCCCAAAAATATAACAACTTGGCGATATTAGAAAATAAATAAATAAATAATATATATATATATATATATATATATATATATATATATATATATATATATATAGAGAGAGAGAGAGAGAGAGAGAGAGAGAGAGAGAGAGAGAGAGAGAGAGAGAGAGAGAGAGAGAGAGAGAGAGAGAGAGAGAGAGAGAGAGAAGACTTTATATAGGCGATCACTGGTGCGGTGGTTACGGTACTGTGAACGTTTAAGGGTGATCCTGGACGGCATGGGTTCGAATCCTGGCCGGGTCATCCATAGCACCAACGGTGCCTCGTATGGTAATTTATAAACAAACAGATCACTATACCTAGAGGGTGACCCGCAGCTCATAAGTGGTCATTCTCCGCTTGGTGCCGATCGCAGTGGGGGGGGGGGGGGGGGGGGAGACTTGCGTATTAGTGACCGATAGGCAAGTTCTAATAGGTGGTGAGATCCATAGCTCTGTATGTCCCACCTACTAGCTTCGCTGTACCTGTTGCGGTACAGCTTAACTTGTTCTCCCAGTCTATCCATCCGCAATTGAAGTCTCTCATGATGAGCAGATAGGATCTATTTCTACAGGCAGCAGAGTCTGCCCTCTCAGTTATAGTGTCACTGCTACTACTTGTCTTGGTTATCCCATGGTCATGGTGCCTGTTATGTAGTCTCTGAACCCCTCGCAGCCTGGGATAACCATTTCCTCGAAACTCCATTCTTTTCTTATCAGTTGGGCCACTCCGCCTCCTCCCCTCCCTTCCCTCTCACCCCTTATTACAGTGTAGTCTTGGGGAAACACCGCATTCGTTATGATTCCTCAATAGTTTTGTTTCCATGAGTCCGATTACATCCGGGTTCCCTTCTTGTGCTCTTTCCCTAAGTTCACTTGCCTTGCTAGTAACCCCATCTATGTTCGAGTACATTACCTTCAAACGGACTCTCGTCTTTCCATATGTGTGCATGTGTGCATGTGTGTGTGTGTGTGTGTGTGTGTGTGTGTGTGTGTGTGTGTGTGTGTGTGTGTGTGTGTGTGTGTGTGTGTGTGTGTGTGTAACTACTGTACAAAACACCACACGCACGCCTCTCGATACCTTCTCCCGTCTGGGCTAATGACAAAGGAGATATGGATTTTCACGTCACGAATGTTGGCCTGTGATGATTTACACACGCAAAATTTTCTTCCTCGAAAGAGTTACTATAGTATCATTAATTTGATGGGATGACCACGGGCCCTCGCTAGCCCACGGGCCATGGCTAGTCCACGGGCCATGGCTAGACCATGGGCCATGGCTAGACCATGGGCCATGGCTAGACCACGGGCCATGGCTAGACCATGACCACACTGCTCACGAGACCAACCTAACTCTACATAACAGCAACAACCAATGTTTAAGGAACTGAGGACTCGTGCCTGTTACAGAGGCACCATTGGGGGGAGGGGAGTGCCAGTATCAGTCAAATGGTGCTACCACAAATAGAATTATACTACTCAGCAGCATACTTCTCGAGGCTATATTTCCGCGTGTGTAATCCACTGCCTTCACAGTTTTGCTTACTGTATGATGTTACTGTTACTTCTCGTCTCTCTCCTGCTACTGCTACTGCTACAGGGTTTTCTGTTACTCCTGCTCCTTCTGCTACACTTGTTCCCTTTGCTGCTGGTGCTTCCTTGGCAGATTTCATCTATTGTTCTTCCTGCTACTTGGACTGGACGGTAGAACGACGGTCTCGCTTCATGCAGGTCGACGTTCAATCCCCGACCGTCCACAAGTGCTTGGGTACCATTCCTTTCCCCCCCTGTCCCATCCCAAATCCTTATCCTGACCCCTTCCCAGGGCTATATAGTCCTAATGTCTTGGTGCTTTCCCTAATAATTCCTTCCTGCTTCTGCTATCCCTTTTGCATGAACTTTGATTCTTGCAAATAGCTTATTGAAAACTTCCATTTTCAAACAATAGAATAATCCATCTCACTAACAAGTGTAACAGGGACAAAAGTAGAATTTGACTGAACACATTAAGGAGTCCCCAACCATACACATCTTACATCTTAAGAGATACTAAAAGTTGTGATTTTTATCACAATCTCGTATCACTGGGTTTACGAGCATTAAAACCACAATTACAACCATTTTTATTATGTGAAATAAAAGGCCAAGTTGGGGGAGGGGGGCAGGGGAGGGGGGAGGGGTACTGTATCTTAAATTCTTGTATGTTTTTTTGTATAAAAAGTGGGTTTGGTATTTATTGTGCCTACGTGTTGGAACGTAATATGAGGAATTTATTTTAAAATAAATCACTCAGCTACACTAAATTCAGGATTTTTAGTAATTTCGAATGTTGTGAAGATAATAACTGAACGTTGTTAATCATTTAACACAATGAGAGTTATTGAAAACTGTGTTGAGAGATAGCGAGAGAGAGAGAGATGGCAGGGGAGAGAGAGATAGCAAGAGAAAGAGAGAGCGCGAGAGAGAGAGAGAGATAGCTGGGGAGAGAGAGATAGCTGGGGAGAGAGAGATAGCAAGAGAGAGAGAGAGATAGCTGGGGAGAGAGAGATAGCAAGAGAGAGAGAGAGAGAGAGATAGCTGGAGAGAGAGAGAGAGATAGAGAGATCTCAAGAGCGAGAAAAAGAGAGAGGTAGTGACAGAGATAGCGAGAAAACAAGAGACAGATAGCGAGATATCGAGGCACCAATGGGGGACAGTTCACACCAACACTCAGCCAACTAGCCGGCTCATCCGACAAAGTACCCGAGTCCCCCCATAAACCCGACATACACCATCATATATACCGCGTAAACAACGCCATTTCTTGCCAACCTAATCGTCCAATCAGGCTACAGATCCTCTAGGGAAACCTACCTACACCCCCCCCCTTCCCCCACCCCCCTAGAGAGCTACACATCCATAAGGAAGCCTTGTGGATATAAGCTAAAATTATACATATTCACAGTCTTCCTGTCCCCGACCAAACAAATTAACATGAATGACGAATATCTTTATTCCACCAGAATGTGTGTTTGTGTCAGCCATTGACAGCCTGTCCTCACACTTGATACGTCGCATTTGTTACGGAAGGTTTCTATTGGCCGGCCTTAGTTGGTTATATAGGTGGGTTGTTTGAGTTTACGTTATTGGTTAGGCCAAACAGTTGTGCTTTGTTACGGAGTGGTAAACCAGGGAGATCTGCGTCCATTTTTAACCCCCCTTAAAACTGTCAGTAAGTTTACATTTCTTACTTGTGAGTTCCTCCAATGAGAGGGAGCCCGTACACTCACTCTGTAAACTAATCCCCCTCCTCACCCCTGTAAACCTCCTACCCCCTCACCCCTGTAAAACTCTACCCCCCCCCCTCACCCTGTAAACTCGGACATTTATGGGAACATAGGTGAATGGCAGTGGTTATAAGCGATTATTATAGTGAAGAGGTAACCATGACAACCAGAGGGCTATAATGAGTAGGGGAGAGAGAGAGAGAGAGAGAGAGAGAGAGAGAGAGAGAGAGAGAGAGAGAGAGAGAGAGAGAGAGAGAGAGAGAGAGAGAGAGAGAGAGAGATGGAGGTGGGGTGGCGGGCATTTGCTTAGTCTTGTCAATGTTTACATATCATTACTGGACGTGGGGGAGGGGTTGTGGGAGGGGGGGTGGTGAGGGGGTGTGAGAGAGGCTGGGAGGGACTTAGCTCCGGGGCCCCGGCTCCACTGCCACACTCAAGACTCCACAACATAAAGGAATTCAAGTCAATAAATTCTTGGCCTCTCTTTCCACCCTTCTCTTCCTCTCCCCCCCTCCCCTCTTCCTCTTTACTTTTTTCCCTTTCCACCCTCTCTCCCTTCATCTATCCCACCTGGATCTCCCCCTTCCATTCCCTTCCCCTTTTTTCATACCATATTTATTTCACACCAGATGGCAGCAGCCAACTGCCTGCTGTCCTTTTTTGATGATTATTTAATTCGTTATTGATAAAAAAAAATGGCATAGATATTCCTGCGCGAGCCTTAAGCCTCTGGGGCCAGACTCACGAAGCAGTTACGCAAGCACTTACGAACCTGTCCATCTTTTCTCAATCTTTTGCGGCTTTGTTTACAATTATTAAACAGTTAATGAGCTCCGAAGCACCAGGAGGCTGTTTATAACAATAACAACAGTTGATTGGCAAGTTTTCACGCTTGTAAACTGTTTAATAAATGTAACCAAAGCCGTCAAAGATTGAGGAAAGATGGACAGGTTCGTAAGTACTTGCGTAACTGCTTCGTGAATCTGGCCTCAGGTTCGTAAGTACTTGCATAACTGCTTCGTGAATCTGGCCCCTGGCTGCCTCACTATAGGCATAACCCATATAAGTTTTAGGCAGTTGATGGGTTTTTATAACTCTTTATATTGGCTACAGTAACGCTATATCCAATGTGTTAACGACCTCTTCTGCGTTGCTAAATCTCGTTGGTAACATCATATGGTCGGTCATGTTGTATGGCAAGAGTAGATTATCAACTGGATTGTGGTATATGTATAGGAAGGAATTATCAGGAGAAGCGCCAAGCCATTACGACTATATAGCACTGGGAAGGGGTCTGGATAAGGATTTGGGATGGGACGGAGGAGGGAAGGAATGGTGGTCATCCACTTATAGACGGTCGGGGATTGAACACCGACCTGCATGAAGCTAGACCGTCGCTCTACCGTCCAGCCCAAGTGGTTGAATTATGGGATGAGCAATTTCGGTCAATTTTGTGTGAAAATGTTTCTAAGGTGGGGAGCCGGTCGGCCGAGCGGACAGCACGCTGAACTTGTGATCCTGTGGTCCTGGGTTCGATCCCAGGCGCCGGCGAGAAACACTGGGCAGAGTTTCTTTCACCCTATACCCCTGTTACCTAGCAGTAAAATAGGTACCTGGGTGATAGTCAGCTGTCATGGGCTGCTTCCTGGGGGTGGAGGCCTGGTCGAGGACCGGGCCGCGGGGACACTAAAGCCCCGAAATCATCTCAAGATAACCTCAAGATAACCTCAAGATAACCTAAGTCAGAGCAGAGAGAGAAAGGCAACTTGTGTGAGCAGTGTGGCTCTCTACGATGCTTACCTGGCAGTCACTACGGGGAAATGAGCTCTAGCTCCTTAGCCCCGCCTCAGAGTGTTGTTCGGTGATTGGTTCAGAGTGTCACGGATCGTTTACCACTTGTAACTTAAGTGTTTGCCTTCCTATAATCGCATTCGCTCCCTTAGCCTACTTAGCCCCCATCCAAAATGTTATCACCTTGCATTTGCTGTGATTAAAATCGAGCAACCATTTTCTAAGATAATCTTTCAAGTTCGCCCAGGTTCTGATGGGCACCTCTACACCTAACTAATTTTCTGATTCCTTTTACGTTTGGAATTAACGGTAAATATCGGCATGGAAGCTAACATTGTTTCTCCAATTTCACAATTACTATCTGTTTCCCGTTGAGTAGGTATTCTCTTACCTAGTTCAGTACGCTGCCTTATTCTCCAGATGGTTCTTCAGAGTGTGGCTCTTGTGTGGAACCGTGTCGATGGCTTTCTGGCAATCCGGGAAGATGCAATTAGCTTAATCTTCTCTTTCATGTGTGATCATTGATGCGTAGAGCATGTGCTGATCGCACTAATCCTCCTGAGTTTAGGACCTGTGTGTGTGTGTCTGTGTGTGTGTGTGTGTGTGTGTGTGTGTGTGTGTGTGTGTGTGTGTGTGTGTGTGTGTGTGTGTGTGTGTGGGGGGATTGACCCCAGTTAACACAAGTTACTATTAATATAGTGATCATGTTCCAACAGGCAGACACCCTGCCTCCTTATCTCCCTCTCTCTCTCCTTCCCTACTATTCTCCCTCACTATCCTTCACCATCCCCCAACACTTTCTCTTCACTATTCCCTCTTTCTACCCCCACTTCTTCCCCCCCCCCACCCCTCATAACTAAACAATTTTCACAATCCACACCACAATCTCTCTTTAAAATACACACACACACATCTCTCTCCACTCAACAATCTCTTCCTCTCCTTTACAATTCTCCTCACTACAATCTCTATCTTTGATTTTCATTTGTCCCCCCTTATCCTTATCTATCTCTCTCTTCCCTTTCCGCAGATAAGAGAATAAGAGAGATAGAGAGAAAATAAAAGTACAAAAGAGACACTTATCTTTTATAATTACCCATAATGCACCTCCCCCTCCGTTAACCCCCCCCCCCTCTGGTATTAATTAGGCTCTGCCAGGTTCCTCATTAACACGGTGGTTGATGTCAGTTAAGAGCAATTAACGCCATCATTAGCAGTAAGACGGTGATTGGGCCGCCTTACCTTGGGGGCCGCCATCTTCAAGGAGTCATTTTCCAAACACCAGGCCGTTCATTAACGGAATCAACAGGTAGTCTTTAACTGAGACTACAGGAAATCATTAACGGAGACAACAGGGCGTTTATTAACGGAAGATGCATGTGGTCTATTAACGGAAGTGCTTCAGAATAGTTAGACATCAGAAGTTTAATGCCATTGGGATCAGTCTTTGGGACAAATAGAGCCACAGGGATCAGTCTTTGGGACAAATAGAGCCACAGAGAGTCAGTATTTGGAACAAATAGTGTCACAGGGATCAGTCTTGGAACAAATAGTGCCACAGGGGATCAGTCTTGGGGACAAATAGAGCCACAGAGGGTCAGTCTTGGAACAAATAGTGTCACAGGGATCAGTCTTGGAACAAATAGTGCCACAGGGGATCAGTCTTGGGGACAAATAGAGCCACAGAGGGTCAGTCTTGGAACAAATAGTGCCACAAGGGGTCAGTCTTGGAACAAATAGTCCCACAGGGGATCAGTCGTGGGACAAATAGTGCCACAGAGGGTCAGTCTTGGAACAAATAGTGCCACAGAGGGGTCAGTCTTGGAACAAATAGTGCCACACAGGGGATCAGCCTTGGAACAAATAGTGCCACAGAGGGTCAGTCTTGGAACAAATAGTGCCACAGGGGTCAGTCTTGGAACAAATAGTGCCACAGGGGTCAGTCTTGGAACAAATAGTGCCACAGGGGTCAGTCTTGGAACAAATAGTGCTACAGGGGTCAGTCTTTGGAACAAATAGTGTCACAGGGGATCAGTCTTGGAACAAATAGTGCCACAGGGATCAGTCTTTGGAACAAATAGTGTCACAGGGGATCAGTCTTAGAACAAATAGTGCTACAGGGGTCAGTCTTTGGAACAAATAGTGCCACAGGGGATCAGTCTTGGAATAAATAGTGCCACAGGGGATCAGTCTTGGACCAAATAGTGCCACAGTGGTCAGTCTTGGAACAAATAGTGCCACAGGGGATCAGTCTTGGAACAAATAGTGTCACAGGGGATCAGTCTTGGAACAAATAGTGCCACAGTGGTCAGTCTTGGAACAAATAGTGCCACAGAGGTCAGTCTTGGAACAAATAGTGCCACAGGGGATCAGTCTTGGAACAAATAGTGCCACAGGTGATCAGTCTTGGAACAAATAGTGCCACAGTGGTCAGTCTTGGAACAAATAGTGCCACAGGGGTCAGTCTTATCCTTTCCCATCCCCAATCCATATCCTGACCCCTTCCCAGTGCTATATTGCCGTAATGGCTTGGCGCTTTCCCCCTGACAATTCCCTCCGTTTGTTGACACAAATGGTGGATGGGATTGAGGCGCTCAGGCAGTCTTAACTCCAACTTTGCTCTTGAAGCTGCAATTGGCTCACGGTTCTCTACTCCCAGACCATTCAAGTGGAATCAGAATGATATAGTTACACAGATCCCAATCGTCTATTCCCCCCCCCCCTAGTGTTATAGAACAGTGCGCCACTAGTTACGGTAACGTGTCTTCTGCCAATTCGTTACGATCCTAACTAGCAGCCTGCAATATGTTTACAGGTTGTAATAGTGTCGTGTCATTTTCTATCCTGCTTCCGAACACGGCCTTCCACGGCCACTGTTCACATCATTCTGGGGAAGGTAACTACGCTACAGGCTCGTAATACTGATGTCATTCCAGCTATTTAACCTTCTCCTTAACGGTGACCTGATCAGAAGTGAACAGATATTCACATTAAAAGATTTAAGAACCAATATCCTTAAGTAACGAAGCGTTCTGAGGAGTGTTTCAAGGACATCAAACTGTCTTTAATTAAGTGCATGTACGAGGCGAGAATTATAACAGTCGCCCCCAAACACGAACCATTTTAACACAGTTAGTGGTGTTAATTACCTCACTGAGGTTAATCTGGCCAACAGAAAACGGAAATTTGGCCGATTAGTGACAACATTTAACCTGAGAATTGAAAAGCATTTACGAGACATTGATACTTGCGAGAGCATAAAATGTTGGATCCAGGTCATATATCTTTGGAGATACTTTGGAAATCTCTGGAGCAGGGCGGTGGACTCGAATCCATGTTCTAGGTCATCCTAGGCACCTATTTCCCACTGAACTACGATATGCTTATAAGTGAACTACGATATGCTTATAAGTGGATCCAATGGGTAAACATGCAAGCATATAATGAAGCAAATACCGTCCCTTTCACTTAAACGTTATACACACACTTGCTGCAGTGTATAGAACACACACACACACACACACACACACACACACACACACACACACACACACACACACAGGAAGTGATGTGGTGGAGGCTGACTCCATACACAGTTTCAAATGTAGATATGATAAGAACCCAGTAGGTTCAGGAACCTGTACACCTGTTGAGTGACGGTTGAGAGGCGGGACCAAAGAGCCAGAGCTCAAACCCTGCAAGCACAAATAAGCGAGCACAAATAGGTGAGCATACACTCGGTGCAGAGTGTCCTACTTTAAGTTTAAACACCATTCCAAGTGCCGTAACTACCACACAAACACACATGGCTTCAAGACTACAACTGCATCTTGTGCATCATCACCATAGACTTGATTTTCTTTAGTTATTGAGTAATTTGCAACAGCACTGAAGTGGAGACTTGCAAATCATATCTGTTTCAAATATAAACAAAATCAATTAATTCTTCCTAATTAACAAAGATGTACATATCTGAGGCCCACGATCTCTCTCTAGTGCCCTCGACGATGACAGGAAGCTGGCGGCTTGTCAAAGGCCTCCTCATTATGAAAGCCATTAAATAATTACTCATTCGCATTATCAGACAAATGATAGAATATATATATATATATATATATATATATATATATATATATATATATATATATATATATATATATATATATATTAGTATATTTTGGTAGCAGTCTTTCCTGTAGACATATATTATTAAATATGACCGAAAAAGTAAGATTAATAATTCTAACACGAATTTTCTCAATCTAATATATATATATAATTTTCTCAATTATATATATATATATATATATATATATATATATATATATATATATATATATATATATATATATATATATATATATATATATATATATATATATATATATATATAAACTTTTTGGACGAACATATAAAAATTAATTGTTGCAACAACGCTAACGTTTTTTTTACAATTAAATTCGTACCGAGTACAAAAAAATAAAAAATAAGCCAAAAAAACTAAACTGAAAAACATGTCCAGGACCAGTATAGCACATATATGTGTGTTATATAACAGGCTTAACACCGTTATATACCCTTATATAGCGTATATTCGGCCTAGGTTTGCTTGGACGTGATTATCTGATTGACTCTCTAGTTGCTTTGTACATTTTGATGGTAATGCCATCTAGTTACCTGAACAACCAGGCTGTGACTCATACGTCAGGCTGCGAGCAGCCGCGTCTAACAGCCTGGTTGATCAGTCCAGCAACCAGGAGGCCTGGTCGACGACCGGGCCGCGGGGACACTAAGCCCCGGAAGCACCTCAAGGTAGCCTCAAGGTAGGTAGGTAGTTCTGTAGTACCAAACGTGAATTTTGTTTTAGTCTTAACAGTCCATTTTTGTACGTTTGACCAAATATTTGCTATCAGGACTATCATTTTAGGAAGATAGGTTGTTATTTTCACATGTATTACCTAACTACTTGATTGGATCAATTAGTTTTGGTTAAAACTAAAGAATTATATGTATATTTGGACTGTGACATTCAGTTTCTTTCTCTGTATATATATATATATATATATATATATATATATATATATATATATATATATATATATATATATATATATATATATATATATATATATATATATATACAAAGAATGTCACAGTGTAATATGCAAGAACACAGAGGGAAAATAGGTAAGCACTTTCGCTTCGTCAAAGGCCTCGTCAAAAGTGAGAAAAAGGTTGTGGGAGAGTGTCTCAGGTAGGAAGGAAGATGGAGGCAAGATATCAGAGATAGCGGTACCGTCTAGTCGTCGAGAAAGATAAAATATGATATCTTTACAAGAAACTAATTATAAGAGTTGAAAGAAGAATCCCAATTTTAACAAAATATTGATATTCATGTAACACAATACAATCTCTCTATCAATAATGTACTTATTATAAATTTATTGTACTTTGTTAAACATTTATTGTACTTTATTGAAAATCTACCAATTTCTATCAGTAAATGATGTTCAAAAAGTTCAGTCTATCAGATGACCAAAACCTCGAAAGTGAACAAATAGTGCACATTTGAGGCCTAACCTGTCTACCTATTAGCTACCTGTTGATGGTTCCAGGGATCAACGTCCCCGCGGCCCGGTCACCGACCCGGCCAACTGATGGTTGATGGTCTATGCAACCAGGCTGTTGTACACAGCTGCTCGCAGCCTAACGTATGACTCACAGCCTGGTTGATCAGGTATCCTTTGAAGAGGGGGGGGGGGAGGGAAGGGATCTATCAGGAGAAACCGCCAAGCCATTAGCACTACATAGCACTGGGAAGGGGTTATGATAATCATTTGGGATGGGACGGGAGGAAAAGGAATGGTGCCCAACCACTTATGGACGGTCGGGGATTGAACGCAGACCTGCATGAAGCGAGACCGTCGCTCTACCGTCCAGCCTAAGTGGTTACCACCACCTGCCAAGTCCTCCCAGATGGCACCACCACCTCTCAAGTCGTCACAGATGGCACCACCACCTCCCAAGTCGTCCCCAGATGGCACCACCACCTCCCAAGTCGTCCCCAGATGGCACCACGACCTGCCAAGTCGTCACAGATGGCACCACCACCTCCTAAGTCGTCCCAGATGGCACCACGACCTGCCAAGTCGTCACAGATGGCACCACCACCTCCTAAGTCGTCCCAGATGGCACCACCACCTCCCAAGTCGTCACAGATGGCACCACCACCTCCTAAGTCGTCCCAGATGGCACCACGACCTGCCAAGTCGACACAGATGGCATCACCACCTCCCAAGTCGTCCCCAGATGGCATCACCACCTCCCAAGTCGTCCCAGATGGCACCACCACCTCCCAAGTCGTCACAGATGGCACCACCACCTCCCAAGTCGTCCACAGATGGCACCACGACCTGCCAAGTCGTCCCAGATGGCACCACCACCTCCCAAGTCGTCACAGATGGCACCACCACCTCCCAAGTCGTCCACAGATGGCACCACGACCTGCCAAGTCGTCACAGATGGCACCACCACCTCCCAAGTCGTCCACAGATGGCACCACCACCTGCCAAGTCGTCCCCAGATGGCACCACCACCTCCCAAGTCGTCCCCAGATGGCACCACCACCTCTCAAATCATCACAGATGGCACCACCACCTCCCAAGTCGTCCCAGATGGCACCACCACCTCCCAAGTCGTCATAGATGGCACCACCACCTGCCAAGTCGTCCCCAGATGGCACCACGACCTGCCAAGTCGTCATAGATGGCACCACCACCTCTCAAGTCGTCCTAGATGGCACCACCACCTCCCAAGTCGTCCCCAGATGGCACCACCACCTCCCAAGTCGTCCCAGATGGCACCACCACCTCCCAAGTCGTCATAGATGGCACCACCACCTGCCAAGTCGTCCCCAGATGGCACCACGACCTGCCAAGTCGTCATAGATGGCACCACCACTTCTCAAGTCGTCCTAGATGGCACCACCACCTCCCAAGTCGTCCCCAGATGGCACCACCACCTCCCAAGTCGTCACAGATGGCACCACCATCTCCCAAGTCGTCCCCAGATGGCACCACGACCTGCCAAGTCGTCACAGATGGCACCACCACCTCCCAAGTCGTCCACAGATGGCACCACGACCTGCCAAGTCGTCCCCAGATGGCACCACCACCTCCCAAGTCGTCCCCAGATGGCACCACCACCTGCCAAGTCGTCCCCAGATGGCACCACCACCTCTCAAGTGGTCACAGATGGCACCACCACCTCCCAAGTCGTCACAGATGGCACCACCACCTCCCAAGTCGTCACAGATGGCACCACGACCTCTCAAGTCGTCCCCAGATGGCACCACCACCTCCCAAGTCGTCACAGATGGCACCACCACCTCCCAAGTAAACCCAGATGGCACCAGCACCTCCCAAGTAATCCCAGATGGCACCACCACCTCCCAAGTAATCCCAGATGGCACCACCACCTCCCAAGTCGTCCCCAGATGGCACCACCACCTCCCAAGTAATCCCAGATGGCACCACCACCTCCCAAGTCGTCCCCAGATGGCACCACCACCTCCCAAGTAATCCCAGATGGCACCACCACCTCCCAAGTCGTCCCCAGATGGCACCACCACCTCTCAAGTAATCCCAGATGGCACCACCACCTCCCAAGTAATCCCAGATGGCATCACCACCACCTGCCTTCTCCTCGCCAGGGATTTACCAACTTTTGTTATTTTTTTTACCAACGATTCATTTTCATCTTTCACCCCCCCAAAAAAATACTTTTTGATCAAATATTTAATTATCTTTTAATTGGAGTTGAATCTTCTTTTCACTTAGAATTCAGACTTCTTGTTTTTTTTGTCTCTATGATGGGATATAGTTTCCATTTCTTACCAAGAGACAATCGCCAGTTGAATTGAGCAGCATTTCAGAGCCTAAATTAAAAACGAAAAAAAAACCAGTTGAAGTTAACCCAATATTCTCTAGGAGTTCCATTATAGGACGACGACAGCCCTGCCGAAGCCAAAGCCACGGGTCTTCCGAACGCCAAAAACTAACTTACATTTTCTTCTGGTGTTATCGCGCTATCGTTCGGACGCTCAGGTGCCACCAATGGTTCCAAAGGTCCGAAATGGTTTCAACTTTTTATGCCACAGAGATAAGGGGTGAATATCGTGTCTGGGGGTACGGGGAGGGGGAGGGGTGGTGTTATGGGGAGAGTTGGGGGGGGCGGGGGGGGGGGGGGAGTAGGGCGAGGCAGGGGAAAATGATAGAGGGAAGGGTAAAAGTGGGTAATTGAAAATCAGGGAACGAGACTTTAAAGAATATATATATATATATATATATATATATATATATATATATATATATATATATATATATATATATATATATATATATATATATATATATGTCGTACCTAGTAGCCAGAATGCACTTCTCAGCTTACTATGCAAGGCCCGATTTGCCTAATAAGCCAAGTTTTCATGAATTAATTGTTTTTCGACTACCTAACCTACTTAACCTAACCTAACCTAACTTTTTCGTCTGCCTAATCTAACCTAACCTATAAAGATAGTTTAGGTTAGGTTAGGTAGGGTTGGTTAGGTTTGGTCATATATCTACGTTAATTTTAACCCAAATAACAAAAAATTGACCTCATACATAATGAAATGGGTAGCTTTATCATTTCATAAGAAAAAAATTAGAGAAAATATATTAATTCATGAAAACTTGGCTTATTAGGCAAATCGGGCCTTGCATAGTAGGCTGAGAAGTGCATTCTGGCTACTAGATACGACATATATATATATATATATATATATATATATATATATATATATATATATATATATATATATATATATATGTCGTACCTAGTAGCCAGAACGCACTTCTCAGCCTACTATGCATGGCCCGATTTGCCTAATAAGCCAAGTTTTCTTGAAGTAATATATTTTCTCTAATTTTTTTCTTATGAAATGATAAAGCTACCCATTTCATTCTATATGAGGTCAATTTTTTTTATTGGAGTTAAAATTAACGTAGATATATGACTGAACCTAACCAACCCTACCTAACCTAACCTAACCTATCTTTATAGGTTAGGTTAAGTTAGGTAGCCGAAAAAGTTAGGTTAGGTAAGGTTAGGTAGGTTAGGTTGTCGAAAAACAAATAATTCATGAAAACTTGGCTTATTAGGCAAATCGGGCCTTGTATAGTAGGCTGAGAAGTGCGTTCTGGCTACTAGGTACGACATATATATATATATATATATATAAATATAAATATATATATATATATATATATATATATATATATATATATATATATATATATATATATACACATACACACACACACACACACACACACACACACACACACACACACACACACACACACACACACACACACACACACACACACACACACAGACTAAGCACCGAACCACATCTATCAAGAATTCAAGTCAGCCTGGATGAGAGGCAGTGCCCTCCACACCCCCAAGACGGTCTCCCTGATGAAGGAAGAGGACGAGATGGATCCCAAGTCATGCATTTCTTTCATGACTTCTTTCATGAGCCAAAAAGACTCTCTCACAGCCACATGTTCCGGTATTAACAAGTACACCAGGTGCGACACCAGCTCCTCTAGCCACAACAACTTGTGCGATCAACTGAATCAACATTTCCTATAGTGGATCAAACACAACAGAACCCTTAGCAGTAGTATCATAATGGGTAGAGAGAAGTAGAAGGGTAGGGGGGCAGGTAGAGGAGTTGGGGGATTAAGGGAAGCCGTGGGGAGGGCAGGGCAGTGGGGAGGGAGGGTGAAGATTGGGGTAATACCTTTAAGGTTGTATATGATATACACGGTGGAATAGGCAAGTGAACAGATCTATGGCCGTCAGTATATGAGGCAATTCAAATCAAAACTATTCAACCACTCTCAGCTTTCTGGTAAGAGAGGAAGCTTACCTTACCTAACACAGGGTCATACAACGTGTCAGCAAGGTGGACAGCCCGCCTGATATCATGTCTTGTCAGCAAGGCGGACAGCCCGCCTGCTATCATGTCTTGTCAGCAAGGCGGACAGCCCGCCTGCTATCATACCGTGCCAACAAGGCGGACATCCCGCCTGCTATCATAACACAATACTTCACACTTGTACATCTTCGCCGATACCTTCCCGTTATCATTACCTACCAAAAAAAAAAAAAGGCAGATATCCACGTTTGTCTAACAAATGCACCAATACCTTGTCCTCTCCTATTTAACATTAAACCTTCTCTGGTAATATCATACTCAAATACAGTAATGTATTTGATCAATCAACTACTCATCTTGGAGGATGTATTTAGACTTCAACACACAGATTAGTGGGTTATTTTGCATCATATTTTGCAAGCTTGTGTCAGAGTTACGTTGCTCGTATTGCTCATTAGGCATTCAAGAGTTGCTTTATCTCTTGAATGCTTAATGAGATAGAAAAAGAGCTTCATTATCTTTCTCTAGGCCTCAGGTCTCTATCTCCTGCTTTGACAGGTTAATTGCTTGTTTGAGACCATGAATTGTCTCGTTGGAGCTGCTTTCTGGGGATGTGTGTGTGTGTGTGTGTGTGTGTGTGTGTGTGTGTGTGTGTGTGTGTGTGTGTGTGTGTGTGTGTGTTTGAGTGTGTGTGTGTAATACAAATAGATGGTTAGAAAGGCGGGGTCCAAGAGCTAATAGATCGATTCTGCAGGTACAAACAAGAAATATTAAGTACACTGATGTAGCTACACTAGGTAGATATATTGTCAAGTAGATACACTGTTAAGTAGATACACTGTCAAGTAGACACAGTGTCAAGTAGACACACTGTCAAGTAGATACATTTATGCAACATCCGCTAATCTCTCTCTCTCACTTCTTTATTCTTAATAAATTTAGTTCATTTAATTGGTTCGTTTTTTTTTGTCCAAATTCATCATTTTCATTTTCTATTTTAACCTTCGTATTGTCATCTCAAATGACAATGCGTAAATAACGCATTGATGCACGCACGCACGCACTGTTGCACGCATGTACGTATGCAATGTTGTAGGTGAGAGAGTGGTGGGTACGCAGGGTCCTGGTGGTGGTGTTTACAGCTGTGTCTGGTGTTCCTATGATGACCAATTCTCCTAGGTGGCCTCTCTTCCTAGCTCTGTCCTCCTGTGTCCTTCCCTTTCCCTCCCGGCCATCCCCCTGCCTTCCCTCTCTCCCTCCCTGCTATCCTCCTACCTTCCTCCTCTCCCTTCCTGCTATCCCCTGCCTTCCCTCTCCACCTTCCTGCTATCCCCTGCCTTCCCTCTCTCCCTCCCTGCTATCCTCCTACCTTCCCTCTCTCCCTTCCTGCTATCCCCTGCCTTCCCTTCACTGCCTTGCTATCACAACCAGACTACCACCCACTTGGGCTGTCGTTACCTGTGACAACTCCAGGTGAGGTAGCATTCCACCTCCCCTCTCTCCCTCATTCTCTCTCTCTCTCTCTCTCTCTCTCTCTCTCTCTCTCTCTCTCTCTCTCTCTCTCTCTCTCTCTCTCTCTCTCTTACCCCTCCATCATCATCTTTCTGACATTCTCTTGCTTCTTTCCTCTGCATCATTCGCTGAGGACAGCCAGTCCCCAAAATATATTCCTTATTTTGAGTGTAAATTACATTATATATCGGCGTTCCTTGTCGTCTAAAGCTGTATGGTTTTGCTCCCATATGGAGCGAGGAGCGATCAATTGCTTCACATTCAGTCCTGCTCCTGTGCCAGGTAAGTCCACTACGGGCTCACCATAGCCCGTGCTACTTGCCACGCTCCTGTGCCAGGTAAGTCTACTACGGGCTCACCATAGCCCGTGCTACTTGCAACGTTGTGTTCCGAGCAGTTGTATCTAAAACACCATAAAACAACAGATCAATTGCTTCACATTAGTTGCATTACGAGGCTCCTATAACTTTCAACATGCCTGGTGACATGACAGGAATATTAGTACTGCATTAAAGCACATGGAAGGGGTCCCAGGACAGAACAGGACGGATGGAACAGCAAAATTCTCATTCGTGGAGGAATTTACCAAAGAGATAAATTCACGAATCCACCCGATATTCAACTCGAAAAAACAGGTGTTCAAGTCAGGCTGCTTTACAGACATAAAATGAACCCAACATCTGTCCCAGCATTTGTTCCAACACCTGTCCCAGCAGTTGTGCCAACACCTGTCCCAGCAGTTGTGCCAACATCTGCGTCAGCCAGATGAAAATAGATACATTTTCAGAGTCGCTGACGAAAAGGAAAATTAGAACTTATGGTTCGACAAAAAGAGATGTTTTGATTCTCTTCCTGTTAAACGCAGGTCGAACAACAGAGTTGGGGAGAGAACATTGGGGAGAGAGAGAGAGAGGTTAGTGTGTAATGGGAAAGGGGGGAAAAGGGTGTAAAAGGAAAGGGGGAAAGGGGGGAAAAGGGTGTGGTGGGAGGGGAAAGTAGCTTGCTTCTTGATGAGCAGCAGGTAGGAAAAGTAGCAGTAGTCTTGAGGTAATTTAACACAGTTCTTGTCCTTAAGTAGATTTCAATATTTGTTTACGTTCTTCTAACCGGATTAATACTGTTATCAAGTTTAATGCTAATCGTAGTTCTGCTACTTTTTTTAACTACTAGTTATGCTACTTTTTTAACTACTAGTTATGCTACTTTTTTAACTACTAGTTATGCTACTTTTTTAACTACTAGTTATGCTACTTTTTTAACTACTAGTTATGCTACTTTTTTTAACTACTAGTTATGCTACTTTTTTTTAACTACTAGTTATGTTACTTTTTTAACTGCTAGTTATGCTACTTTTTTAACTACTAGTTATGTTACTTTTTTAACTACTAGTTATGCTACTTTTTTAACTACTAGTTATGCTACTTTTTTTAACTACTAGTTATGCTACTTTTTTAACTACTAGTTTTGTTACTTTTTTAACTACTAGTTATGTTACTTTTTAACTACTAGTTATGCTACTTTTTTAACTACTAGTTATGCTACTTTTTTAACTACTAGTTATGCTACTTTTTTAACTACTAGTTATGTTACTTTTTTAACTACTAGTTATGCTACTTTTTTTAACTACTAGTTATGCTACTTTTTTTAACTACTAGTTATGTTACTTTTTTAACTACTAGTTATGCTACTTTTTTAACTACTAGTTATGCTACTTTTTTAACTACTAGTTATGTTACTTTTTTAACTACTAGTTATGCTACTTTTTTAACTACTAGTTATGTTACTTTTCCACTGCTTGTTCTGCTACTTCCTTCCCTACTGCTTGTTCTAAGTCATGCCAATCTACCAATTCTGATTGTTCAATCAACAAGTTCCTGGCTCCTGTAGTTTAGAACAATATTAGCATTTCATATTGTTTTTATCTATCTTCCCAGGTAGTTTCATTGCAGTAGTTTCATGTTGGTAGTTGTAGTTTAAACCCATCCTCGTAGTTCTTAAGATGTTACGAACATAAGAGAAATAGTACATGCTTAAGACAGTCTGTGTTGATATTGAGGGTTGAAATAGCCTAAACTATTCTATCCTAATGTTGCATATCATCTCAATACACTTACCTCACCGTGTTGATAATAAAATACAGTAGGGTGATCATGAAATACAGTAGAGGGGGGATCACAAAATACAATGTACTGATTTTAAAAGGGAATGTATTGACAACCACGTCCGAAATGTATTGATAATTAAATTTGAAACAGAGTTGATTGGATCGTAAAAAAAAAAAAAAATAGGTCACTGTGATCAATTGTCAATTAGTTATTCGTTGGCTCGAAGGTCCCAGCATGATGTTCATTAGTATATTGATTGTGGCTACTGATTGTACTCGATAATTGTGTAAATACTACTTGACTTAAGCTCAGTAACGTGTATATTAACTAATGAACAAATCCACAGGGGCCGTAACGAGGATTCGAACCTGCGTCCGAGAGCATCCCAGACGCTGCCTTAAATGGGATGCTCTCGGACGCAGGTTCGAATCCTCGTCACGGCCCTTGTGGATTTGTTCATTTGATGCATCACGCAATTGTGATTTCTGTGTGTATATTAACTACATATTGGAACATGCAGGCGATGAGTCACAATAACGTAGCTAAAGTATGTTGACCAGACCACACACTAGAAGGTGAAGGGACGACGACATTTCGGTCCATTCTGGACCATTCTCAAGTCGATTGTGAGAATGGTCCAGGACGGACCGAAACGTCGTCGTCCCTTCACCTACTAGTGTGTGGTCTGGTCAAAATATTGGAACATGTTCCTATTAACTATAACATCATGG
>NC_091198.1:14709204-14762496 GCF_040958095.1 Procambarus clarkii
AGAGAGAGAGAGAGAGAGAGAGAGAGAGAGAGAGAGAGAGAGGAGAGAGAGATAACTGTCAGAATCCCAGAAGCCTTTGCCTTTCATTAGGAGAGTCTTATCCACATTCTGTAGCGGTGATTACGTCAATACGGCGTCAGGTAGGAAAGTGTAATAAAAAGCTGCAGTTGAAAGGAGACGTTGATTGTGCAACAATCACTATCACCAGGGAGCCGGTCGGCCGAGCGGACAGCACGCTGGGCTTGTGATCCTGTGGTCCAGGGTTCGATCCCAGGCGCCGGCGAGAAACAATAGGCAGAGTTTCTTTCACCCTATGCCCCTGTTACCTAGCAGTAAAATAGGTACCTGGGTGTTAGTCAGCTGTCACGGGCTGCTTCCTGGGGGGTGGAGGCCTGGTTGAGGACCGGGCCGCGGGGACACTAAAAAGCCCCGAAATCATCTCAAGATAACCTCAAGAAGATAACCCACATTGTCGCCTCCACCTGTTCTCTGGTTATGGAGAGGGGTTCCAGCATCTTGTGGGTTGGGTTCCAGGTTCTTATGGACTGAGATCAGTCCATCCGGACAACGGCTCGAACCCCAAATCAAATCTTTCGCGCGAGGTTACCGCTCTACCACCAAGGACTGTGGGGATTGGTTTCAGAGTCTTGGACCAGAGGTTTCAGCGCCTTAGGGATGGGTTCAAAGGTCATGGGTAGTACATGCCAATACTGACACGCCAGTTCACCCATAACAAGATGTACTCCTAACACTGTTACTCATCCGTAGCATGAGTCTCAAAGCCGGCCCTGACTCATCACATGAAGAATATGCAATCATAAAGCAGGAGATAATGATTGCATATTTAATTGCATGTTTAAAAAAGGGTCTGAACAACCCTTGTCAAATTAGAATAACAACCATTAGTAGGCATCCATAAGCCTCAGGAGACTATTAAGTTGCGCTGTGGCCTCTCCAGGGCGCAAACCCAGGGTAGGTTGATACGGAGGAGAAGCTGTTACCCATGCAGCAGGTCCCCCCCCCCTCTCCATGGAGCCGAAAGTCTCCATTGCACCGTGCAAGATCTTACATTAAACTGCCAGTTGCAACATTATATAAATGGTTGGGAACGTTTCCTTTCACATTAGTGAGTTAACAGTGTTCAGTTAATAGTTAAATTGGTACCTGTGAGTTAGGCAACTATTGGTTAGTTACATCCTGATGGTCAGTAGTTCGACGTTTGTGAGGATATCGATAGATAGATGTATTCATCTAGTTGTTCTTGGGAGGGTTGAGCTCTGGCTTTTTGGTCCCGCCTCTCAACTGTCAATCAACTGATGTACAGATTCCTGAGCCTACTGGGCTGTGTGTGTGTGTGTGTGTGTGTGTGTGTGTGTGTGTGTGTGTGTGTGTGTGTGTGTGTGTGTGTGTGTGTGTGTGTGTGTGTCTGTATATATTTATATTATTTCCTGTCACGGAAAAAATATATTACAATACCATTCAATCTCCTGGTTCCCTAAAACTTGTCACTGAAACCCAATACACCAAACATCTCGCCTCCTAACAAGTGTCCTCCACCACCATCCACAGTTTCCTGTTAATAGCGCTGGTGCATGATTTTAGTTGAACTCGCCAATAGTTGCATTTGCGTCGGTTGAACTCTTGGGTCCCCCGGCTCCCTCGATCCTTAATCGAGTGGTATATGAAGCTTCAGGTAATTGGGTCATTAGTCCCGTCTTGTTACCGCCTTATTACACAAACTATTCAGCTCTGGAAACATTTTCAAATGTTTTTCCTGCATACGTAATCTAATTAAGTTTGGGAAGAATTTTTTGTTATATATTTTTTTCCTCAATCTCTTCAATGCTTAAACTTTATTTATGCAGAAGTTGACACGTTCAAAGTTTTGTTGGTGAAATCTTGTGAAAGTGATTAATGTAGAAAATTAATTAAAACTTGTGACTGCATTGTTCAGTCTCATAATAACTAGTGCTGGGTTATAGGCACGCTGGGATTATTGCGTCGGCTTGACACACCTCTTGACACGGGTTCGAAGCCCCACCGAGGGGCCGCTGTATATAGGACTTATCCTCAGTATACTCTAGTAATCAAGTCGAGTGGATGACAATCACTTAAATGGTGGAAATATACCCCTCCTGTCTCTCTGTCCCCGTCCCCCTCACACTCTCTCTCTCTCTCTCTCTCTCTCTCTCTCTCTCTCTCTCTCTCTCTCTCTCTCTCTCTCTCTCTCTCTCTTTCTTTCTCTTTCTCTCTCTCTGTCTTCCTAGATCCACTAGAAAGTGGATCTAGTGGTTGGTCCGTCACTCCTTGAAGACGAGTGCCGGACCAACCGGGCTGTGGTGGGTATGTGGGTCTGCGGGCCGCTCCAAGCAACAGCCTGGTGGACCAAACTCTCACAAGTCAAGCCTGGCCTCGGGCCGGGCTTGGGGAGTAGAACAACTCCCAGAACCCCATCAACCAGGTATCACTATTGACAATCTTCAGCATTCAACCCATAATTGCTATGTAACTTCCCAGGTATCAATTTACTGCTAGGTGAACAGAGATATCAGGTAAAAGGAAGTCTTACTCAAATGCTTCCGTCCTACCACCCTCTGTTTTTTTTGTCTTTCGCCTCGTAGGATATAGTGGCTTCAGAGTGCGTACGTGAGACGACTCTTGAAGAACTGATCTCGGACCAGCACCGTGAATTGAGCAACTGGGGATATAGGGGTCCATCAAATTAATTTTCTAGCACTGTTGGTTTATTGTTTGGTCTCGTTGCTTTAAGAAGAGGCGTCCAGAAAGTCATATTATTTGTATAGTTGTATCTGTTTTGTTTACACTCTCTCTCTCTCTCTCTCTCTCTCTCCTCTCTCTCTCTCTCTCTCTCTCTCTCTCTCTCTCTCTCTCTCTCTCTCTCTCTCTCTCTCTCTCTCTCTTGGATTTCCTCCTTATTCGCTAGAACATCCTACAGTATCTCTGCTTCCTTCCCTCCTACCTTGCTCCTTAGAACAGCTTCTACCGCTGTCAGCTTTCTCACAACGCCTATTTTTCACCGTTATTAATGTACCATTATGTGAGAGAACACACAACAGCGATAGCACTGTGGGAGGGTCTCTCCCCTGCGTCAGTCTCAGGCCTCAGCATGGGTTACCAGGGACGGGGGGGGGGGGTGTTTGGGGGGGGGGGTGTTGTGTGTTTGGGGAGGGGGAATGTTGTGTGTTTGGGGGAGATGGTAAACACGAAGCCTCTTCTCTTACAAAGGACTCCAGTAGCTTCTGTTTTCATTCACGAAGATGTTTCTTTCACACACACACACACACACACACACACACACACACACACACACACACACACACACACACACACACACAACTGAGAGGTATGAGCTACGAGGAAAGGCTAAGGGAGCTGAACCTCACATCCCTGTAAAACAGAGGAGTAAGGGGAGACATGATAACCACCTACAAAATTCTCAGGGGAATTGACAGGGAGGACAATGACAAACTCTTTAGCACGGGTGGGACACGAATAAGGAGACACAGGTGGAAACATAGTACCCAGATGAGCCACAGAGACGTTAGAAAGAATTTTTTCAGTGTCAGAGTACTTAAGAGATCCCGTCTTTCGAGTATCGGTTGTTTACAGCAATGACTCCGGTCCTATTTCCCTATCATACCTAGTTTTAAAATTATGAATAGTATTTGCTTCCACAACCTGTTCCTTAAGTGCATTCAATTTCCCACACACACACAGTTGTGTGTGTGTGTGTGTGTGTGTGAGTGTGAGTGTGTGTGTGTGTGTGTGTGTGTGTGTGTGTGTGTGTGTGTGTGTGTGTGTGTGTGAGTGTGTGTGTGTGTGTGTGTGTGTGTGTGTGTGTGTGTGTGTGTGTGTGTGTGTGAGTGTAAAAAAATTAGCAGTTAGTTACAGTTGATTCATTGACAGTTGAGAGGCGGGCCGAAAGAGCAGATCTCAACCCTCGCAAGAATAACTAGGTGAACACAACTAGGTGAATACATGCCTCCAGGAAACTGTACACCAGTTGATTGACAAATTACGATTTTTCCCCCGAAAATATGCAAATTAGCGAAGACTTCAATTGGTCATATTTTGCCCAAATAAACCCCCCCCTCCCCCGCCCACCCCCCCTCCGGCAGTTTACAAAACACGAATTCGTAATTTGAGAACTCGAATAAAAGGTTTTGAGATGATGCTATTTGGTAAACATTTTCTCAATCTACGACCTAAAGTAATTAGTTTTGTTGCGGGACAGGAAGCCTGTAAATATATATTACTTTAGGCTTGTATCAAGTACCCCAACAAGGTAAAAAAAAAAAAAGGGCAGACCCAACCCAGTATGTAACCCAAAAACAGTTGCCTGTCTCCCCGGTACCTATTTACTGCTAGGTGAACAGAGGCATTAGATGAAAGCAAAGGTGCCCCAATTACTACTTTCTCGCCCGGGAAGGTAGCCCGCAATCCCAGATGCAGAGTGGAGAACGAAGCCCACTATGCTACAAGACCCTGGAGTCACTACAAAGGATCTTGTTACCAGAAGTTTAAGACCTCAAATAGTGTAATTTAGAGAAAAAGAGAAAGAGGGATATCATTTTCGAAGAAGATATCTGGTTATAGTGGTAAATTGGTTATACCAGTATAACCATGATATACTGGTTATATGTGAATGAGTTTACTTTCCTAACGCTCATATATTTAGTGGAAGCTGATTGGCACTCATTCCCTCAAATCACCACAACTCCAGTCATAATCCCACACACACACCCTTCCAATCAGCACCTCGCTGACTCCACTTAATCCTCACTTCTAATCCCTAAATACCTCATCCGTCTCTACTATTGGAGAGACAGTCCACTAATCCCCACGCCAATCACCTCTTCAACCCCCCCAATCCCCACCTGCTGTGTCCACCCCATCACCCACTCCACCTAATCATTACCTGATTAACCACAGCATACACCATCTCACCCAATCCCCACCAATCCCCACTTAATCCCGCTCACCTGACCCACCTTACCAATCCTCAACTTAACAACAACAATCCCCCCCAATCCCTCACCTCTCTACCCCCCCCTAATCCCCACTAACATTCGTAAACTTAATACAAGGTAAAAAAAAAATGCAGCCACTCACATTTACATAATGAAAATGTAAATCACTTTTGTACTTTGCATTAACAGAGTAAAAACTGCAGCTGTAGTGAACAGAGTGACATCTGAGCCCAAAAGCGTGAACAATTGTGTATAATGAACAAAATATATAGTCTGAAGTGGGCTTTTGAGCCCTACGTGTGAGTCCTTGTGAGGAGGAGATCGTGTGTGTGTGCGTGTGTGTGTGTGTGTGTGTGTGTGTGTGTGTGTGTGTGTGTGTGTGTGTGTGTGTGTGTGTGTGTGTGTGTGTGTGTGTGTGTGTGTGTACTCACCTAGTTGTACTCACCTAGTTGTGTTTGCGGGGGTTGAGCTCTGGCTCTTTGGTCCCGCCTCTCAACCGTCAATCAACAGGTGTACAGATTCCTGAGCCTATCGGGCTCTGTCATATCTACACTTGAAACTGTGTATGGAGTCAGCCTCCACCACATCACCCCCTAATGCATTCCATTTGTCAACCACTCTGACACTAAAAAAGTTCTTTCTAATATCTCTGTGGCTCATTTGGGCACTCAGTTTCCACCTGTGTACTCTTGTGCGTGTTCCCCTTGTGTTAAATAGACTGTCTTTATCTACCCTATCAATTCCCTTCAGAATCTTGAATGTGGTGATCATGTCCCCCCTAACTCTTCTGTCTTCCAGCGAAGTGAGGTTCAATTCCCGTAGTCTCTCCTCGTAGCTCATACCTCTCAGCTCGGGTACAAGTCTGGTGGCAAACCTTTGAACCTTTTCCAGTTTAGTCTTATCCTTGACTAGATATGGACTCCATGCTGGGGCTGCATACTCCAGGATTGGCCTGACATATGTGGTATACAAAGTTCTGAATGATTCTTTACACAAGTTTCTGAATGCCGTTCGTATGTTGGCCAGCCTGGCATATGCCGCTGATGTTATCCGCTTGATATGTGCTGCAGGAGACAGGTCTGGCGTGATATCAACCCCCAAGTCTTTTTCCTTCTCTGACTCCTGAAGAATTTCCTCTCCCAGATGATACCTTGTATCTGGCCTCCTGCTCCCTACACCTATCTTCATTACATTACATTTGGTTGGGTTAAACTCTAACAACCATTTGTTCGACCATTCCTTCAGCTTATCTAGGTCTTCTTGAAGCCTCAAACAGTCCTCTCCTCTTCTGTGTGTGTGTGTGTGTGTGTGTGTGTACTCGACTAGTTGTGCTTACGGGGGTTGAGCTTCGGCTCTTTGGTCAAACTGTGTGTGTGTGTGTGTGTGTGTGTGTGTGTGTGTGTGTGTGTGTGTGTGTGTGTGTGTGTGTGTGTGTGTGTGTGTGTGTGTGTGTGTGATGAGCAGGTATGAGTGGTTGTGACGCCTGAGAAATCATCAGCCCTGAAGAGCATAATACACATCACAACATAAGGCTGAACCACTACCCTCAACAGTACTCACTGCTTCACACAACCCAGGTGTTTGGAAATTAAAAATGTCATTTATTCACTCTTAACAAAATGATTCTATTCTGTCTGCCTGTCTGTGTCTGTGTCTGTCTGTCTGTCTGTCTCTCTCTCTCTCTCTCTCTCTCTCTCTCTCTCTCTCTCTCTCTCTCTCTCTCTCTCTCTCTCTCTCTCACACACACACACACAGTTTGACCAAAGAGCCGAAGCTCAACCCCCGTAAGCACAACTAGTTGAGTACACACACACACACACACACACACACACACACACACACACACACACACACACACACACACACAAATAATAATCTCAGTTATCATCGCTTAATCTGATACTATGGTTCAGCTTCCACTGAGTGGTGGAAATACTCAGAAATTGGCCAATTACCAATCCCAAATTGGTTGTGTATGTAAATCGGTCATTTATCGAGATAAACTGCTTTAACTTGCAATATAAATGTAGATTACTCATCGGAAACAATCCTGCCCATAACTGGTAGATAACACATTGGAATTATCATGCATGGAGCTGGTAGATTAGTCACTGGAATCTACCATGCACGGAAGTGGTAGATTATTTATAAGAAACTGGTCAATTACTCTTCGATGGTTGTCCTCTCAAAATTCTTAAATATACCGTATAAGATATATATATATATACATATATATATTAGAATTTTGTCTCAAAAGCTGATTAATTTTTCACTTTTAATAAGAAAAATAATCGATTTCCCCCTTCTAATCCCCGCTAATAGGCTAATAATCACCCTAACATATTGTATTGTTACAATCACATAGTCAGCTGTTTGTAGTTAATAATCTTGAGATAGAAAACTTTCGCCATTCCCGAATCTGTAGCCAGAAATTAGCTACAGTTTCGCAAGCAGATGTTGAAATAAACATTATCTAGCATATTTTACCCGAAATCAACACTTGGATTCGGTTTACAAGGTTTCTAATTATTCCGTCGTTCCACTTGGGGTAGACGGTAGAGCGACGGTCTCGCTTCATGCAGGTCGGCGTTCAATCCCCCGACCGTCCACAAGTCGTTGGGCACCATTCCTTTTCCCCCCGTACCAGCCCAAATCCTTATCCTGACCCCCTTCCCAGTGTTATATAGCAGAAATGGCTTCGTTTTCCACTGGTAATTCCCTTCCCCTGCACACTGGATTCTAACTTTTGTTCGCTAGAAGAGTTTGCTCTTCACGGGCATCGAGTCCGGTCTCGTACATAATGCGACTCTCATGCTAAAGTCGCACGGCGCCGCAATTTCTTTAGTTCTTATCGACGAAAATCCGTCTTAAAGCCATCCAACTTTTTAGTATTCATCTCGCGGGCATTTCTCGAGATCCCCCGCTTGCTCGTTCGATCCCCGTTCACGGTTCCTGGGTCAGCGGAAGACATCGTAATTTTGAGATACCACCAGGCGGGCGTTACGTGACCGTGCAACCCGTTCTCGCACTTTCTTACAGTCAATATTGACTTATTAAATACGTGCATATGTGACATACTAAACATACTAGTTTTCCTTGAAAAGCTTCATAGAAAACACCGACCTTACCTAACCTTCTTAGTATGTTAAGATAAGCATCTCATTGCTTCGTAATTACAATTATTACTTAACCTATACCTATAATAGGTTAAGTAATAATTGTAACCTATACCTATAATAGGTTAAGTAATAATTGTACTTACGAAGCAATAAGATGCTTATCTTAACATACTAAGAAGGTTAGGTAAGGTCGGTGTTTTCTAAGAAGCTCTTCAAGGTAAACTAGTATGTTTAGTATGTCACATATGCACGTATTTAATAAGTCAATATTGACTATACGAAAGTGCGAGAACGGGTTGGACCGAGCTGTGTGGAGGGGAATAACACCATTCGCCAGTTACTTAGATACGGGCTCACCATAGCCCGTGCTACTTGGAGCTATGTTCCAGGTAGCGAATCTTAAACAACAACAACAGTTACTTAGAACAGGCGAGTAAGGAGGAGTGCGACTTCTTTCAAGGAGGAGGGAATTATCAACGGAAAGCGCCAAGCCATTACGACTATATAGCACTGGGAACGGGTCAGGATAAGGATTTGGGATGGGACGGGGGGGGAAAGGAATGGTGCCTAACCACTTATGGACGGTCGGGGATTGAACGCCGACCTGCATGAAGCGAGACCGTCGCTCTACCATCCACCTTAAGTTGTTGAACGTAGGAGGAGTCAGGGAAGCAGAGGAACCCAAGTGAAAGCCGTAAAAAGTATGGAGGATCTCAATTCCCATCCGGGGCAAATTTGGGCAAACTACGTTAATGTAGCATTTGATCAGCGTCGATAGCGACGATTCTACGTCTTTTAAACGTTACTGGAGCATATTTTATCCTCTGAAAGGCCAAGTTATAAAGCTCAGGAGTGAAGTCATGTGAACTGATCCGAACAACAGTTTGTCCCTCTGATTTGCATCAAGAATTCACAAAGTATTCTAGACGGGATCGAATCATATTTGCGTATGGAAGAAGTAACTGAAAAGACATGAAATATCTCCTTAATCTGAGGAGTTAGGAAGAAGTCTTGGCGGCCGCTGGGACGCCAGGCTTCAAGGATAAGAGATGTCGTGAATATTGTGGGGGAACCGAGGGACGATTTTCAAGCTAGTTTTGGCAATCGTCAGGCGTCTGCTTTAATATAATTTGTCCAACTATTTGGCTGGAAAAGGTGGAAACCCAAAATGGTGGACATTCAGAATTCTGATATTTATGTCACTCTAAAAGCATCACACTGAGAAGAACCAACACCATCACACTGATGTGATGACAGTAACTAAATGATTACACGATATGTTGATCCTTAAAGCTGGAAAGAAAAGCTTTGAGAAACCAACTGATATGGAATGAAAACAGATGGGTGATACAGACTTGATCAGATGAGAAACAAAGGGTCTAAAATAGTCTAGAAACACTAACGTCAGAATGAGAACACAAGAGGCAGGGGTTTCTAAACACCAGCTGCCATAGACCCGACTGAAAAGGTAACATGGATGAGGTAAAGAAAGCTAGAAGTAGTAGTTAAGAGAAAGTTTTAGCAAACACGAGAAAGTTCTCAAACCAGGAAGATAACAGTTCGCTATCAAATATTTTGAAGGAAGTTGTGCTTACAGTGATGTGAAAGAAAGTCGTACCATACCTCTTTGGTAAGATACTTTCAAGATTTAGAAGTTCAGGGTTCGAAGTTTAAAGACAGAAACCCATAATAGCCAGAATCCGAACCGTTTTATTTCGCTACATAAAACCCGTCTTCTATTTTTTTAACGGAATTAACCAATCCGTTAACAATATGATGTATTAGTCAAAATTGAAGCAGCGTCATATTAACGTTTTCTGAGCATCAGTCTCAATAGATTAGATGCGTCGCTTACGTTTGAACGTTTCTGGTTAGGCAAAACAGTTGCATTTTTGACGTAGTGGCGAATTGAGAGACTGACTGAATTGCTTTGGAACTATGCCCCGTAAACTATGTACTCACCTAATTGTGCTTGCGGGGGGTTGAGCTCCGGCTCTTTGGTTCCGCCTCTCAACTGTCAATCAACTGGTGTACAGGTTCCTGAGCCTACTGGGCTCTATCATATCTACACTTGAAACTGTGTATGGAGTCAGCCTCCACCACATCACTCCCTAATGTACTCACCTAGTTGTACTCACCTAGTTGTGCTTGCGGGGGTTGAGCTTTAGCTCTTTGGTCCCGCCTCTCAACCGTCAATCAACGGGTGTACAGATTCCTGAGCCTATTGGGCTCTATCATGTCTACACTTGAAACTGTGTATGGAGTCAGCCTCCACCACATCACTGCCTAATGTGTTCAGGTGGGAGTGTGTCTGTGTCAGAGTCGGCACAGCCACAGCTTCTAGTGTGGCACAGAAGCTGCTCCCAGTGTGGCAGTTCAATAGGAGTCACGCAACCGCTGCAGGCTGCATCTTGAGTGCAAGGCTTTAGCAGGCTTAAGACTTATGAAGGTCCTCGTATCTAAAGGCTTCCTGTCCCCAACAACTGGAGTTAAAAGGTCTTGACCTTTGTTGCAGAGGCAAGCCTGACTGTCCCGTACTGTGGTGTGTGAGAATGGTAACTGTCTATTAACCATTGAGGGAGAGTATCTATCGATTGCCATGTGAGGGCGGAAATAATGAGAGCAGTAGGAAGCTGAGACACCCTGCTAAATCCGGCTATCAAGCTGGCTTCAGAAGCTTACTGTGGAGAATTGTAAAGAGCCAGCCGGAAAGGTGAGAGCCGGATAGCTCTCTCTCTCTCTCTCCTCCTTCCTCTCTCTCTCCCTCTCTCTCATTCACTCTCTCTCTCGGTATTGTCCGCATTCTCATCGATCAATGGCTCTTTCGCATACTGAGTTTCTCTCTCTCTCTCTCTCTCTCTCTCTCTCTCTCTCTCTCTCTCTCTCTCTCTCTCTCTCTCTCTCTCTCTCTCTCTCTCTCTCTCTCTCTCTCTTTCTCTCTCTCGGCGAAAATCTGTCAACTATACACGCTTGATTTAAACGGATTACAAGCCGATGAAAGTTCACCTTGATTAGGTGAAAGATTGTACTTTATGTAGGTACAACAGGATATGACAGGAGGCCTGGTCGACGACCGGGCCGCGGGGGACGCTAAGCCCCGGAAGCACCTCAAGGTAACCTCTCTATGGTCCCTCCTCACAAGCTGCGGGACCAGAGAGCCGAAGCTCAACCCCCACAAAGCACAACTAGATGACTACACTATTTGGGACGTTCGATACTTGTGTACTGGTTCGAATCCCTGTTTATATTGTATTTGTATGTGATTGGGTTTCAGGCTATTGAACCCGAGTCTGGTTCCCGGCTTGGGAGAGAGGCTTCGACTCTCTATGAACTTGAGAAATGTTTTCTCTGTTTACATGGCAGTATACAGGTACCCCTGGGGATAGGCAACTGTTGTGGGTAGCATTCTGGATAGGTCAGTCGTTGGTTAAAGGGAGGGGGAAGGGGGAGGAATTTGGTAAGATTAATAGGCCTCCCCCCCCTACCCACTGTCCCCGACAATGAAGAGCCAAACATCAACAACAGAAACCCCAGCAACAGTAACAGAAGCACCAGTAACAACAACAGAAACCCCAGCAACAGTAACAGAAGCACCAGTTACAACAACAGAGGCCCCAGCAACAGTAACAGAAGCACCATTAACAACAACAGAGGCCCCAGCAACAGTAACAACAACAGAGGCCCCAGCAACAGTAACAGAAGCACCAGTAACAACAACAACAGAGGCCCCAGCAACAGCAACAGAAGCACCATTAACAACAACAGAGGCCCCAGCAACAGCAACAGAAGCAACAGAGGCCCCGGCAACAGCAACAGAAGCACCAGTAACATCAACAGCAGAGGCCCCAGCAACAGAAGCACCAGTAACATCAACAACAGAGGCCCCAGCAACAGCAACAGAAGCACCATTAACAACAACAGAGGCCCCAGCAACAGCAACAGAAGCACCATTAACAACAACAGAGGCCCCAGCAACAGCAACAGAAGCACCATTAACAACAACAGAGGCCCCAGCAACAGCAACAGAAGCACCATTAACAACAACAGAGGCCCCAGCAACAGCAACAGAAGCATCAGTAACATCAACAACAGAGGCCCCAGCAACAGCAACAGAAGCACCATTAACAACAACAACAGAGACCCCAGCAACAGAAGCACCATTAACATCAACAACAGAGGCCCCAGCAACAGCAACAGAAGCATCATTAACAACAACAGAGGCCCCAGCAACAGCAACAGAAGCACCATTAACAACAACAGAGGCCCCAGCAACAGCAACAGAAGCATCAGTAACATCAACAACAGAGGCCCCAGCAACAGCAACAGAAGCACCATTAACAACAACAACAGAGACCCCAGCAACAGAAGCACCATTAACATCAACAACAGAGGCCCCAGCAACAGCAACAGAAGCATCATTAACAACAACAGAGGCCCCAGCAACAGCAACAGAAGCACCATTAACAACAACAGAGGCCCCAGCAACAGCAACAGCAGCAACAGAGGCCCCATCCCGTCTCCCCCACCCCAGCACTGGGAGAAACACTCACCGGCTGGGTTATTCAACACTGAGGCACAGACCAACAGTATTCACCTCTTGACCTCCTCAATGTTCGTTACATCCTCTTTAGCACCTTGGACCTTGCACGACGCCCCTGACCCCCCTAGCCCTTGAAGCCCCTGACCTGCCTAGACCTTGAAGCCCTGACTCGTCTAGACCTTGAAGCCCTGACCCGTCTAGACCTTGAAGCCCTGACCCGTCTAGACCTTGAAGCCCTGACTCGTCTAGACCTTGAAGCCCTGACCCGTCTAGACCTTGAAGCCCTGACCCGTCTAGACCTTGAAGCCCCTGACCCCCCTAGACCTTGAAGCCCTGACCCCCCTAGACCTTGAAGCCCTGACCCCCCTAAACCTTGAAGCCTCTGACCCCCCTAGACCTTGAAGCCCTGACCCCCCTAGACCTTGAAGCCCCTGACCCCCCTAGACCTTGAAGCCCTGACCCCCCCTAGACCTTGAAGCCCTGACCCCCCTAGACCTTGAAGCCCCTGACCCCCCTAGACCTTGAAGCCCTGATCCCCCTAGACCTTGAAGCCCTGACCCCCCTAGACCTTGAAGCCCTGACCCCCCTAGACCTTGAAGCCCTGACCCCCCTAGACCTTGAAGCCCCTGACCCCCCTAGACCTTGAAGCCCTGACCCCACCCTCAGAGCAAGACGACCCCAAGCATGCTACAAGCGACCTGGCCTGGGAGAGGTCAGATGTGTCCGTCACTCATCAATCAGACCCACTCCCACACACCTGACTATGCATCACAGGTGACAGATGACTCCTTGCAACCCTGCCATGCGCCGGTGAGGGTTGCACGAGGGAAGAATAAGGTGAAGACGTAGTGGAAGAAGGATATACAAGATGGGATAAAGGATATTAAGATGTACCAATAGAATAAAAAAGTGTTATAGCAGAAATGGATGAATAAGGCATGAAGAATAAAGTAATAAAGGGATTAGAAACACTAAGAAAGGAATACCGGTGTCCCCCAAGTGTGTGTTTGTGGGGGTCTGACGTCTGAGTGGACAGCGTTCAGGATTCGTAGTCCTAAAGTTCCGGGTTCGATCCCCGGTGGAGGCGGAAGCAAATGGGCAGAGTTTCTTTCACCTTGATGCCACTGTTCACCTAGCAGTAAAGAGGTACCTGGGAGTTAGACAGCTGCTACGGGCTGCTTCCTGGGGGTGTGTAACAAAAAGGAGGCCTGGTCGAGGACCGGGCCGCGGGAAGCCTCGAAAACATATCAAAATCCCAAAAGTGTAAACGGTTAAAGCCACACATCAATCAGATATCATCAGCGGCGTCTGCAATGTTACCGAGCGCAAGATCTGCTTTGAATGAGTCGAACATGACCTCGAACTCGAACAGGAATCTACGACGAAACTCTAAATATAAATTCAAACTTGCGTTACCGAGAGAGGAATAACGATGAGACATGATCACCACATAGAAAATATACATGGCAATAAAAAATAAAAATACCATTTGAAATATATTAGAAATAATACTTTCAGTGTGAGAAAAATGTTCAAACTGAATGAATCAAAATATTAAACGATGGAGGCAGATTCCATTTGCAAGCTTAAAAAATGTAGATAGGTCAAAATATAGGGAAACCTGTTACGGGCTCACCATAGCCCGTGCTACTTGGGACTTTTTGTTCCAGGTAGCGAATCTTAAACAACAACAACAACAGGGAAACCTGAAACCCCATAAGAAGGTTGAAGAGGAGGAACCCAGAGCTAAAGCTCAACCGCCACAAGCACAACTAGGGAAGCACTACGACCAGCAGACTGCAGACTCCACCTCAGTCATGACTTACAGACACGGAATATGCAGCTCCAGACACGGCAATTTCTAACAATAGAATTACATTGCTCAGAAAAAACATGCGACACGTCCAGCGAGACATGGCTTCCCCTGAGGCTCCCCTGGAGACCTCCCCTAAGGGTAGCTACCAGGGGAGGAGGCTAAGGGAAGGATAAACACAAGGGGGAAGAGGGGGGACAACTTCTGCCCCAGACACCCATATTGGATATTGAGGCCTGGGCGGCGGCTCCAATAATGGCGGGGAATGATCCGGTAACTTGGACACGTTAAAAAAGCCGACCATTTCCCTTCCCCTTCCCCTTAGATGGAAGAATAAGGGTAAGGGAATAATCAGTCCACCCTCCATTAGCCATCATACCAACCCCCCACCCGTTCCCCTCCCCATGCAAACCATCCCATTAGCATTCTAGTACCCCACCTCAGCCATGACCTACCCACACACCTATTCTCTAGACACTCCTCCCCAGAGCCCCTTAAACCCATTAGACTCCCTTCAAACACTCGGCCCCCCCCCAACACCTCCATCTCATGAACTGAAATTAATTTAAGTTTCCATTCAAGATTGTCTTCATCTAATTTTCTTTCAATATACGATTTGTTTTATGGTTAGCCCTTGAGAGATGTTAGACTTCATGAGCATCCTCATATTAGTGTTCTATGAGCCTCCTCATTCTCTGTGGTATGAGGATACACAGCAAGATCTTTGCAACATCTATCAGGGTGTGTGAGATGCAACTATCATATTTTAACCATTCATCTTGAGATATATAACAACATTGTGTCGAAAAACACAATATTGCGTCATCAAAACATAACATTGCGTCATCAAAACATGATACTGCGTCATTAAAACACAATATTGCGTCATCAAAACATAACATTGCGTCATCAAAACATGATACTGCGTCATTAAAACACAATATTGCGTCATCAAAACATAATACTGCGTCATTAAAACACAATATTGCGTCATCAAAACATAACATTGCGTCATCAATTACTTTCATAACTAATCCCTTGTTTTGCGTGAAATGCAAATGTTGTTCAAATGAATCTGGAGTAGATAATTATGTAGGTCCTGTGTGGTAACTGGACATTGTTAAGTCATAACCCATGATGTGTCACACCCTGTGTGTGTCACACCCTGTGTGTGTGTCACACCTTGTGTGTGTGTGTCACACCTTGTGTGTGTGTGTCACACCTTGTGTGTGTGTGTCACACCTTGTGTGTGTGTGTCACACCTTGTGTGTGTGTGTGTCACACCTTGTGTGTGTGTGTCACACCCTGTGTGTGTGTGTCACACCCTGACCCCCCCCCCACCTTGACTTCCACACCCTGACCCCCCACACTGAAAGGCCCCACATCCAGCATAGGGTATCGAACCTGTAGTATCGACCCATCTTGGCCTTGCGTGAGAGCCGTGAAGCTTAGAAGATTGAGTGTAGGGGGGGGGGGGGGAAGCAGCGGGATGATTAGGGTGGTTGAAGGGTCTCCTCCTGCCTCAAAATGAACCTTAGCAACATGTATTTAACACCCTATTACCGTCCCTCTCTCTCTCTCTCTCTCTCTCTCTCTCTCTCTCTCTCTCTCTCTCTCTCTCTCTCTCTCTCTCACTCTCTCTCTCTCTCTCTCTACGAGTCCTCGTCAATGACCTGGATATGTAGAAATTGTAGCTATATATATATATATATATATATATATATATATATATATATATATATATATATATATATATATATATATATATATATATATATATGTGTGTGTGTATATCACGAAAATAAACACGTGATTAAGAATGTGACAATGTCAGACCACGGAGGAAAAATGAAACAGGAATTTCCTTAAGTACTTTCGTATATTAAATACAACTTCAGAAGGTTGTATTCAACCTATTAAATACAACTTCACCTTCTGAAGTTGTATTTAATATACGAAAGTACTTAGGGAAATTCCTGTTTCATTTTTCCTCCGTGGTCTGACATTGTCATATATATATATATATATATATATATATATATATATATATATATATATATATATATATATATATATATATATATATATATATATATATATATATATATGTATATATATATATAAACTGAATACAACACACCCCAGAAGGATTCGAACCCAGACAGCCTGGAGCACTATGCACCTTGGCGTAACTGGTACCTTAACCACAAGACCACCGTGACTGTACAAAAGTGTCTGTGCAAAACTTAGGTCAAAGTGAATGTTATGGGTGACTCTAATTTTAGAATAAACTTCAACAATAAAACATTGTGGCATGTTGGAGAAGCAACAATCATTGCAGAAGCAGAAGAATTGTTAGAAATGTTAAAAGATTGTTTCTTATACAATACATTGCAGAACCAACGCGGGAAAGCAATATATTAGACAGTGCTATCCCACAGGGCGACACTAGAAAATCCCACAACAATAAAAGGTATTTTATTATACAACCTGGTTATACATTATCAAAAAGGAGGTCTAGTCGAGGACCGGGCCGCGGGGACGCTAATTCCCGAAATCACCTCAAGATAACCTCTGACGACGTCTTCACGTGAGTCCTAAAAGAGTGCAAGGAGGAGCTAAGTAAGCCCCTCACCTTCAATATTTAATAAATCAGGCAAAGTACCCCAAGTCGCGAAGCGTTGCGAAGGTTGTGTCAATGTTTGAGGAAGGAAATAGGATCCTTGCATCGAACTATCGGCCAATTAGCTTAATTACGTCTATTTTGGGAAAACTGTTTGGATCGATAATCGCCAAAGTCATTAGGCTACACGCTAAGTCTTTAAGTCTGTCGTAGACAACATCAATGTTATGTATACTCATAAACCCCAATCGACACCTTCTTGTATAAATAAAATAAAATATAATCAATAAAAAACTGCATCTTGCAAAACGTAGATTTTGTAAACAATTCACAACATGGCTTTGCAAACGACTGCTCAAGTTTGACGAGTCTGCTATCACTTTGTACAAATGGCTATCAACTTTAAGGCAGTTGATAGCGATTGCAACGATAAGTACCTTGACTTTAGGAACGCTTTTGGCACTGTGCCACACGAAGGTTTTTTTTTTAAGGGTGTGGCAGTGGTGGAGCTATCCTAAACTGGATATCTATCCTAAAGGCTATCCTAAAGGGCATGGATGGTTTGGGAGCTGATGAAAATGGAGTGTTCCAGGACTCTGACCTGGCCAAACCTGTTCTGACCTGGCCAAACCTGTTCTGACCTGGCCAAACCTGTTCTGACCTGTTCTGACCTGTCCAAACCTGTTCTGACCTGGCCAAACCTGTTCTGACCTGTTCTGACCTGTCCAAACCTGTTCTGACCTGGCCAAACCTGTTCTGACCTGTCCAAACCTGTTCTGACCTGGCCAAACCTGTTCTGACCTGTGCCAAACCTGTTCTGACCTGGCCAAACCTGTTCTGACTTGTCCAAACCTGTTCTGACCTGGCGCACATCTGTTCTATCTTTCCTTACCAAATATAAACTAATTAGACGCGGAATTATAGAGCAATATTTGCATATTTGCGGACGATAACGAAATTCAGAAGACTCAAAATGACTTCAAAACGCTTTAGCAGGCTTCTGAAATAGGTGAAACTGAATCAGTTGAATGCTGAACATTTCCATCAACTTTGTAGTGTTGAAATTACGAAGTCTAAATGCTAAAATGATCAGAGAGTCTTCATTAGTAGGAATAAAAAAAAACAAAAAATCAATGCATAAATGTTTTGAAATGGGCAAAAATAAGGTTCTGGGATATATTTCAAGAAGCATTAGCAATAAAACAACTCATTTCACTCTTCAGCAATATCTTATGAATCTCTTGTTAGGCCCCATTTAGATTATGTAGTTTCCCACACAGAGATCATACTAACGTGATGCATCAAATGAACAAATCCACAAGGGCCGTGACGAGGATTCGAACCTGCGTCCGGGAGCATCCCAGACAGCTCAGTCGATTAATGCAGTGTCTGGGATGCTCCCAGACACATGGGATATACTAACAAGGTGTTAAATATATCAGATATATGACAAGGCTTATATGCAAGACACAGAGGGCTCGCTTCCCTATAGTCAGTTTTAGGTAAGTTCTCGCACCAACCAGAGGTAAGGAGGGAGGGGTAGAGGGAGGGGTAGAGGGAGGGGTAGAGGGACGGGGGGGGGGGGAGAGGATTTGGTGAATAGTCAGGATAAAGCGCAAAGCCAGAATGGCAATATAGCACATGGAAGGGATACGAGACAGGATAGTGACTGGGATAGGAGGCACCTAAGGAACAGGGGGGGGGGGGGAGGGGGGAGAGAGATATAGAGAGAGACAGAGAGAGAGATAGAGATAGAGATAGATAGATAGAGAGAGAGAGAGAGAGAGAGAGAGAGAGAGAGAGAGAGAGAGAGAGAGAGAGAGAGAGAGAGAGAGAGAGAGAGAGAGAGAGAGAGAGAGAGAGGAGTGAACCCTCTGTAAGAAGCACATGTGCTGCTTCACACAAGGAAGCTTCACCAAGTAATAACAGCATTAATCACACAGTGAATATACCCCCCTCCCCATCAAGGCCTGCAGGTGTGGGAGTATACCCCCAGCTCATCAAGGCCTGCAGGTGTGTGAGTATACCCCCCCCCCCCCCACCAAGGCCTGCAGGTGTGTGAGAGTGGTGTCAAGTGGAGCGTATATCGATCTACGAGCCAACACAGCCACGAATATCTCTCAACCCGCGTTAATATTTCTCATTAAACTCGTTCCTCCTTCTTCTCATTCCCACATCTCTCGTCAAACTTTATCTTCTCATTGTAACCTTTCCTAACCTTTCTCATCAATCTTCGAATCATCACATTTCTCATCAAACTCTCCCTTCTCATTCTCACCTCTCCCCACCGCCGCTAGATGGAGCGGTCATATATTATGCTCTCAACAGGGAGGAGTCACGTGATGAATAATTGACGATAGATAATCATGATAGATCACCCTCGAAGACTGACAAGGCTGTTGGTGCTAGCATTATCACACCTCGAGGCACAGTCTACGATGTTAGGAAACACTTTACGATGTTAGGGAAACACTCTACGATGTTAGGGAAACACTCTACGATGTTAGGGAAACACTCTACGATGTTAGGGAAACACTCTACGATGTTAGGGAAACACTCTACGATGTTAGGGAAACACTCTACGATGTTAGGAAACACTCTACGATGTTAGGGAAACACTCTACGATGTTAGGAAACACTTTACGATGTTAGGGAAACACTCTACGATGTTAGGGAAACACTCTACGATGTTAGGGAAACACTCTACGATGTTAGGGAAACACTCTACGATGTTAGGAAACACTCTACGATGTTAGGGAAACACTCTACGATGTTAGGAAACACTTTACGATGTTAGGGAAACACTCTACGATGTTAGGGAAACACTCTACGGTGTTCCAAATAATTCTATAGCATTTCCAAAGTTAAAAACTAATTATACATTAGGTAATAACCCAACCACTTGGCCTGGTCTGTCCACCGATGACGGAGTACAGACTAATCCTCTAATAAGAATTAGGTCAGGAGTCATTGAATTAGACAACTAGCAGTTAGAAAGGCGGCTGTCGAAGAGGTAATGTTCGATCCTGCAGGCACGAATAAGCGAGTACAAATACGTGAGCGCGCGCACGCACACAGAGACACACACACACACACACAAGGGGCACACGCACTAGGGGACACAGGTGGAAACTGAGTGCCCAAATGAGCCACAGAGATATTTGAAAGAACTTTTTTAGTGTCAGAGTGGTTGACAAATGGAATGCATTAGGGGGTGATGTGGTGGAGGCTGACTCCATACACAGTTTCAAGTGTAGATATGATAGAGCCCGATAGGCTCAGGAATCTGTACATCAGTTGATTGACAGTTGGAAGGCGGAACCAAAGAGCCAGAGCTCAACCCCCGCAAGCACAATTAGGTGAGTACACACACACACACACACACACACACACACACACACACACACACACACACACACACACAACTAGGTGAGTACACACACACACACACACACACACACACACAATTAGGTGAGTACACACACACACACACGCACACACACACACACACACACACACACACACGCACACACACGCACACACGCACACACACACACACACACGCACACACACGCACGCACACACACACACACACACACACACACGCACACACACGCACACACGCACACACACACACACACACACACACACACAGTTTATCTTCCATCCACACTACCTCTCCGTTTGTTTTCCTAATACATTTCCTCTCCTGTTCACATAGAATTAAAGGGGAAAAAATTCATGCGTAACAAACCTAATCGAGTTCCATGGCAAGAATTACAAAGTACAAGAAAACTCTCCTTGGTATAGACTATCGTCGTATTCAAAAATAATTAGATTGTGTTTCTCCTGAAAGGTTGGAGTCGTAGACACAAGCTGGAATTACTGAGGAAACACAGAAATGATTAATTGTATACCTATGCAGGTGACGAGTCACAATAACGTGGCTGAAGTATGTTGACCAGACCACACACTAGAAGGTGAAGGGACGACGACGTTTCGGTCCGTCCTGGACAATTCTCAAGTCGATTGAGAAGGAATGGTCCAGGACGGACCGAAACGTCGTCGTCCCTTCACCTTCTAGTGTGTGTTCTGGTTAACAGTTGTATACCTGACGGACCTGTGCAACATCTATGTAAACAAGAATATGCAACATTGGCCTAGAATTCGCACTTTTTAATATACAAAAAGTCAGATGTTCGCAACAAGATTACTGCCAGAACTAAGTTACGCAGGAGAACTATCACGTCGCTTGTGAAGGGAAGAAGCAGGGTTGGCGGGGCTATGATCACACCATACAAGATACCGAGGGAAATAACAAAAACATGCACAGCCTCTTTAAATAGAAATATAGTATGACAAGACAACATGGGTGGAAGTAGTGATGGTCAGCCAGTGGGATGTACTGGAAGACCAAAGTTTAATTACAGCCCAACAGGTCCCACAAACCCCCAGCAGGAGCAGCACATGGAGTATAACCTTACTTTTCCGTAGCCACTGTTAGGTATGCTCATCCTTACAATTCCTTTCCCTCCGTCCCATCCCAAATCCTTATCCTGACCCCTTCCCAGTGCAATATAGTCGTAATGGCTTGGCGCTTTCCCCCTGATAGTTCCATTTCCTTTCCTTCTTAACGACTTAATAAGCCTCCAAGACGGACTGACCCGTAATGATCATTTAAGTTCCAATTACTCTCCTAAATATTAATACCCTAAATGACTCTCTGAGGTAACCACAGGAAGAAACAATTCTTAATACTACACAAAGAAAGTTTCTAGTATGTGATAACTGCTCTCTTAATATCTAAGTTATAGCGGAGGATTAAGACAAGAGTTGTTGTTGTTTAAGATTCAGCTACTAGGAACAAAAAGTTGCAAGTAGCACGGGCTATGGTGAGCCCGTAGTTGACTTTTTAAATTAAGGTAAGAGTGAGGAGAGAGAACCTTCTGGTATTCTGTCTAAAGAGAGGGATATGTAAACCGTCTTAGTAGAGGTGTACCCTGGTTCCTAGTATACCTGGTAGAACCAGCAAGTGGTTCTGTTATCTGTTTTTACATTCTCTTTTTCTTCTTTTTTCCATCTTCCATCCAATATTTATCTTCTTTTTCGTAATTTTTTCCTGTACTCACAAATATTTATTGTTTAATCACGTCAGTTTATTTATTTTCTTTTGCTTCTCCAGCTATTTATTTCGTTATTTCGTCGTATATTTTCATCTCTCAATTCTTTCTTTACATATTAAGAGGAGCGATTAGGTTGTTGTGGGTGTCTACGCTTGACTCTTCACACAGTCCTGTGAGTCGTCCTCATACTCCTCATATTCCTCCTCATACTTCTCCTCATACTGCAAGACTGGGTCACACAGTTGACCTCAGAAACATGTTTTCAACCTGTGCTTCCTTAGGCATTGACGTTACCTCAGCATGACAAGATGGTGGGTAAGGTGGAATGGACGGTAGGTAACATGGGATGGAAGGCAAGTAACGTGACCGGAAAGGAAGGGAAAAGGATGAAAAGGTAGAGAAGGGATACACATACACCTTTACCTTAGTACAGCTGGACACTGGAGACTTGAAAGAGTGTGAGAGAGAGAGAGAAAAAATAGCCAGACAGAAGTAGATAACAGAATTCCCGCAGCATAATCCAAGCTGTCGAATATCTAAGAGGTAAGGAACATTACCCCCCAGAGCACAATACTCCACACAACCCATGATAGCATCTTGATCAGACGGCAACCTGCCCCCTCTCCCGCTTACCACACGCTCGGCTGGGTTCCAAGCGAAACCATTTTGGCCACAATTGTCAATACTGCAGCAAATTAGAGCCTAATGTCTTATCTAACACAGGCTCGTTAGGCCTCATTTGTATCCGTTGGTGGGACACGCACAGATTACCGTCATTAATAATGTATGTAACGACCGGATACAGCCGTTGTGTATCCGGGGAGTGTATCTGGTGCTTGTGAAGTAAATTATGATTAAACGAGTGGTTAACCGAGCTATGATTGAATGCTTTCTGTGACACCACCCACACGGTAAATTAACGATGATTTGTATTCAAAAACATGAAAGTGTTTAAAAGGTGGTTTATGAGATATATGAATGAATGAGAGAGAGAGAGAGAGAGAGAGAGAGAGAGAGAGAGAGAGAGAGAGAGAGAGAGAGAGAGAGAGAGAGAGAGAGAGAGAGAGAGAGAGAGAGAGAGAACAAATCTAAGTATCCAGCTTGAGTGAAAGTCATGAGAGTGAAATCGTTAACAATATCATTTACATGCATGATTTAACCCTCTGGGAATAAAACCAAAAAACTCAATAAACCAATCGATTAATGAGTGAGAGGCGTTGCCCGGGAGCTACAGCCTATTCCCCGAGCACCAATTTAGGTAAATGCCCATACAGAAAAGTCTGAAAGAAAAGGGGGGGAAAAAATAAATAACGATTTCGGGGATTAAGCCAATTAAATGGAACTGACCCCCCCCCTACATTAGAGTGTTCTTTTCCAGACTCCAGACTCTTTTAGTGTAGAGCCCTTGTTGTTGCCTCTCTTGTAATGGCCTCTGTTGCTCACAGGTACTCACAGTGGTGCTCTGGGTCTCTTACAGTGGTGCTCTGTTGCTCACAGGTACTCACAGCGGTGCTCTGGGTCTCTTACAGTGGTGCTCTGTTGCTCACATACCCACACCTACCGGCAGATATCTACAGTATTCACCAGGAGCATACACAAAGCACCCTCCTTGAAGCTTTATACAACCTACGTCAGACCCATGCTTGAGTATGCATCCCCCGACGCAGATCTCAAACCAGAGCAAGCGGCAAGTAAGCAAATCTAACATCCCAAAACTAGTTCACGCGATGAAACTGAGCAACGAAGACTGATAAAAGTGAGAAAGACAAGGAGAGAGAGTGAGAGGAAGAGAGAGAGAGGAAGAGAGACAGGGAGAGAGACAGTTGAAGACAGTTGCAGAGATCAACAAACCTACATCTTAAGTCCAGATGACTTTCCGTAGCGCCAAATTTCTCCTCGTTTATTTCCGACTTTCTTCCTTAATTCTCTTCCTTTTCGTGTCCTCGTGTTTTCTTTTTTACTTCAGATTTTAACTTTTTCTCCTCAATCCCTCCCTTTCTCCCTTCCCCCCCACCTCCTTGCCTCCCTTCCCCCATCCATTCCTGCCTCCCTCCTTCCCTCCCTTAGTGTAACCACTTCCACTTGATTTACACGATTAAGGCAATAACTTGCCTTCGTGTCTCGAGGATAACAAAAAAATGAATCTAAAAATGCAGCGCCACTCTGAGCTGTTAATTAGTCCGTGCATACATGGGTAGGGTCTGAACGTTTATACATGGGTAGGGTCTGAACGTTCATACGGAGTTCGAACGTTTATTCCCAGGCGGGGATTGAACTTTCATTCAAAGGCGTAATAATCAAATAGAAGAGTCTGAACGTTGACACAAGAGGCCGAGTCAGAACGTTCAAGTGCCAGATCTGAACTTGTGTACAGAGTCTGAGTGTTCACAGACAGGCTTCAATTTGCAGGTTGAGGCAAAATACAGACTCAGGATGTGTGTATTTTGGGGGGCTCTATAAGTACACACTGTACACGCAATGGTAAACGCACACATGTGCACGCAATGGTACACATATGTGCACGCAATGGTACACATATGTACACGCAATGGTACACATATGTGCACACAATGGTACACACTATGCACTCAAAATAACACACACATGTTAGCCACAAGCAAAACGAGAAAACATACGTTTATGTATACACACACACATACAAAAATACAAATAGCACACATACACACACAAACTGAAGGACCTAGACAAACTGAAGGAATGGTCTAACAAACGGCTACTAAAGTTCAACCCAAGTAAATGTTAGGCGATGAAATTAGGCGGATGAAATAGGAGGCCAGACACTGGATACCGAATGGGAGATGAAGTCCTTCATGAAACGGACAGAGAGAAAGATCTAGGAGTTGATATCACACCAAACCTGTCTCCTGAAGCCCACATAAACCGAATAACATCAGCGGCGTATGCGAGGCTGGCTAACATAAGAACTGCCTTCAGGAACCTGTGTAAGGAATCCTTCAGAACCTTGTACAGCACATATGTAAGACCAATCCTGGAGTATGCGGCCCCAGCATGGAGCCCGTACCTTGTCACGCGTAAGAAAAAGCAGGAAAAAGTTCAGAGTTATGCCACTAGGCTTGTCCCAGAACTAAGAGGCATGAGTTACGAGGAAAGGTTGCGGGAAATCCACCTTACGACCCTGGAGGACAGAAGAATAAGGGGAGGCATGATCACTACCTACAAAATTCTCAGAGGTATTGATAAGGTAGATAAGGATAAACTGTTTAACACGGTTGGTACGCGAACAAGGGGACACAGGTGGAAACTGAGTACCCAAATGAGCCACCACAAATGAGCTCAACCCCCGCAAGCACAACTAGGTGAGTATACACACACACATACACACACAAACTCTCTCTCTCTCTCTCTCTCTCTCTCTCTCTCTCTCTCTCTCTCTCTCTCTCTCTCTCACTTTTACTCCGGACGTGTTCTTTCTCTACCTGAATATATATATTTTTTTCGGTTTGATGAAACGTCTTCGAGAGTAATTAGTTTTTTGAATGACAGCCTTCAATGGAAGCCTTCTGTAAATGTCAAGTAGCTTTATAGGAAATAAAATATCTTCGTATCTTGTCAAACACTAATTTATGACGGAGCCTCAGGTGGGATTGAATGCTTGAAAGTCCTTATTTATATATTTAACAGCAGTCAGGATAGTAGATAATATCACGCAATAGACAAATTACAAACACACGCAGATAATATCACATAATAGATAAAGTGACAAACACAATCAGATAATATCACGCGATAGACATAATGACAAAAACACAGGCAGATAACACAAATACATGACTGTCTATTAGACCCAACGTTGACTCATTTGTTTCCGCCTCCACCGGGGATCGAACCCGGAACCTCAAGACTACGAATCCCAAGTGCTGTCCACTCGGCCTTCAGGCCCAAGCTGAACTATCGACAAACTCCGCTTGAATTCAACCTTCAATTTTCACGATTTATTCAACTCGCTCTTATGTATTCTTCGGGATTTATTTAACCCACAACATTGAGAGGATTACTTACGACTTACATGCTCTCTCAGAGGACAACTTACAACTCTCCTACGCGCTCCAAAGATGACTTACGACCTAGCCTGAGTCCGACTTGCGACTAGCCTGTTCTCTCTCTCAAACGGGCTTTCTAATTGGGCTCAGCTTCGAAAAGTTTTGATTGAATTTAGCGCAGCGGGATCCCAACTTCAAATTAGTTCAGCAAAGTCTCCATCAACTCCATTTCCCAAATTATTTATCCTGCAGCAGCATATCATCAAAGATGTGTGAGTGCATCCCGAGTACTTACATTGTTCATTAACCTTTGCCTTTCTATTTCCTCCTCGGCTTTCACTCCAGCTTTCTCTTTAGCTTTCTCTTTAGCTTTCACTTTAGCTTTCACTTTAGCTTTCTCTTTAGATTTCTCTTTAGATTTCTCTTTTGCTTTCACTTCAGCTTTCTCTTTAGCTTTCTCACCTTTTTTTGAAATTTTTTCACTCCCATTCCCTTTCAGGACTTGTTAGTGAACTATGAATGTTTAACAAAACAAACTTGCAACATAACAAGCACAACGAGTAGCTACCTGGTGATGGTAGTGGTGTAGCTACCTGGTGATGGTAGTGGTATAGCTAACTGGTGATGGTAGTGGTATAGCTACCTGGTGATGGTAGTGGTGTAGCTACCTGGTGATGGTAGTGGTGTAGCTACCTGGTGATTGTAGTGGTGGAGCTACTTACACCTGTGTGTGTGTGTGTGTGAGTGTTTTGTGGCAAAAAAAAAATCATTTGATATATGACAGATGGGAAGGGAGCCGAAAGAGCCAAACCCCATAAGCACAATTAAGTGAATACTCTTGGCCACTCGCTCCTAACACTTTGCCATTGGGAGGGGGGGGGGGGGGGGAATAACACTTTGCTGTTGGGGGAACAAACACTTTGCCGTGGGGACTAACACTTTGCCGTGAGGACTAACAATTTGCTGTGGGGACTAACACTTTGCCGTGGGGACTAACACTTTGCCGTGGGGACTAACACTTTGCCGTGGGGACTAACACTTTGCTGTGGGGACTAACACTTTGCCGTGGGGACTAACACTTTGCCGTGGGGACTAACACTTTGCCGTGGGGACTAACACTTTGCCGTGGGGACTAACACTTTGCCGTGGGGACTAACACTTTGCTGTGGGGACTAACACTTTGCCGTGGGGACTAGCACTTTGCCGTGGGGACTAACACTTTGCCGTGGGGACTAACACTTTGCTGTGGGGACTAACACTTTGCCGTGGGGACTAACACTTTGCTGTGGGGACTAACACTTTGCCGTGGGGACTAACACATTGCCGTGAGGACTAACACTTTGCCGTGGGGGGACAAACACTTTGCCGTTGGATGACTAACACTTAATATGCCGTGGGGGGACTAACACTTTGCCATGTAGGTGACTAACACCACACAAGCAATATGACCTCAAAACCGCGTGAGCGAGAGGCCCGCAAAACCTAGCGAGCGAGAGGCCAGCAAAACCTAGCGAGCGAGAGGCCAGCAAAACCGAGCGAGTGAGAGGCCCGCAAAACCGAGCGAGCGAGAGGCCCGCAAAACCTAGCGAGCGAGAGGCCCGCAAAACCTAGCGAGCGAGAGGCCCGCAAAACCTAGCGAGCGAGAGGCCCGCAAAATCTAGCGAGCGAGAGGCCCGCAAAACCTAGCGAGCGAGAGGTCCGCAAAACCGAGCGAGCGAGAGGCCCGCAAAACCTAGCGAGCGAGAGGCCAGCAAAACCGAGCGAGCGAGAGGCCCGCAAAACCTAGCGAGCGAGAGGCCCGCAAAACCTAGCGAGCGAGAGGCCCGCAAAACCTAGCGAGCGAGAGGCCCGCAAAAACCTAGCGAGCGAGAGGCCCTCAAAACCGATTGAGCGAGAGGCCCGCAAAACAGAGCGAGCGAGAGGCCCGCAAAACCGAGCGAGCGAGAGGCCCGCAAAACAGAGCGAGCGAGAGGGCCGCAAAACAGAGCGAGCGAGAGGGCGGCAAAACAGAGCGAGCGAGAGGGCCGCAAAACTTAGCGAGCGAGAGGGCCGCAAAACTTAGCGAGCGAGAGGCTCGCAAAACAGAGCGAGCGAGAGGCCCTCAAAACCGAGCGAGCGAGAGGCCCGCAAAACAGAGCGAGCGAGAGGCCCGCAAAACCGAGCGAGCGAGAGGCCCGCAAAACCGAGCGAGCGAGAGGCCCGCAAAACCGAGCGAGCGAGAGGCCCGCAAAACAGAGCGAGCGAGAGGCCCGCAAAACAGAGCGAGCGAGAGGCCTGCATAACCTAGCGAGCGAGAGGCCTGCATAACCTAGCGAGCGAGAGGCCTGCATAACCTAGCGAGCGAGAGGCCCGCAAAACCAAGGCCGTGTTAGTCACCTCCACGGCAAAGTGTTAGTCACCTCCACGGCAAAGTGTTAGTCACTCCACGGCAAAGTGTTAGTCACTCCACGGCAAAGTGTTAGTCCCTCCCACGGCAAAGTGTTAAGGTAGGAATCTGGTGTCCCTACACCAGGTTCTTCCTCAGTTCACGAACTGTAGTTCACTGAGGTCGTGACCTGCCCCGCCTGCCCCGGGTCATGGGAGTCACGGGCTGCGGTGTTATGCGTAGAGTGTGTGACACTGGTGTTGTCACAGGGGTAGTCACGGGGGTGGTCACGGATGTGGTCACGGATGTAGTCACGGGGGTGGTCACCACCAATTATGCCACAGGTGGTGTCCTGTAGCACCACGTCTGTGTCACGGGTGACCTGGGTCGTGACCTGGGTCGTGACCTGGGTCGTATCCCGATACGCCTGCCCCGGATCACGGGAGTCACGGGCTGCGGTGTTATGCGCAGAGTGTGTGACACTGGTGTTGTCACGGGTGTTGTCACGGGTGGGGTCACTGGAGGTGGCCCCGTCGACTCCGTCTCCTTCACTTAGGACTCAACTGGGTCGAGGTCGAGAAGGATACTAAGGGTCCTGATGAAGGCCCACCAGACGGCCACCTCGAGGACGCCCGTGACGAAGCAACTGGACATGGTCCAGCAGGTCCAGGGGGTCGTGAAGGTCCCGGGGCGTGGAGGGACGATCACCTTCAAGAGGGGGACTTTACTCAACAGTCCCCGCCAGCTGGAGTCGTACTGCCGCTAGAGGAGGCGCAGACGGAGGTGGTCCTGGACCACACCCCAGACGTACCACAACACGCGACACACCACCGCCACCACCATCATGATGGTGGAGTTGATTCTATCAGTACTCATTATTTAAGTTTTATTATTTCTGAAAAGTATTTTGTTTTTTTACAGAATATTATTAATTTGTTTCTGTATTGTTCATCGGTAATGTTTGGAAATGAGATGTGTTACAACATGCAGAAATACGACACGCACCTGGCAGCTACCTGGTGATTGTAGTGGTGTAGCTACGTGGTGATTGTAGTGGTGTAGCTACCTGATGATGGTAGTGGTGTAGCTACCTGGTGATGGTAGTGGTGTAGCTACCTGGTGATGGTAGTGGTGTAGCTACGTGGTGATTGTAGTGGTGTAGCTACCTGGTGATGGTAGTGGTGTAGCTACCTGGTGATGGTAGTGGTGTAGCTACGTGGTGATTGTAGTGGTGTAGCTACCTGGTGATTGTAGTGGTGGAGCTACCTGGTGATTGTAGTGGTGGAGCTACCTGGTGATTGTAGTGGAGTAGCTACCTGGTGATTGTAGTGGTGTAGCTACCTGGTGATAGTAGTGGTGTAGCAACGTGGTGATTGTAGTGGTGTAGCTACCTGGTGATTGTAGTGGTGTAGCAACGTGGTGATTGTAGTGGTGTAGCAACGTGGTGATTGTAGTGGTGTAACTACCTGGTGATTGTAGTGGTGTAGCAACGTGGTGATTGTAGTGGTGTAGCTACCTGGTGATTGTAGTGGTGGAGCTACCTGGTGATTGTAGTGGTGGAGCTACCTGGTGATTGTAGTGGAGTAGCTACCTGGTGATTGTAGTGGTGTAGCTACCTGGTGATAGTAGTGGTGTAGCAACGTGGTGATTGTAGTGGTGTAGCTACCTGGTGATTGTAGTGGTGTAGCAACGTGGTGATTGTAGTGGTGTAGCTACCTGGTGATTGTAGTGGTGGAGCTACCTGGTGATTGTAGTGGTGTAGCTACGTGGTGATTGTAGTGGTGGAGCTACCTGGTGATTGTAGTGGTGGAGCTACCTGGTGATGGTAGTGGTGTAACTACGTGGTGATTGTAGTGGTGGAGCTACCTGGTGATTGTAGTGGTGTAGCTACCTGGTGATTGTAGTGGTGGAGCTACCTGGTGATTGTAGTGGTGGAGCTACCTGGTGATTGTAGTGGTGGAGCTACCTGGTGATTGTAGTGGTGGAGCTACCTGGTGATTGTAGTGGTGGAGCTACCTGGTGATTGTAGTGGTGGAGCTACGTGGTGATTGTAGTGGTGGAGCTACCTGGTGATGGTAGTGGTGTAACTACGTGGTGATTGTAGTGGTGGAGCTACCTGGTGATTGTAGTGGTGTAGCTACGTGGTGATTGTAGTGGTGTAGCTACGTGGTGATTGTAGTGGTGGAGCTACCTGGTGATTGTATTGGTGTAGCTACGTGGTGATTGTAGTGGTGGAGCTACCTGGTGATTGTAGTGGTGGAGCTACCTGGTGATGGTAGTGGTGTAGCTACCTGGTGATGGTAGTGGTGAAGCTACCTGGTGATTGTAGTGGTGAAGCTACCTGGTGATGGTAGTGGTGAGGCTACCTGGTGATTGTAGTAGTGGAGCTACCTGGTGATGGTAGTGGTGTAGCTACCTGGTAATGGTAGTGGTGTAGCTACCTGGTGATGGTAGTGGTGTAGCTACCTGGTGATGGTAGTGGTGGAGCTACCTGGTGATGGTAGTAGTGTAGCTACCTGGTGATGGTAGTGGTGTAGCTACCTGGTGATGGTAGTGGTGTAGCTACCAGGTGATGGTAGTGGTGGAGCTACCTGGTGATGGTAGTGGTGTAGCTACCTGGTGATGGTAGTGGTGTAGCTACCTGGTGATGGTAGTGGTGTAGCTACCTGGTGATGGTAGTGGTGTAGCTACCTGGTGATGGTAGTGGTGTAGCTACCAGGTGATGGTAGTGGTGGAGCTACCTGGTGATGGTAGTGGTGTAGCTACCTGGTGATGGTAGTGGTGTAGCTACCTGGTGATGGTAGTGGTGTAGCTACCTGGTGATGGTAGTGGTGTAGCTACCAGGTGATGGTAGTGGTGGAGCTACCTGGTGATGGTAGTGGTGTAGCTACCTGGTGATGGTAGTGGTGGAGTTACCAGGTGATGGTAGTGGTATAGCTGAAATAATAAGTTTCTCAGCCAATTTCTCATTTAAGGCAAGAAATGTTTCTTTTACCACTATTAAATTCCTTTGCACGTGTATAACCATTCCCTGTATTTTGAGTATGATAAACAAAATAGAATACGGAGTATACAATAGGCTGGTCAAGTTGCATCTGGAATACATCATACAGCTCTGGACCCCCAAACTTCTAAATAAATTGAACAACCCGTCCTTAGACCAGGGCCATTCCATCCAGCGGTCGACCCCAAAGATGCATTCATCAATTTTAAAATCCTCCAATCAAAGACCCAAAAGTGACAGGGGAAGGGGGTGACCAAGACACCTATTTCCCCTCACGGAAAGAAGAAAAAGACCCAGGGAAAGGGGGTGGAGGGGAGGGATGAGATGGAATTGATCAAAGTTGACAACATGGTAACACTAGAAGAGGAAGCCTGAATAAAACCAGACCGATGAACAAAATTACCATCGGACACAAACAGAACCAAGAAAAAAGAACTGAAGGTAATAGATCGACTGAGCGAGTGAGAAAATGGGGAAAATGAGACAGAAATTGACGACCACATAATCCACACAAATGGGAGAGTAGGGAGAGGCCATGGGTTATGAATGGGGGGATAGGAGGAATGGCTATGCGGGGAGGGGGGGGGGGGATTTAGGGGGGGGGGGGTCCCAAAACGTGATGCTATTGGACAATACCTAAATGTACTCGGAAGCTCTAAATGAATAATGTGGGATGTGAGGAATTTTTTTTTATATGCGCCGAAATGGTGGACACCCCCCCCCCCCCCCTCGCCCCCCCCCCCCGCGCCAGCTGATATATAATTTAAACATTTTGAGTTCGTTTGCGTTAACCTGTTTGCATGAAACACACACACACACACATACATGTACGTAAGGGGAGACATGATCACTACCTACAAAATTCTCAGATGAATTGACAGGGGTAGATAAACTGTTTAACACGGGTGGGACGCGAACAAGGGGACACAGGTGGAAACCGAGTACTCAAATGAGCCACAGGGTCGTTAGAAAGAACTTTTTCAGTGTCAGAGTAGTTAACAGATGGAATGCATTAGGCAGTGATGTGGTGGAGGCTGACTCCATACACAGTTTCAAGTGTGGATATGATAGAGCCCAGTAGGCTCAGGAACCTGTACACCTGTTGATTGACAGTTGAGAGGCGGAACCAAAGAGCCAGAGCTCAACCCCCGCAAGCACAACTAGGTGAGTACACACACTTGCAAAACGCAATAATCACCCGTTTATAAGACTTTATAAGACTATATAAGACTATATATAAGACTATAACCATTACAACACAAACTATCACGTTTTAAAGTATAATTCTCTCTGATCCTCGCCAATCCCGCACACTTTTCTGCCTATATAAACACACAACAAATAATATATACAGAACGTAAGAGATCGCAACTCATCAGGAACCATCAAATAATCCAGCACATCAGCACTATTCATCTTCTAGACGAATTTGGAAAGCCACCAACGCCATTAGATTACCTTGAGGTTACCTTGAGTTGATTCCGGGGGTCAAGCCTCCCCCCCAACCCTCTCAAGTGGCCTGGTCTCTGGCCACGCCTCCTCTGGTCAACCAGGCTGTTGGACGCCGCTTAATTAATACGTTAAGGGAAGTTAAACATTTGTTTACCTGTCTGGTGCCCCAGCATCTCTGATTAGGGAAGTCAGCTCACACTTACCTGTAGAAAGAGAGAATAGTATATTAGATAAGTTTAGGTGATTACAGGTAAACTACTTTACATTACCCCCCCCACCCCATCCCCCCCACCCCCATCCCCCCCACCCCATCCCCCCCACCCCCATCCACGCTAGCTGATGTTCTTACGGCTTCAAAATCACTCTTCAGAATTTCCAAGAGTCTAATAAAACCCACACAGGGATAAAATATTATATATGACAGTTTTTTTTGTATGGGTGAAAGCCTTACAAAATCTATACGCAAGAATCCACACACACATGCACGCGCGCGCGCACACACACACGTCCAGTTAATTGACAGTTGAGAGGCGGGACCAAAGAGCCAGAGCTCAACCCCCGCAAACACAACTAGGTGAGTACGCGTTGGGAGAGGGGGATATGATAGGAACATATAAAATACTTCGGGGGATTGACAGAGTGGAAATAAACGAAATGTTCACACGGAATAGTAACAGAACGAGGGGAACATGGGTGGAAGCTGGAAAATCAAATGAGTCACAGAGATGTTAGGCAGTTTTCTTTTAGCGTGAGAGTAATGGGAAAATGGAATGCAGTTAAGGAGCAGGTTGTGGAAAGCAAACTTGATTCACAATTTTAAAACAAGATATGACAGGGAAATAGGACCCGAGTCATTGCCGTAAACAACCGATGGCTCGAAAGGCGGGATCCAAGAGTCAATGCTCGATCCTGCAGACACCTGAGTTAGGGACAAGGGCGGACGAGCGTCAGACGTCACACACGTGAACGGCTGTGTGTAGCGGAGAAGTCAAAGTGAATGTATCGCCGCAATAATTATAATCATCTAATTATAAATATAATCTATATTTGCAGAATAACCACATATGAAAAATAGAAAATGCTTAACGCGTTTTCGGCTAATTCGCCTTCATCAGAGCAAAGTAGAATGATTCTACTTTGCTCTGATGAAGGCGAATTAGCCGAAAACGCGTTAAGCATTTTCTATTTTTCATATGTGGTTATTCTGCATACTTGGATCAGTGTTTTTGTGATCATTGTTGCATAATCTATATTTAAAATATTATTATAATTAAAATATTATATATAAAATAATCTATATAATAAAATATTATAATAATTATAATCATATAATTATAAATATCGCCTCAATATATAATCAAGTGTAAGCGAGTGTGGTTAGCGAAGCGCTCAAGGGTCAGCCAGCATCGCGTCTCGTGCTCCCCTCAAGTGTAAGCCAAGAGACGGTACTCAAGTGTAAGCGAATGCTACAAGCCACGACTAGGCAAATGTTAGCGAGCGGCGGTACAGGCAACGATAAGCGCGCGCGCTGAATCCCGCTAAGGTGAGCGAGATCAATTAATATCAGGGCGCGCGACAGGCGCGAACCAAAAATGAATTTGGCTTTCGTGCAGTGATAAATAAAGGTAATTAGCGAGGACCCCCACAGGAGGAGGCGCCGAAGGTCGTTAATTCGCTCCTCGCTTATCTTGGGGGGTCGTCTGACGAGGCCTGAACCACCACCGTCAATGGCATGTAGGACGACTAGAATATGGCGGTACGATGACTAAAAAAAAAATATGGCTTTAAAATGACCAGGATATGGATGTATAATGACCAGGATATGGATGTATAATGACCAGGATATGGATGTATAATGACCGGGATATATCTGTATAGTGACTAGGACACTACTGTATAGGGATATGACGATGTTGTTGTTATTGTTTAAGATTCAGCTACTGGGAACACAAAGTTCCAAGCAGCACGGGCTATGGTGAGCCCGTAGTGAACTTACCTGACACAGGAGACATGCGATATGATGAGTACTGGAAGAAGGGAAGGATGATGGTTGAAGACAAGGTAGTCTAACAAATCCACAAGGGCCGTGATGAGGGTTCGAACTTACGCCCGGAATGAGCCCAAACAAGGTGGTTGCCTTGTCAGTAACTACAGCTTCCATGACCGCAACATTACACTGCTGAACCTCTCATGTTAACTGACATCTGGCCGGCCTGAGATGTACTCAACTCTAAATTCTAACTTATCACTGAAATATTTGATATGTTACAGCTGAACGCCAGATTTGGTTTGGCACCAGTTTCTGGCACCAATTATACGTGATGGAATTATGATTTTGAGCGTGAACAAAAAAAAACACGTTAAGGAGTTAGTGATTTAATGCTTAAACACTCGCTAGTTACCGTAGCAGTTTTCTTATCCTGTCGAAAAGTGAGTAGGTAGGTCAGTGAGTGAGTGAGAGAGAGAGAGAGAGTGAGAGAGAGAGAGAGAGAGAGAGAGAGAGAGAGAGAGAGAGAGAGAGAGAGAGAGAGAGAGAGAGAGAGAGAGAGAGAGAGAGAGAGAGAGAGAGAGTATTCACCTAGTTGTGCTTGCTGGGGTTGAGCTTTGCTCTTTCGGCCCGCCTCTTAACTGTCAATCAACTGTTTACTAACTATTTTTTCCCCCCACACCACACACACACACACACACCAGGAAGCAGCCCGTGACAGCTGACTAACTCCCAGGTACCTATTTACTGCTAGGTAACAGGGGGTATTCAGGGTGAAAGAAACTTTGTTCATTTGTTTCTGCCTGGTCCGGGAATCGAACCGAGGTCACAGAATTACGAGTACAGAGCGCTGTCTACTCAGCTATCAGGCCGCCCCCCTGTGTGTTGAATACACAATACCTAAGCAGCAGTTCTGTAACTCTCTCAATGTATTACAGACGGAAATACATGAATACTGGTTAGCACTGTAAAAACCCCCCAACAATCACCTTCTGTGATTGTCTGCTCGTGTATATATGATCTCCATTAACCCGTCTGTGGAGGACAAGAACAATATATATATATATATATATATATATATATATATATATATATATATATATATATATATATATATATATATATATATATATATATATATATATATATATATATATAATCTTTGGACAACACCCACAAGTGGGACTCGAACCCAGAAAGCACAACTACCTTCCAGTAGCTGCCATAACTAGTACGCTTTAACCCACTACACCATCAGACCCTACAAAAGAAGTAGAGACTTCGATATATATATACATCTCAAATATCTCCACTTCCCGAGGGCACCAGATAAGTGTGAGGTTAGTCTGCATTTTTCATCAAGCCACTGTCAATGTGAGAGAACTCGTGTCGATGCTATAAGACATATAGTCTAATAGGGGGTATAGGTGTTGTGTTAGTTGTCTCCCCTATACCCCCTATTAGACTATTTTACAGGAACTTCTTTTCCACAGCTCATAAAACGGAGGAAAGGGTCCTGAAAGATATTGTTAATAGAAACGTTATCCCTACAGACAAAATCAGAGGATACAACTGACGATTTACTATAAAACCAGAAAAACGGCCAGCCTACTCATGAGAAACTCTCCAGACACAAAACAGAACGCTTTAAAAGAGATTAACGTCGTCTATGCCTTCAAATGCCCTCTTGGGGACTGTAAGCTCCAAAAAACCCAGTATATAGGCAAGACAACAACATCTCTTTCTAGGCATTTAACGATGCATAAGCAACAGGGCTCCATTAAGGAACATATAATCTCTTCCCACAACCAAACCATCGCCAGAGAAATCCTAGTAAACAACACAGAAATCATCGATAGATACAGCGATAGCAGGCGGCTTGACGTTTGCGAGGCACTACACATCAAGAAGTCAACACCAGCAATCAACAGCCAATTAATGCACAACTATATTCTACCCACCTCAAGACTCCGCTCCAATATAGAAGCATCAAGAAATATGGACCAATAGGCTTTCTACAAACACTTCTATTCAATACCCATTGTTTCGTGTTCTGTCTTGTGTTGATGAAATTAATACCCTATTAATGCCACCTCTTGTTCTGTCTTGTGTTGATGAAATTAATACCCTATTAATGCCACCTCACCCCATCCACCTCACTCAAATGTAGATATAAAATCGGAGATGCGTAAGTTCTATTCAGTTGTGTATTTGTAAACTAAAGTCTTTGAAAATGTAATAAGTTTTACGAAACGCGCTTGTGTCGCGTCAGACTAGAAATAAAAATGAATTTTGGAGAATTGATTTTTGATTTACCTCCAACAGTGAAAAGAAATGTACGAAGGATTGAGAAAATTCGTGTTAGAATTATTAATCTTACTTTTTCGGTCATATATATATATATATATAAAGTTGTATACGCCCGATGGAGAGCCTAATACGCATAACCTTTGAGATTAGTATTAAAATTGCCTATTAAAATAATTACTAAATTAGGTTTATACCAGAGAAAAGTAATATATATATAACGAATTTAACAGCACGAATTCCCCTAAGCTAAACTGACTGGATTTTTTTCTCGTTGGCTGAAAATGTATTTAAGTTCGTAATCGGTATTTAATAGCATGATGGCCAGTTAATTATCTACGGAACGACCCGGCCCTTAAAGCTAAGAACGACCACGTTTATAATAAATATTTTTGTTCCAATTATTGTCGCTTTATTAATTGGATTTATTCACCAGATTGATTCCTAATTATAGTTTCAAGAAGGAATTTTATTGATGTGATATGTGGGTGAGAAAATCAATTGGAACCATGTGAGGGGGGATTCGAACCAAGAGTCTGAACCAAGCACACGCCTTAAACCACTGAACCACGATATCAAGGCGGTTCAGTGGCTTAAGATCTGGGCTTGGGATTACCCGTTTTGTTGGTTCGAATCCCCTACACGGTTCCAATTCATTTTCTTATCAGTATATCTAATGATGGTGCTCAGCTTCGACTCTCTCAGAAGGCAGGAACATATATAGTTAAAATAATTACATAACATAGATTGGAAACACACATGTTGATATTTACAGGTGTAGGTGAACAATTCCCATCCATGCCCTGCCACACCTACCCACACTTACACTACCCCCCTACCCCTACCCCCTACATGGCATCCGGTGGCTGAGCGGACAGAACACTGGACGCGTGATCCTGTGGTCCCGGGTTCGATCCCGGGCGCCGGCGAGAAACAATGGGCAGAGTTTCTTTCACACAGAAGCTCCTGTTACCTAGCCGTAAATAGGTACCTTGGAGTTAGTCAGCTGTCACGGGCTGGACCGGGTCGCGGGGGACACTAAAGCCCCGAAATCATCTCATGATAACCCCTTTCTCTCTCTACCCTTCCATCTTATAACCCTGTCCCAGCCCCTTCCACCCCCCAGACCCCATTCCCAGCGCCACCTCCCTCCTATAGAGCCGTACTGCAGACGGGTGGCTCTAACTAGTGGGAAAATAGAGACAATAGAGCCAGCAGAGCCCAAGAACACTACTAACTCCCCAGGAATGAACCAAGCACCAAAGCCACATATTTACAGCAGGACGTCAAGGGCATATTTACACAGCTGGCGTCCGGGATAGCCTTCACCGCCACGATTCATCAACCAGTTATACTCGTCTACTTACGAACTTGTACATCTTATCTCTGCCGGCGCCTTTGTTTACGTTTATTAAACAGTTCGCGATCATCGAAACTTAACCAATCAAATATCATGGCTATAAACAGCCTCCTGGTGCTTCAGAGCTCACTAACTGTCTCATTATTGTAAACAAACCAGGCAAAGACTGAGAAAAGATGAAGAGGTTCGTTAATAGATGCGTAACTACTTCACGAGTCCTGCCCCCGGGCTCTAAGAGAAAGAAAACCTCCATAATCTTAGCTGAAACCTCTTCCACAGTATAAAGATCCGCCGGGAGATCAAGAAGCAACATGCAAAAAAAGGTTGGTTCCTGAGAGAACGGCACCCAAGGAAATCTGAGGAACGTAGGAGACATGACAACGACATACAAAATTGTAAGGGGGTGTTGATCAAGGAGAAATGTTCAAATGTTACACACACAGACAAAACCACATAGACTTAGGAAGAATCCTTGAGTACGAGCAGTCAATGAGTGGAACTGTTTAGAAATAAAAATGGAAGTTACCGGAATACTGTTTGAATATTAAATAAGAAATATGAAGGTCGAGCGTCATGCACTGCGGTAACTTTAAACGCGGAGCGCAGAAGCTAAAGCTCAACCTGTGAACACTTTTTTTTTGGCAACAACATAGACGAATTTCCAACGTCACTTTTCAAAATAACAAATACTTAAATACTTTCTTTGTTATAGTCGTTGATAAAGAAATATATATATTGAAATAAGTTGTTTTAAAGAGATCAATTATTAGCTAACTCTTCCCCCTTATTTGTCAACATGTTGCTCTCTTTCTCTGTCTCTGTCTCTCTCTCTCTCTCTCTCTCTCTAAACATCATCTTCACACCTCAAAAACGCCTCAAAACCCCAACTAACAACAATACCACCCAACGTGACCAATTCACCAGCAATAACTAAGGACATATCGTTCTGCCAGAACGGCACAGAGATTACACGAGTCATTATACATAATTCAGTCATTAGCCATTGTGCTGGTTTCAGGATGAGGACAATTTGGCGTCCCGGTTTCAGTCCAGAACGAAAAGCAATGCACAAGGAGCCCTTAATTACCTAACTGCCCCCCTCTAACTGAGCCTGCGATTGAAGGTTTCAATCATGGGGAGGGAGGAGGGGTGAGGTATGGGGGGAGAGGCGAAAGATAAGCCAATTAAGGTGGCTTGTTTGTGCGCTACGATCGTTAGAGAGATTAAAGAGAAGACCTAACTATAGGCAGCTCGTTAGGTCACATGAGGGATAATTACGGGGGGAGATTGGGTGATATGATGAGTATGGATAGGGAAGGGAGGGAACAAGAGAGGGAGAGAGTGAGAGAGAGAGTGAGAGAGGAAGTGAGAGAGAGGAGAGAGAAAACACACGAAATAGACACGAACACTCGCATCTCAGACTTGAATAAATTACAACACACTTAAAGCAGAGAGATTTTCCACAGGCGCCTCAGATACTGACAGACACACTAACGTACATCCTAACGGCGCGACGCTGACTGACGGAGACAAAGCCTCTCTGGGTTACGTTACTGTGCGTCTGGGTACGACGATACTGACCAGTACTGCGTTACTGATCTTCCCTGACCATAGTGAAGATGATTCTTGTCTTGTTGGAACCTGCAAGTTTAGTTCCAGAAGGAACCTAAGGGGGAGATTCACGCTCCTAGAACTACATGGAGAAGGTGCACTCAATGCACGCAACATGGAAGAGGTGCACTCAACAGCACGCAACGTGGAGAACGCCAGATTCGTCAACATTCGCTCCCTTCCTCTCTCTCTCTAGCCTTTTATCGGAATTCCGGAAAATACAACAAATGTATTCGTTCACTCAATCGGCTTTTAAGGGGTATATGTCTTCTCTTCACAGTGTTGAATTGTATTTTATGTCAGGCGACCGATTTTTAGTCAGAGTTTAACTTGTTAGTTGTACTGAAAATTTACCAAGCTTCCCTTTCTGTATCTTTATACAGTTCTGTCTGTCTCTGTTTCTCGCTCTTCTCCCAACCACTTGGGCTGGACGGTAGAGCGACGGTTTCGCTTCATGCAGGTCGGCGTTTAATCCCCGACCGTCCACAAGTGGTTGGGCACCATTCCTTCTCCCCCACCGTCCCATCCCAAATCCTTATCCTGACCCCTTCCCAGTGCTATATAGTCGTAATGGCTTGGCGTTTTCCTTCTGATAGTTTCCTTCCCTTCACCTGATCTAACTAAAATGGACTTTATTAACCTAATGGACGTAACGACAATAAACCTAAATGAACGTTAAGTAAATCTATATTGACAATACTACAGCTAAATTAACATTACTAAAATACAAGAACAACAAAGAAAAGCTTAACAGACACAACAGAAAGCTAAATGAACAAAAAATAAACATCACTGAAGGAGGTAGAAATAGCCTAAGCTACTCTATCCCTTTGAGATGTATTTCTTTCTTGCCTCAATAAACATACTTGAACTTGAAGATCACTGAACTATGCATGTCGTGAATGTGAATAAAATCGCCATTCATATCAATTTGCTTTACGTGAGTTCGAGCAAGTGAATAAACCTGCAGTCGATCTCAAACAGCCTTGTATCATGGCTGGCCAATCTAAATAAAATTGCTAATCGATCTAAACATCTAAAGATCTAAATATCTAAAAATTGCTAATCGATCTAAAGAACCCAGATCTAAAGCACCCTTTTAGGTTATTCCACGAGCTTTTTAAGCAAAAACATAGTTAACAATACTTCATACTTCGTTTTGTATTTGTTCCACGTACAAAGAAACACTTTACAATCATCGTAATTACCCTGTTATTTACCTACATCATTCCTATATAGTTATTAACTCCATGCTATATGAAGTCCTAGCTGGCAGTGACCCACTGCAAATAAAAACTTTACAGAAATTGTGATTAAGGGCTGAAGGAATGGGAGCTAATGGTCGTTGAACTGCAACTAGCTAGTAAAAGAATGGGGTCCTAATGGCTGAAAAATAAAACTGGTTGGAAAACCGAGACTAATTGATGGGGCAAAGTTATTAATGTTGGAAGCATGATGAAATGAGGCTGGAGCCATTGTGGGCGTGGCAACACGTCTAGTGGGAGGAGCAATACGTCTAGTGGGAGGAGCAATACGTCTAGTGGGAGGGGCAACACGTCTAGTGGGAGGAGCAACACGTCTAGTGGGAGGAGCAACACGTCTAGTGGGAGGAGCAAGACGTCTAGTGGGAGGAGCAAGACGTCTAGTGGGAGGAGCAACACGTCTAGTGGGAGGAGCAACACGTCTAGTAGGAGGAGCAACACGTCTAGTGGGAGGAGCAACACGTCCAGTGGGAGGAGCAACACGTCTAGTGGGAGGAGCAACACGTCTAGTGGGCGGGGCAACAAGTCTAGTGGGAGGAGCAACACGTCTAGTGGGCGGAGCAACAAGTCTAGTGGGAGGAGCAACACGTCTAGTAGGAGGAGCAACACGTCCAGTGGGAGGAGCAACACGTCTAGTGGGAGGAGCAACACGTCTAGTGGGAGGAGCAACACGTCTAGTGGGCGGAGCAACAAGTCTAGTGGGAGGAGCAACACGTCTAGTGGGCGGAACAACAAGTCTAGTGGGAGGAGCAACACGTCTAGTGGGCGGAGCAAAACTACTAATGGGTGGAGGAAAAAAATACAAATAAAATAACTTTACAATTTGCAATACGGTATGAACTAATTGCTCGTATAGACCCCAAGGTAATTAGTGTAACTGCTGCATTTATTATTATGGCGGTTACGGGGAGAGAGAGAGAGAGAGAGAGAGAGAGAGAGAGAGAGAGAGAGAGAGAGAGAGAGAGAGAGAGAGAGAGAGAGAGAGAGAGAGAGAGAGAGAGAGAAAAGCATGTTTCAATTGGACAAAATATTAACAGACAAGTATATTCTTACCAGCATCCTAACAGCAAAACCCTCAGACATAAAAAAATATTCCCAAAACTAATTAAAAAACCATTAACCATTAAAAGCAATACAAAAACTACAAGAAACAGTTCCATTACAACCTAAAAGCCTTTTGATGGCTTGGTGGTCCCTTCGTCCCGTCGTCCGCCTGGCGCCAAGATCACTAAATAAAGGGATCCATGGTCACTGTAATGAGTTCTTCATATGGGAAAAAGAAAACAAAAAAGGGCAAAGTTAAAAAGGGGCAAAGTTAAAAAGGGGCAAAGTTAAAAAGGGACAAAGTTAAAAAGGGGCAAAGTTAAAAAGGGACAAAGTTAAAAAGGGGAAAAGTTAAAAAGGGGCAAAGTTAAAAAGGGGCAAAGTTAAAAAAAGGGGCAAAGTTAAAAAGGGGCAAAGTTAAAAGGGGCAAAGTTAAAAAGGGACCAAGTTAAAAAGGGACCAAGTTAAAAAGGGACCAAGTTAAAAAGGGACCAAGTTAAAAATGGACCAAGTTAAAAAGGGACAAAGTTAAAAAGGGACAAAGTTAAAAAGGGGCAAAGTTAAAAAGGGTGATTTAATGATTGAATTAGTATCCTCAGTCCCCCCTGACGATAGACGTGGTTCGAATCCCATACAAAATGGACGGGAGACCCTAGACTGCCTTGTTAAGGACTAGATGTCATTTCAGGGTCAAAGTGCTTCACTCAGCACTTTGCTGTGAGTGAAGGGTCGAGTGACAGCCTCCACTCAGCCCCTAAGGCACCGAGTGACAGCCTCCACTCAGCCCCTAAGGCACCGAGTGACAGCCTCCACTCAGCCCCTAAGGCACCGAGTGACAGCCTCCACTCAGCCCCTAAGGCACCGAGTGACAGCCTCCACTCAGCCCCTAAGGCACCGAGTGACAGCCTCCACTCAGCCCCTAAGGCACCGAGTGACAGCCTCCACTCAGCCCCTAAGGCACCGAGTGACAGCCTCCACTCAGCCCCTAAGGCACCGAGTGACAGCCTCCACTCAGCCCCTAAGCTGTTACAATCAGCAACAATCAGATCTGCGTGAAGGACTACGCTCTGTATAATTATGACCAAAATGAATGGCGAAAACCATTAGCTCGTTCAGCACTTTATTCAATCTAAAACTATAATTTCCCGTCGAGTGGTGTTTGGCATGAGATAACGAGCGGGCATGAGATAACGAGCGGGCATGAGATAACGAGCGGGCATGAGATAACGAGCGGTGCCACACACTGCCACACCAATGACACCCCAATCACCTGTGTCGATAAACTGTGATAATTGTATATTTGCCACATTTATCACCAGATAATAAATCAAATCACTATTGTATTAGATATTATCACTTGCTAATAAAAAAAATACGTTTATCAATTACAATAGGAATACTGTATAGTTATATTCTAGAAACAGGCACATTTGGAAATAATTACAGAGTAGCTTGGGCCCCAAAAAATTGTGAAATTTTTGTTTTCGTAAAGTTTTGGAATAAATTTGCACATTGAATATTAACAAGGACGGTCTGTAATAACGTACATTAATATACCTCACAGCGCAGTGCTCAAAAATTGGAAATTCAGGTCCTATTAGAATCAGTCTGAAGGGCAGGGACACACTAGATTCACATAGACGCTTCCTCTCTCCACTTGGTTTATGTTCATGAAAAAACACATTATTTGGATCACAAGTGATTGGGGGTCACAAGTGATTGGGGGTCACAAGTGATTGGGGATCACAAGTGATTGGGGGTCACAAGTGATTGGGGGTCACAAGTGATTGGGGGTCACAAGTGATTTAGGGGTCACAAGTGATTGGGGGTCACAAGTGATTGGGGGTCACAAGTGATTGGGGGTCACAAGTGATTGGGGATCACAAGTGATTGGGGGTCACAAGTTATTTGGATCACAAGTGACTGGAGTCACAAGTGATTGGGGTCGCAATAGATGGGTAAGGTAATTATCAGGAGAAAACACTAAGCCATTACGACTACAAAGCACTTGGAAGGAGTCAGGATAAGGATTTAAAGTAAGAAGAATGAAAGGAATGGAGCCCCAGCCACTTGGACGCTCGGGGATTGAACGCCGACCTGCAAGAAGCGAGACCGTCGCTCTACCGTCCAGCCCAAGACGTAGTTTGTATATTCTGATACTGACAATCAAAACGAATGTTCAGATTTGTGTCCCAGACAAATCCTTTTGACTACAATGTTGTAAATACGTTGTGAAAACGGTTACCGATTAAACATAAATAAACGACTTGTAATGGCCGGCGTTCAAGGCCATGACGTCATTCGGTTGTTTACAACGTCCAGGCGGGAATTACCGCCATAATCAGTCAGGTGATCCAGGCAGCAGCTGATCCGGGTAAGAACCGGCCATTTTTTACCTAATCCGTTGAGCTGAGTCCATCCTAGAGGTGTCGAGGGAGACTCACGCTTCCCCACACTCATTTGTCACGAGGTAGAGAAGTGAGGGAGGGAGGGAGAGAAGTGAGGGAGGGAGGGAGAGAAGTGAGGGAGGAGTGGAGAGAAGGGAGATAATCAGGGGGTGCAGGATAGGGAAAGGGAAGAAAACCCACAAGGTAGAGAGTACATAATACACAACACAGAAGGGGAAGTAGGGTAGGTGGGAAGGTAGGGGTGCATATGGTAGAGAAGGGGAGAAGTGTACATGGTAGGGATAAGGGTAGAAGAATGAAGTATAAGGAATGGAAGTATAGGGGTAACACGAAGGTAAGTATAGGGAACACATTACAAGGTTCGCCACCAGCTATGGCAAAGATAACCACTAAGCCTGCTAATAGGAGGCACAAGTTGCCTACTCCTCTACTACCTGTCTATAAAAAAAAGAGAAAGGCACATGTAATGATAACGAAGATACGAAAGATAACGGCTGGTAGAACAGAAAATACATGTACAATAAAGGATAGATGACAAATAGGTATAGAAGGACCGAAGATAACGAGTCCGTGTAGAGATGAGAGAGAGAGAGAGAGAGAGAGAGAGAGAGAGAGAGAGAGAGAGAGAGAGAGAGAGAGAGAGAGAGAGAGAGAGAGAGAGAGAGAGAGAGATCTGAGGATGCTGCATCCCAGACTTAGTGAGGGGATGAGCAGTTGAATGTCAGGTGAAGATATATGAGTGGTGATGGGACTGGATCACAAGTGATGGGGGTTTGCAGTAATAAAATGAGCCATAAGCCACTAGTGATGGGTAAAGAACACAGTGATGACGGGAATGACCATTAGTGATGGGAAGAAAGCATAATAGCAGAAGTCTCGCGTTATTTTGAGAGATGAAATAATTTGTACATTTCCCGAAACATCTTTTTTATCACAAAAAAAAAACACAGAATACTCCACAAAATTAAATTTCCAAAAGAGCACAAACACGTACCACTGAGAATCACCAGGTCCCGGATTCACGAAGCAGTTACGCAAGCACTTACGAACCTGGGGCCAGATTCACGAAGTAGTTACGCAAGCACTTACGAACCTGGGGCCAGATTCACGAAGCAGTTACGCAAGCACTTACGAACCTGGGGCCAGATTCACGAAGCAGTTACGCAAGCACTTACGAACCTGGGGCCAGATTCACGAAGCAGTTACGCAAGCACTTACGAACCTGTACATCTTTCCTCAATCTTTGGCGGCTTTGTTTACAATTATTAAACAGTTAATGAGCTCCGAAGCACCAGGAGGCTGTTTATAACAATAACAACAGTTGATTGGCAAGTTTTCATGCTTGTAAACTGTTTGATAAATGTAAACAAAGCCGTCAAAGATTGAGGAAAGATGTACAGGTTCGTAAGTGCTTGCGTAACTGCTTCGTGAATCTCCACCAACCAGCTCAACTATACCAGGGAGAGAAAGTGTAAAACTATGCATAAAACTGCTCTGGAATAATGTGTTACACATACATAAGTGACGGTCCAATTTGCACTCTACATTGCATAGTATGAAATGTTCACACTCTTTGGCTTAACAGGGAATTCACACTTCTTTTAGTAACATGGGATTCACACTTCTTTTAGTAACATGGGATTTATACTACTTTAAGTAACATGGGATTTATACTACTTTAAGTAACATGGGATTTATACTACTTTGAGAAACATGGGATTTATGCTTCTTTTAGTAACATGGGATTTATACTACTTTTAGTAACATGGGATTTATGCTAATTTGAGTAACATGGAATTTATACTACTTTTAGTAACATGGGATTTATACTACTTTTAGTAACATGGGATTTATACTACTTTTAGTAACATGGGATTTATACTACTTTTAGTAACATGGGATTTATACTACTTTTAGTAACATGGGATTTATACTACTTTTAGTAACATGGGATTTATACTACTTTTAGTAACATGGGATTTATACTACTTATAGTAACATGGGATTTATACTACTTTTAGTAACATGGAATTTATACTACTTTTAGTAACATGGGATTTATACTACTTTTAGTAACATGGGATTTATACTACTTTTAGTAACATGGGATTTATACTACTTATAGTAACATGGGATTTATACTACTTTTAGTAACATGGAATTTATACTACTTTTAGTAACATGGGATTTATACTACTTTTAGTAACATGGGATTTATACTACTTTGAGAAACATGGGATTTATACTACTTTACACAACAGGGAACTTTTGTCATGGATACAGACTGGGTACTGCCAAATCCGCATACACAAAATCCTTTCCCAATCACTTTTGTTTTGATTAGCTTCATATAATCGATAATGTGATGTGTATTAAGGACTGATTCCTATTGGTACTGAAGGATAACGAATTGAGAAGACCCTGTGATAGCAGTTTAACGATCAAGAAATGACAGCTCGTTGACAGTGACGTATAGGGTCTCGTGGTACACTTAGCTTCGCTCTTGAATCACAATTCTGGGCCCCAGGTTTGATTCCCGGGCGGGGAGAAACAGTTGGGCACTTCCCCTTTCACCTAATGCGTCTGTTCGCCGAGTACTAAATAGGTACCTGGGGGTTTGGTAACTCTTTAGAGAGGGTTACATCCTGGTGAAGAGAGTTTTACTAACTTGTGATGGAAAAAAACAAGTTTATCTGGTAATGCAACACACAGGAAGGACAATTTGTGTATAGCTTCCTTGTTCAAAGTTCGGCACTTTGTTATATTTCCTTGAACTTGTATTACCAAGTATCAGATGGCATCCTCTGACTAACTTTTAAGGGAAACAACGGAAAGAAAAAGGTTTATACTGCCACGTTCTGCCCCGCGGGATGAGAGGTTTGAGTTGGCGTGACTGCGTCTTTTGTCTGTTGGCATAATAGAGTTCGATTCCCTATTATTCCCTTACCAAGGAACGTTATTAAGTAGTGGGAAAACTTTTATCAAATAGACCAACTGCTGACCGTGACCAGGATGCGGCCTACAAGTATTGTGTAACTTCCCATAGGTGCCCCATTTACTGCTAGGTGAACAGCTGCATCAGGTGAAAGGGAAAACTTGTTGCTCTAAACCTTCCGCCTGCTCTCTCTCTCCTCTTTCTAATTCTCACTCTCTCTCTCTCACCTTACTAATTTTTTCTCTCTCTCTCTCTCTCTCTCTCTCTCTCTCTCTCTCTCTCTCTCTCTCTCTCTCTCTCTCTCTCTCTCTCTCTCTCTCTCTCTTTCTCTCTCTCTCTCCCACCCTTTTAACTCTCTCTCTCTCCCACTTCTAATTCTCTCTCTCTCTCTCTCTCTCTCTCTCTCTCTCTCTCTCTCTCTCTCTCTCTCTCTCTCTCTCTCTCTCTCTCTCTCTCTCTCTCTCTCTCCCCGTCTCTCTCTTTCTCCCCTCTCTCTCTCCCCCCCCCCCACGCCGCCACACTCCACGTATTAATCTCCTCCTCCGTCACCCACACACAGCAATTACACATGTTTCCCGCCACTATTATCTGCTTGGCTAAAGGATTAACCAGCTTGTCTGCAAGATCTCCGAGGGGACGTGAGGGACGATAAGGGGGTGGACCGATAAGACTGAGGGGAAGATGGTGAGAGGCTGCGCAAGAGTAGTAGAGAGGAGGAATGTTGATGGTGAAGGGTAGGGAGGATGATGGGGGGAATGGTCGAGGGGTGACCACAGAAGACAGAGGAATAGTAATGGGATAGGTGAGGGGAGCGAGGGAAGGGGACGAGGCAAGGTGTTTCCCCTGGTTCTGGAATAGGAAGCACGAGCTTCAATCTCCAACCCCACCGGTTTGAGGGCTTTCAGGTTCAAAACAGCTTCAGCTTCACAATCAAAACAGAAGCTACAGTTTACCGATAGAAACAGTAGCAACAGCTTCAGGATCTGTTGCTCCAGAGGCAGCAGATTCGACCGAAACTGGCGCCACTAGAGCAGGGGGGAACCAGCTGGAGACACCAGGGGGAGCCAGCTGGAGACATCAGGGGGAGCCAGCTGGAGACATCAGGGGGAGCCAGCTGGAGACATCAGGGGGAGCCAGCTGGAGACATCAGGGGGAGCCAGCTGGAGACATCAGGGGGGGCCAGCTGGAGACATCAGGGGGGGCCACCTGGAGACACCAGGGGGAGCCAGCTGGAGACACCAGGGGGAGCCAGCTGGAGACATCAGGGGGAGCCAGCTGGAGACATCAGGGGGAGCCAGCTGGAGACATCAGGGGGGCCAGCTGGAGACATCAGGGGGGGCCACCTGGAGACACCAGGGGGAGCCAGCTGGAGACACCAGGGGGAGCCAGCTGGAGACACCAGGGGGAGCCAGCTGGAGACACCAGGGGGAGCCAGCTGGAGACATCAGGGGGAGCCAGCTGGAGACATCAGGGGGAGCCAGCTGGAGACATCAGGGGGAGCCAGCTGGAGACACCAGGGGGAGCCAGCTGGAGACACCAGGGGGAGCCAGCTGGAGACATCAGGGGGAGCCAGCTGGAGACATCAGGGGGAGCCAGCTGGAGACATCAGGGGGAGCCAGCTGGAGACATCAGGGGGAGCCAGCTGGAGACATCAGGGGGAGCCAGCTGGAGACATCAGGGGGAGCCACCTGGAGACATCAAGCATCGCTGTGCTCTGAGGGGCTCAGTTTTAAAAGTGAGGTACGCCACGGAGTCTTTTGGAGTAGAGAGAGAGAGAGAGAGAGAGAGAGAGAGAGAGAGAGAGAGAGAGAGAGAGAGAGAGAGAGAGAGAGAGAGAGAGAGCTGGCAGGCTGTCTAAGATCGAAGCACAAGCCTCCCCCCCCCAAGGGGGCAAGAAAGAGGGAGAATGGCTCTACTTACAACTTCAGCAAAAACTCATCTTTACAAGTGCCTGACTAGTCGAGATCTGCATTTCGTACTCATAACCTTGACAGTCTAGAGAGGAAGTGGTACATTCTCCCTGGCACCAGAGGCAACACAGGAACTAGCCGTGTCCATGTGCTTAGTACTGATAACATCTGTGTGAAATCTTAAGACACATCTTATAGTTTTGTTTATGCATAGCATCGCTGTATGGGGCAGCCTAGAGCACATTGCTACACAATACTCAAGACAGGCGAACGTTAAGTGGTGACAACATACACGGTATGATAGCATTTTACATTGGTGCTGTAGTCTGAGGTTCAGTGGCTGTATGTTTAGGAATTCATGGAGTTCCTGAATCGTCTCTTCATATGATGGGCAGTGATTTGAAGCTCTTGTTAGTGCCTTGTTTAGCACTGCGTTTTAAGATGGGATCTTAACCCATCTTAAAAACTCATCTTAAGATGTGTTTTAAGACGGGATGCTACATCATGGCATCTGAACCGCAATTAACAGTAGGTGAATGAAATTTTTCGTATGAAAACATATTAGATTTCTTTAAATTTTTAACTAATGTGAAATACTGTATGCAAATCAAACAGGTGCGTTTCTTAAAGATGTATTAATGGTTTGAATAGAGCTGTAAGGAGATTAGCATAAGGCAGCTTTAAATTTACACGCAAGATTCTCTGGATGCGTCGTAAATTAATTTTCTATATAATGCAAATTTACCCATGAGTCTTAGGAAATAATTATAAAGTAATTAAGGGGGTTGAATAATTATTATACGATGCCATAGTTAAACAGTTATGACTGGTCGATCTAGACAGACGCCAAAACGGAGACATGGAGGCAGACCAAGTTAACTGTTGTTGACTGACATTTACACGCGACTCCAGTCTGCAATCCATACTGGAGGATAAACACAGAGTGAAATTGACTTGTGTTGTTAGGTTCATAACTATATGCCAGTGATATAATTATAATCAAGTCAAATTGCAAGGTTATTTATGTTAATGAGTGAATCTACTGATGAAGACAGTTAAGAAATGTGGCATCAACTTGAGGGGACATTTCCTCTCTGAGATTCCATTAAATTTTCACATGTAGCTATTTCTATTACCTAGCTTTGTTAATGCTAGGAAGGTCATACAGTTGCTGATAGAGAGATTATACTAGAAATTATTCTGTTTGGCGACGCGTGCTGGGAGCAATCAGCCCCCCCCCCCCAGTCACCCTAAGTCTCCTTCAACACTGTGTAGAATGTCATGAAATTCATGTTTAAATGAATACATCAGAGAAGTTAATAATACATCATGTCAGTATAACATTATGGTGAAATATATAGTGAGTGAGTTTAACGGTAGTCACATGTTGGTGGACATCACCTTAGGCTGCATTAATTAATGCCAACACCTCAGGCTGCATTAATTAATGCCAATAAACAAGTTCATTTGATATGTTCGTTCTGTGCTACACACTACTTTCCCTTCACAGTATTGTGTAAACTAACCACTGTAGTAAACTACGTGTAATTATTATATTGTCTTGTTTACATCTTGGTTTTATACCTCCATCTCTCTAGGTCAAGATGGAGTATAGCGACTATACGATATATACTCGTAATGGCTTGGAGCTTTTCCTCTATAATTCCCTCCCTCTCTAGGTCATCTGCTAGATGAAGTCCTTAAGATTTAACAGTGATTATATTCAAATGCAGGCGATGAGTCACAATAACGGGGGCTGAAGAATGTTGACCAGACCACACACACTAGAAGGTGAAGGGACGACGACGTTTCGGTCGTCGACTTGAGAATGGTCCAGGACGGACCGAAACGTCGTCGTCCCTTCACCTTCTAGTGTGTGGTCTGGTCAACATGTGATTATACACAACATCGACTGGGCCCCGGGAGTCTTAGATGGGTATAAGGAGCTAGTTGGGACCCAATTAGTCAGTTAAGAGACATTAACATGTGGCTTACCCCCCTAACGTGGTCAAGGGTAGAGAGGGGTAAGAGAGGGGAGGGTGGTGAAGGGGTAGAGAGGGGATAGGGAGTGCTGATAGGGTAGAGAGGATAGGGGAAGAAAGAATAGGGAGATGAGGATGTTGTTGAAGACTAGAAGTGAGAAGGAGGGTGTTCTGGCTAGTTGGATATGAAAAGGGGACGCGGATTGGGAGGGATAGAAAAGTTTTTTTTAGCATCACAAAAGAAATGTCGACAGAAACCTTCATTGCAAATTACGATACCCACCGAATAAATTCAATACTAATACCTGAATAAACTCTCCTTTTCGGCTTGACACGAATCGAACTCTCGTCGTGTGATTTCCGTAACTAAATTTGGGTTCGTGAATTTAAACCCAAAACGCCACTCCCCCCCCACCCCCCACCCCCAAAAAAATACATAAAGGCCTTATAGTAACGAAGTGAATTATAGTACAAATATTTACGTGGCGCTAGACTGTGTATAATTTTATTACGCAATTTGGACCAACTTCAAAACGTTTTCTATGTTGCTAACGACACCTAAACTAACGAAACCATCTTAGGTCTATAACGCGATATCGGAGGCCTAATATAGTACATATATATATGTGGTACACTAGGCCTAGGAATATGTAAGTTTGGTGTTTAGCTTTATTTGTCAGGACTTTATACAATGATTGTCTAAATGACAGCTTAAAAGGGTTCAAGATCAGCTTAAAAGGGTTCAAAATCACCTTAAAAGGGTTCAAGATAACCTTAATAGGGTTCAAAGTCAGCTTAAAAGGGTTCAAGATCAGCTTAAAACGCTGAAGATCACGTTAATAAAGCTAGAGATCTTAAAAACAGGCCAAAGTGATCTTCAAAAGTGCTCAAGAACAGCTTCATTAATCTCGAAAAAGCTTCACATGCCTCCCGAGAAGCTGGAAAAGGTTCTGAACCAGTTTAAAAAGGTTCGAGACCAGGTTAAAAAAAAAAAGGTACGAGAACACGAGGGGGAAATTGGAAGACTCAAACAAGTCAACGACATCGTGAAGAGAACGACAACTGCCCAGAGACTCGTCAACATTCAAAGAGCGACTTACGGGGCTATTCATGCCCGTGCCTCACCTCTTGAGTGGCTAAATCTTCATCAATCAATCAAATCAATCAGAAGCGTGCAAATGGGGCCACCTTGATGGTCTGGAAAGATATCTACATTATCTGTTCAAAGCTATTAGCTCTGGTTGGATTTGTATAGCTTCTAACTTGAAGAATAAGTGACATACTAAGAATGTTATTTGTACCTTGCTTATCCACTTATGAAGTGTCTCCTGCCACTTACATTATTGTATGTACACTTAACTGCTTAAAAATCTAATATTTACACAAGTTATTGGTTAAAAAATAAAAATAAAAAGTTCCTTTAAAAATCTTTAG
>NC_091198.1:14765496-14790496 GCF_040958095.1 Procambarus clarkii
GCCCGCCTCTCAACTGTCAATCAACTGTTTCCTAACTACTTTTTTTTTTTTTTTTCACACCACACACACACACACACACACCCCAGGAAGCAGCCCGTGACAGCTGACTAACTCCCAGGTACCTATTTACTGCTAGGTAACAGGGGCATTCAGGGTGAAAGAAACTTTGCCCATTTGTTTCTGCCTCGAGCGGGAATCGAACCCGCGCCACAGAATTACGAATCCTGCGCGCTATCCACCAGGCTACGAGGCCCCTAGAGTGTGTGTGTGTGTGTGTGTTAGAGATATATGTAGTAGACATAATATAGGAAAAATAAACTGGTTAGAAAGGCGGGGTCCAAGAGCTAATAGCTCGATGCAGCAGATACAAATAGTATACAGAACGCTTGCTTTTCCCCTCAGGTCAAGTAAGGTCAAGTAAGGTCCGACTTCCCTTATCTCCCCTCACCCCGAGCTATCTTTATTGACATCTATATTACTAAGGCCTCGCAGTGTACAGACTTTACCTTAAGTTCACCGTGTTCAACTTTTACATTGAGTGTGTTCATGGTGTTCAACCATCACAAAAGTGCATGTACTGTCACAGTTCATGCAACAATGATGGATTAGCAGGCGATGAGTCACAATAACGTGGCTAAATTATGTCGACCAGACCACACACTAGATGGTGAAGGGACGACGACGACGTTTCGGTCCGTCCTGGACCATTCTAAAGTCGATCGTGATGATTCCTAAATGATGGATTAATCAACTGAGTAGTCAAGGTGCCTCCAGCCGCGCACCTTACACCGCTGTACCATAACATGACCCATATATAACCAGGGATTCTACTGAATCATCACCCGGACGCTCCAGTTGTAGATAATAACTATCTGCGGGCTCACCATAGCCCGTGCTACTTGGAACTTTGTTCCAGGTAGCGAATCTTTAACAACAAGTTGTAGATACACAAAGAAATCCTACTAACGTGATTTATCAGCGAGAAAATACCATTGGAACAATTTGTTCCAGCGGTCATGGTGCTCCCAAGAAAATTATTGATAGAAGTAATAATTTTCTTTATTATACCGCAATTTACAGGTAATTTACCCTTCGACTGCCTTTGTTCTATTCAATTATCTGTTTATCTGTGATCAGCTATTTCTTCATTCCTAGTAAAGTAGGAATTCTCATTTTTCAACTCATTCCTATTCATTCCTCCTGCAAATATCCTCCATTCTTGGGTCTGATATTCACTCAGTTTCCAGTTAGAGAATTTTCTCTGTCTGGAAACATATATATAATTATCCTTTTACCTATAATTAGGTAAATATATGATTATCCTTTTACCTATAATTTGTTAACTGAACGTAGTCATTTTGCAACAAAGAAGAAGTCTTATATCATTGCAAAAGACGAGAACCAGTGATATATGGAATCAAGAAGGCGTGGATTAAAATGAGCAGCAATGCATCTACATTAAAGTGAAAACAGTAGACAATTTACAATCATTGGAACACCTCGTAAATCAGGAGAAAAACCGTGAAAACGCCTAATGGAAGGAGACATCTCCCGTCCACTACGGGCTCACCATAGCCCGTGCTTCTTGCCCCGCTCCTGTGCCAGGTAAGTTACGGGCTCACCATAGCCCGTGCTACTTGCCCCGCTCCTGTGCCAGGTAAGTTACGGGCTCACCATAGCCCGTGCTACTTGCCCCGCTCCTGTGCCAGGTAAGTTACGGGCTCACCATAGCCCGTGCTACTCGGAACTTGTTCCGAGTAGCTGAATCTATAACAACAACAACAGCCTAATGGAACCACCTCATGTTTCGTAACTGCATTCTCAACAAAGGAAACCAAAGTTGTGTCTATATGTTTGCCAAACTGTCAACTGTTCCTGTGTGTGTGTGTGTATGTGTGTGTGTGTGTGTGTATGTGTGTGTGTGTGTGTGTGTGTGTGTGTGTGTGTGTGTGTGTGTGTGTGCCAAAGATGCAAGAAGTTGCAGCGATACGACAGTTTCGAACCCAGTAGTGCCTCTGAACTTGGATCACAGTTCTGCCCGGTAGGCACTCCCAGTCCACACACACACACACACACACACACACACACACACACACACACACACACACACACACACACACACACACACACACACACACACACACATACACACACACACACATACACACACACACACACACTTTTGTCCCCCCAAAAAGTACAATAAATGTTAGTTATCATCTGCAATTACAAAACAATGTATAATTCTGTAATATCAGAAATATTACACCTCTAACTCCGTCACACTCGTGTCCTGATTAGTGCTCCAAGATAGCACAGGCTCCTGCTCCAAGATAGCACAAGCTCCTGCTCAACGATAGCGCAGCTGCTGTTCAACGATAGCGCAGCTGCTGTTCAACGATAGCGCAGCTGCTGTTCCGCGGGCTCCAGCAGCATGTCCGCTCCTCAGTGGACCCAAGAGAGTGCGATACACACGATAACGTTCCTTTCCCCTAGATAACCTACGATATTCTCCTTCTTCCAGTGAGCTGAAATACTTGGCTTGTGTACCATCTTCCTTTAACATCAAAATCATCTTCAGATAATACCTGAATACAGTACACAAGGGAAATTTAACTCAAGGAACTGCCAAATGTCCATTTAACATTTGATTTGTATTGAAAAGTACAAAAACCCAAAAACAATAAATATTTTATATTTTTAGTATTAACGTGGGGTAGATATCCGATTTCTGTTATCAGGGAGGCGAAATAAATTGTGTATTTTATATAATAAAGCGAAACGTTTCCCAGAAATGTCTGAATATCATTCAGACCAAGACAGCAGACATCTGCAGACAGCCTGACCTCTGTCTACAACACCAGCAGACAGCCTGACCTCTGCCTACATCAGCAGACAGCCTGACCTCTGTCTACAACGCCAGCAGACAGCCAGACCTCTGCCTACAACACAAGCAGACAGCCTGACCCCTGTCTACATCAGCAGACAGCTAGACCTCTGCTTACAACACCAGCAGACAACCTGACCTCTGCCTACAACACACCAGCAGACAGCCAGACCTCTGCCTACAACACAAGCAGACAGCCTGACCCCTGTCTACATCAGCAGACAGCTTGACCTCTGCCTGTAACACCAGCAGACAGCCTGACCTCTGCCTACAACATCAGCAGACAGCCTGACCTCTGCCCATAACACCAGCAGACAGCCTGACCCCTGCCTACATCAGCAGACAGCCTGACCTCTGCTTACAACACCAGCAGACATCCAGGCACCATTGAGGCCCACAACATTAAACTTTCGCCATCAATTAATCCCACAACTTATCCTATTAAACCACGGCGATTCCCTGAGCCGCAGACTATTGTTCAGACAATTATGCAATGAATTGAAATGACTCAAAACGCTTCATAGCGTTTAAGGCCGGCTTCAATGACCATGCAAATACAATTACAGTTTGGTTATTGAAATAATGGTTGAAATTAATCTTCAAGTCGCATGTTTGTGAAATTTTCTTCCTGTAATTACTCACTAAAAATAGAGCAGATTACTATCATTAAAGATAATTATTAATCATGTAGTCGGATGCTGTCGGGCCTAAAGTAAATAAAACACATAAAAATACATGATTTTTTATTGTCATGGAAGAAATTCGTGTCTGCAGAACAAAGACGAATATTAGAAAAAGGCTAAATGTTAAAATGACACTCAGGCCGTGAGGCGTTAAACCTTTTGGGCTTAAGTAAAAAGTTTGACTTGAGGTTCACAGGTGAACTTAATGGATTAATTATTATATCCGGATGTTTCACAATGGCGGTTCTGTTATTATGTTTTAATGAGGTTCTGCTATGATGTTCCAATTGGGGTTCAGCTGTTTCAATGTGGTTATCTTACTAGCTTTTAATGGGGTGTTCTGCATTCATGTTTCAATAGGGGTTCTTCAATGGGGTCCTGCTATGTAGTTTTAAAAGAAGTTCTTCAATGGTGTTTCAATGGGGTCCTGCAATGTTGTTTCAATAGAAGTTCTCCAATGGTGCTTCAATGGGGTCCTGAAATGTTGTTTCAATAGAAGTTCTTCAATGGTGCTTCAATGGGGTCCTGAAATGTTGTTTCAATAGAAGTTCTTCAATGGTGCTTCAATAGGGTCCTGCTATGTTGTTTCAATAGAAGTTCTTCAATGGTGCTTCAATGGGGTCCTGAAATGTTGTTTCAATAGAAGTTCTTCAATGGTGCTTCAATAGGGTCCTGCTATGTTGTTTCAATAGAAGTTCTTCAATGGTGCTTCAATAGGGTCCTGCTATGTTGTTTCAATAGAAGTTCTTCAATGGTGCTTCAATGGGGTCCTGAAATGTTGTTTCAATAGAAGTTCTTCAATGGTGCTTCAATAGGGTCCTGCTATGTTGTTTCAATAGAAGTTCTTCAATGGTGCTTCAATAGGGTCCTGCTATGTTGTTTCAATAGAAGTTCTTCAATGGTGCTTCAATGGGGTCCTGAAATGTTGTTTCAATAGAAGTTCTTCAATGGTGCTTCAATGAGGTCCTGAAATGTTGTTTCAATAGAAGTTCTTCAATGGTGCTTCAATGAGGTCCTGAAATGTTGTTTCAATAGAAGTTCTTCAATGGTGCTTCAATGAGGTCCTGAAATGTTGTTTCAATAGAAGTTCTTCAATGGTGCTTCAATGAGGTCCTGAAATGTTGTTTCAATAGAAGTTCTTCAATGGTGCTTCAATGGGGTCCTACTATGTTGTTTCAATAGGAGTACCGCCAAGATTTTTTTTATTAATATGGTACTACTATGAGATATTAATGTTTTACTGCTATGGAGTGGAACGGCTATGCAGTGCGATACTGCTAAAGGATATTATTATTGACACTATTACTAGAAGCAGAGTAACTGAAGCACAAAACAATCGACATTTCTAATAAAATTAAAAATACAATTCAAAAATTATTTTGACTGCATCACTTCAGGTCAAAATATACATTGATGTCCACGAAAACAGTCATATCCTTTAATATCATATCGAATAATTATATACATATATACATAAAATCATATTTTATATAAACGTTACGTCAGTCAATCTTGAGATAAAAAATAATTTAGAGTCGAGTTGAGTTTTCTTAAAGTCAGGCAACCTTACATTTTAATAAATGATCTCAATGGATTTATTGTTCCAACCGGAAAAGCTAGTTTTCAACTTGGCTCACAGCGATAGCAATGACTCGGGATACCTTAGCCAAAAATTGCAACTTGTGTTGCATCTGTATACATGGACAAAGAGAGCAAGATGCAGGAGAGGGAGGTACAGTATACAGGTGGTATATTGAAAGAATTGATACATTTTTGGCGAAAAAAAGCAGAGGAAAAACGGCCAGGATGGCTCTCAAAAAGAGCTCTCTGGGGCGAGAGAGGGGGATATAAATTTAGAGCATCCGCCAGCTACCCGGGCACAGGGGTATATAGAGACAGCTATCAGGCTCAGGGCAATATACAGCTAGAGCTGCAATAATGCTATATGGAAATGGAGCTGCCAGACTCAAAGTTAAATATAGAGTTAGAGTTACCAGGCTCAATTGCATATAGAGCTAGAGCTACGGGCTCTATACACCATTGCTTCAGCAGCGTGCCAGAATAATAATGGAACTACGCTACCAGCTAATAGATCAAGCACAATGTTCCGTCAATAGAACGATGCTTTAATCTTTTACTAAAACCCCACAATTCTGACGGTGTAGTTTATTTCTTTAAAAATGCAGCGATTTATTCTGCGGCGCAGACACGCGATAAGAGACCTGAGTTAACGAAGCCGCCCATTTTAAACCTCTGAATACATTTTTTAATTTATTTTAATTATTTGTAATAATTATTTGTAACGGCAACCGATAATTACCATAACAATGTATGGTAATTATTATAAAAATAAGGATAAGGATCTGGGATTGGACGGAGGGAAGGAATTATTGAGAAAATGGGAATTAAAATCCCCATCACATAGCATCTTCTAGGGTGACCACTACGGGCTCACCATAGCCCGTGCTACTTGGAACTTTCGTTCCATGTAGCAAATCCTTAAACTGCAACAACGTACAGGGCCATACGACCAGAGTCTGCACTGGCAAGCACATCTGACGCACTATGAGATCAACATCAAGGACACATGAGTGAATAAGGCAGTAGTGATGATAAAAATGTGTCACCATCATGCAGGAATCATGTTATCTGCACTGGCAAATTTCGGATGCATTATGAGGATATCATCATGAACACGAGAGGTAATAGAGTGGTTGTAAAGCTCTAGGAAGCTCAAGCCTGGGGGGAGGTGGGGGGGAGGGGGGTCTGTAGGGTTTAATAGCTGGACATTAAGTAATGTAGTGTGGGAGATCATATGCCACAGTTCCTGCTTACAGAGTTTGCACCTGGAGTGCTCATGATTGGGAAATTCGTCACCTGTAGCCACCTGCTACAGGTAACGGTAGCCACCTGCCACAGGTAACGGTAGCCACCTGCCGCAGGTAACGGTAGCCACCTGCCACTGGTAACGGTAGCCACCTGTCACTGGTAACGGTAGCCACCTGCCACAGGTAACGGTAGCCACCTGCCACAGGTAACGGTAGCCACCTGCCACTGGTAACGGTAGCCCACTGCCACAGATAACGGTAGCCACCTACCACAGATAATGGTAGCCACCTACCACAGATAACGGTAGCCACCTGCCACAGGTAACGGTAGCCACCTGTCACTGGTAACGGTAGCCACCTACCACAGATAACGGTAGCCACCTGCCACAGGTAACGGTAGCCACCTGCCACAGATAACGGTAGCCACCTACCACAGATAACGGTAGCCACCTGCCACAGGTAACGGTAACCCAACCTGATCCTGGCAACCACTGTGTCGCACAGTCTGGTGGACGTTTTGTGCTGCCCATAAACATAGGTTTCAGATCTCAACACATCATAGCTTTTTATACTGATGCTTTCAAGCCTTTGGGAGTAAAGTAACTTCTCTCCTAGTAGACCTGAGTGTGTAAAACAAATCAGTCTTGACTACAGGGATGGAGATACCCAAGTCTAATTCAACCTCACTCTTGTTACATGGAAATTTGGCTACAATATTTGTGTCATTAAGATGGGTTATATTTGTGAGAGAAACGGGTTGCCACTCAGGTGAAATACTCTACGGGATTGAGACGCCACATTTCACTACTTAATTCTCGTAGTTTTGTATTGAAGACAAAGTTAACATTTTAAATGTCAGACGCTCCCAATCTTTTACCGTTAATTTTAGAGGAAGATTCTGAAGGATTGTGGGTAATGATTGTAACAGGGATTTTCGGGATGATTTGTCTCATGTCGTGATGGTGATTGTAGGGAAGAACAGTGAATGTAGGGATGAAAAGATAGAGGAATGTTGGTATAGATTGAGGATTGAAGGGTTTGATTGTGATAGGAAATTATGGCTAAGAGATGAGCCTAAGTGACATGTGCTTAAGATTGTAGAAATTGGGTATTGTGGGGAGGATTTGTGACCATGGGGGATGAACTGGGGTACTGTGTATTGGGGAAGTGTCATGTGGGATACTGTGAAGTGGATTACTATTATGTGGGGAGTACCGTTTTGTGTGGGGGACTGTATTGTGGCACGGTGTAATGTGCTACTGTGTAGTAGAATACTGTGAAGTGGGGTAACTCTGACCTGGGCATTGTGAAACAGGGAATTGTGTAGTTGAACACTGGAGTTACTATGGACCTACGGTGTGTGATGATGGGTACTGTGATCAGTGCTGAGGAGAGGAAAAGTGGTTTTACGAAATGTGAAAATAGATAGGTATGAAAATAGTGGGGGCAGAGGGGTTAGTCGGGGTGATGAGAGGTTAGAAAAGGCTAGTAGAGCTAAGGAGAGGACAGAGCAAGGGAATAAGGTGTAAATTTAGAGTTCTGCCATAGGTTGAGAGGTTAATTATGAGTTCTATCGATAAGGAGAGACGGGTGAGTGGACAGATCCAGGGGTGTGTGAGGGAGGGGAGAGCTGAAGATGAGATTAAGAGAAGGTGAGATATGAGGATAGTGAAGGACTGACGTCATGAACATGATGAAAACATGTTGCTTGACCAAAGTAAACATTGTGGGTGACGTCATAACACACACAAACATATACACGTTCATTCATTATTGATCTGGACTCACCTCTCCAAATTTATGTTACGTTTGTTACGTTACATTTTTTATTTGTTATATTTCCTCTTTTACCTTCGCCTCTCGTGGTGAACAGTTATTTGTGTGTTTATTAATTGTCAGCCTCAGGTTCATCTCTCTTCTTAATGGATGTTTAGCGTAGTTTCTGTGTTCTACATAATGTTCTTTATTTCTTCTTTTATTTCCAGTTTTTACGCACTTTTTTGAGAATGGCTTTTTTCCACTGGCACTTTTTTGTGTGTGGCTCTTTTTCCACTGGCTCTTTTTTGTGTGTGGCTCTTTTTCCACTGGCTCTTTTTTGTGTGTGGCTCTTTTTCCACTGGCTCTTTTTTGTGTGTGGCTCTTTTTCCACTGGCTCTTTTTTGTGGCTCTTTTTCCGCTGGCTCTTTTTTTGTGGCTCTTTTTCCACTGGCTCTTTTTTGTGGCTCTTTTTCCACTGGCTCTTTTTTGTGGCTCTTTTTCAGACTGGCTCCCTTTTATGTGGCCTTTTTTTTTGTCAGGTTCAATGTTGGCTGCCCCATTTTGTCGAGCTATTTTTACTCTATGTGTTTTTCTCTGTGTCTGTCTATCTTTCTAAATAGCTCTGTCTCCCTCTCCCTCTGAATCTCTCTCCCTCTCGTCTCCTCCATCTCCCTCCATCTCTCTCCCTCTCTCTCCCTCTCTACCCAATTCCCATGTCCATCAGACCCTACGAGAATGATGATAGCTTTACAAACTACCCCTCTACGTCCCCTCTAGTGGTAACCCTGCTTGTTGCTCAGTCTTCCCCTCACCCCCACTGGAATGAGAGGAACTGGGGAAACAAACGAGGCATGTTTGAGGGGAGAGGGAGGGGCGTTGGGGAATTACTAGTGAAATTTGATAGAGTTTGAGGACTGGGAATACTGAGGGAAAAGGGGAAACTTTGCAGGGATGAGAAACAGTGAGAAAGATGGGTAGAGTAAGGAAGAGTAGGGAAATAGTGTGTGTGGAATGGGAAAGAGTGTGGGGGGGGATGGGAAAAGGTGTGTTGGGAATATTGCTGGGAAGAACATTTATAGGAAAGTAGAATTAATGGTGAGATGGTGGATATACATGATGATATGGTCAGGAGAGGACAGGTATAGAGACGTAGGGAGAGAACTGAGAGAAGGAAGAGAGAGAACTGAGAGAAGGGAAAGAACGGATGTTTTAGGAAAGTGGGAAAACGAGAGAGGAACATAAACTGTTGCATAGTGATGCTAGGAGACAGAGAGAGGAGAGGAGAGATTGCTGAAATAGAGGAAATACAGAGAACACACACACACACACACACACACAAACCTCAAGGCACCTAAACTGCGATCGTCTGAAAGCTCTCATAATGTATTCTCTAGAAAGGAGACGAGAGAGAGAGAGAGAGAGAGAGAGAGAGAGAGAGAGAGAGAGAGAGAGAGAGAGAGAGAGAGAGAGAGAGAGAGAGAGAGAGAGAGAGAGAGGGGGGAAGAGAGAGAGAGGGGAAGAGAGAGAGAGAGGGGAAGAGAGAGGGGAAGAGAGAGGGGAAAAGAGAGAGAGGGGAAGAGAGAGAGAGAGGGGAAGAGAGAGAGAGAGAGAGAGAGAGAGAGAGAGAGAGAGAGAGAGAGAGAGAGAGAGAGAGAGAGAGAGAGAGAGAGAGAGAGAGAGAGAGAGAGAGAGTATTGATGGACCAGGAACCCAATTTACACAGCAAAAGAACATACTGGAGTGAATGATATGGAATGAACTAAAGAAAACGAGGCAATAAAGTAGATCTTCAATTTCTGTTTCCTATTACTTTCTTTTCTTCTATTCGGTTTCCACCTCTCCCTTTACTCTCGTCTTCCATTACTTTCACCCATTACTTTCGCCAGTTACTTCCCTCCAGTTAACTTCCCTACCAATTTCCAATCTTTTAACCAGTTCTCGCTACACCGTTTACCTCTCCCGTCTCTCTTCTTTATCCTTTCTTCTCTCTAACCCTTCTTCACCCTCTCTTCCTTCTACCACCATCTTCAAGGACCCTTAAATCAGTCACAGTGGTTTATCCTTCACAGCCTGGCTTGTACCTGGATGGAATTCTGTGAGTTGCACTCCCCAAGCCCGGCTCGGGCGCCAGGCTTCTCTTTTGAACGCTTGGTCCAACAGGCTGTTGGATGGAGCGGTCCGCAGGCCCACCACAGTCGGGTTGGTCCGGCACCTCTTGCGGAAAAGCTTCCAGTTTTGTTTTATAGAAGGCTTTCCCTTTTGTTCCTGCAATATTACGTATAGTTGCTAGGAGGTTATTGAATAGCCGTTGGCCTCGGAGAGACATAGTGTGTTGTTCTGTGATTGTGCCAGTGGCATCTAGTTTAGTGCCTCGTTTTCTTTAGTTCATTTCATATCATTCACTCCAGTATGATGTTTTGCTGTGTAAACTGGGTACCTGGACCATTAATACTGTCCATGTATATGTTATTTATTCTCTCTCTCTCTCTCTCTCTCTCTCTCTCTCTCTCTCTCTCTCTCTCTCTCTCTCTCTCTCTCTCTCTCTCTCTCTCTCGAAAAAAAAAAAAAAAAAAAAAAAAAAAAACAGGAGCAGATATAAAAAATGTTTTCCAGAATAGCACGTGTAAACAGGATCAGGACAGTGGTATGCTATAAACAGGCGCATATCAGAACAGCCTTCACGAACATCAATGAAAAGGCTTACAGAATACTGAACACCACCTACGTGAGAACTTACCAAGAGTATGCAGCCTCAGCATCGATCCCAACCACAGAAAGGCAATCATAAAGTGTGAAGAGTCTTGAAGGGTTTCCAACGAAGCTCCTACCAGAAATACCTAACCTAACCTAACCTAACCTAACCTAACCTAACCTAACCTAACCTAACCTACCAGAAATACATAGAGGATGGCGTACGAAAAAAAATAATAAAACAAAAGCTGAATATATCTACGCATGAGGAGACATGAGGGAAAGCAGACATAATAGATAAAATAAACATGAGAATTTGCAGTGAGAAAGTTATGAAAATGAATACGAACAAGATGATATGGAGGCGATGAGTCACAATAACGTGGCTAACGTATGATGACCAGATCACACACTAGAAGGTGAAGGGACGACGACGTTTCGGTCCGTCCTGGACCATTCTCCAGTCGATTGTGAATCGACTTTCTCACAATCGACTTGAGAATGGTCCAGGACGGACCGAAACGTCGTCATCCCTTCACCTTCTAGTGTGTGGTCTGGTCATCAAGATGATAGGTGCCAGCCATAGACACGTGATAAAGTACACATTTGAAAGTAGTAGAATGGCTTCAACTAGACCAAACGCACCAGAAGCCAACACTTATGCACTGTTTTAAACATTGATACGAGGGATTGATGTCTGAAGTCACTGACGATCAGGTTAGAAAAAAGTGGTGATCTGGAACACGAATCTTAAGGTAAGTCACAACATATTGTCCTAATTCCACACTAGCATTGCATTAAACGACACCCCCCCCCCCTGCTGGAAAGGCGAGTGGCGGGGGTCCAAGAGCTCAGGTTCGATCCCGCAACGCCTAAATAAACGAGGGGAGATGCCCAATCAACAAATCACACGTACACCTGTCCTTCCCAAGTTTACGCCCCCTGGCACCTGTTAATCCTTGGCACCTGTTAATCCTTGGCACCTGTTAATCCCTGGCACCTGTTAATCCTTGGCACTTGGGGCACCTGTGGCTCGCTAACGAGGTCACCACCTCTCGCCCTCCTGAACCCGCCTATCAAGCTAGTTATAGTGAAGGTGCTGCCGGGTTAACGAGGTCGGAACATCGGTCTGGCCGCAGGATGGCAATCGATGCCTTGAGGTGCAAATCATAGAGGTAATCGGTCTGTTTGTCAACCACTGCTGATGAGTTCTAATTACACGAGGAAGGGGGAGGATTCTGTTGTGGGGTGGGGGGGGGGGAAGGTATATTTGGGCACTGAGGAAGGAGTATATCTAGAAGGAGTATATCAGCTATACTCCCCAGGCAAAATTATCCCCCACTGAAAATTATGTCAAATAAAATTTACTTTTCACATGAAAAAAGAGGAAATGTTGAAAGATCTTTTATATGCAAACCTTCCGAACTGGGGCGTGTAACGACTTATACGCCTCTGACTGGATTATATAGAGCTACGGAAGCATATTCCACCCTATATATTCAACCCAAAGAGCTGTTAGTCGGGCTCTATTGTATGATCCACAGGGCTGTTGTAGCCTGTATGATACACATACATTTTAGCTGTAGCCAATATATATATAACACAAATGCACCTTTCTCGACTCGCCTCTTTTCAATTCACACACAAATTGTATTTAAGGACTTACACTGGGAAGGTTTTTACGAGAATAACAGAGAAAAACATTGATTGAAATATCGATTTCAACCGGATATTAAAATCAAGCATATTATAGTACTTCGTGAGGCATAATTACAGAGGTCAGCCTAGCAGGGAGTGACTTCAGAGGTCACCCTAGTAGGGAGAGACTTCAGAGGTCACCCTAGTAGGGAGAGACTTCAGAGGTGAGCCTAGCAGGGAGTGACTTCAGAGGTCACCCTAGCAGGGAGTGACTTCAGAGGTCACCCTAGTAGGGAGTGACTTCAGAGGTCACCCTAGCAGGGAGAGACTTCAGAGGTCAGCCTAGAAGGCAGTGACTTCAGAGGTCATCCTAGCAGGGATTGACTTCAGAGGTCACCCTAGAAGGCAGTGACTTCAGAGGTCATCCTAGCAGGGAGTGACTTCAGAGGTCATCCTAGCAGGGAGTGACTTCAGAGGTCACCCTAGTAGGGATTGACTTCAGAGGTCACTCTAGAAGGCAGTGACTTCAGAGGTCACCCTAGCAGGGAGAGACTTCAGAGGTCACTCTAGCAGGGAGTGACTTCAGAAGTCAACCTAGAAGGATAGACGGGAATAGAGGCGTGGGGAGGTAGGAGGGAGGGGGAAATGGAAGGAACAGAAATTGAGGAAAGGGGAAGGAGATGAGTATGGAATGGGTAAGAGTAGAATGGGATGGAAAACACACACACACACAGACAGAGAGAGAGAGAGAGCGACAGAGAGAGAGAGAGACAGACAGAGAGACAGAGAGAGACAGAGAGCGCTGGAGTACAATTAAGTTGACACACGGCTTGACTGAGCAATATATCTCAGGCTGCGAACAATGTTTCGTCTTGACCGTCCTCAGGCAAGGGGCAAGATCAGCATCCAGCCCTCCTCCTGGGATTGGGCGGGGGGGAAGGATTAGGAGGAGGATTAGGAAGAGATTGTGATGTGATAGTCGACATCATGGTGATTAGCTGATCAGTAAGCCAGATAAACCCCCCAGGAAGCAGCCCGTAGCAGCTGTCTAACTCCCAGGTACCTATTTACTGCTAGGTGAACAGGAGCATCAGGGTGACAGACACTTTGGCTATTTGTTTCCGCCTCCACCGGGGATCGAACCCGGAACCTCAGGACTACGAATCCCGAGCGCTGTCTCCTCAGTGGCCCCGGTGGCACTCCAGGTGTATCATAGTGGCCCCCGGTGGCACTCCAGGTGTATCATAGTGGCCCTGGTGGCACTCCAGGTGTATCATAGTGGCCCCCGGTGGCACTCCAGGTGTATCATAGTGGCCCTGGTGGCACTCCAGGTGTATCATAGTGGCCCCCGGTGGCACTCCAGGTGTATCATAGTGGCCCCGGTGGCACTCCAGGTATATCATAGTGGCCCGGTGGCACTCCAGGTGTATCATAGTGGCCCCGGTGGCACTCCAGGTGTACCATAGTAGCCCCAGTGGCACTCCAGGTGTATCATAGTGGCCCCCGGTGGCACTCCAGAATATCATAGTGGCCTGGTGGCACTCCAGGTGTATCATAGTGACCTGGTGGCACTCCAGGTGTATCATAGTGGCCCCCGGTGGCACTCCAGGTGTATCATAGTGGCCCCCGGTGGCACTCCAGAATATTAGGTGGCGTTACCCTCTGGGTCCCTGGAGATGTCCCAGACTAAAGCAGACCTACACCACCACAGACCTGCACCACCGCAGACCTGCACCACCGCAGACCTGCACCACCGCAGACCTGCACCACCGCAGACCTACACCACCGCAGACCTGCACCACCGCAGACCTACACCACCGCAGACCTACACCACCGCAGACCTGCACCACCGCAGACCTGCACCACCGCAGACCTGCACCACCGCAGACCTGCACCACCACAGACCTGCAGCACCGCAGACCTACACCACCGCAGACCTGCACCACCGCAGACCTACACCACCGCAGACCTGCACCACCGCAGACCTGCAGCACCGCAGACCTACACCACCGCAGACCTGCACCACGACAGACCTGCAGCACCGCAGACCTACACCACCGCAGACCTGCACCACCGCAGACCTACACCACCGCAGACCTGCACCACCGCAGACCTGCACCACCGCAGACCTACACCACCGCAGACCTGCACCACCGCAGACCTGCACCACCGCAGACCTGCACCACCGCAGACCTACACCACCGCAGACCTGCACCACCGCAGACCTGCAGCACCGCAGACCTGCACCACCGCAGACCTGCACCACCGCAGACCTGCACCACCGCAGACCTACACCACCGCAGACCTGCACCACCGCAGACCTGCACCACCGCAGACCTGCACCACTGCAGACCTACACCACCGCAGACTTACACCACCGGCCTCGTAGCCTGGTGGATAGCGCGCAGGACTCGTAATTCTGTGGCGCGGGTTCGATTCCCGCACGAGGCAGAAACAAATGGGTAAAGTTTCTTTCACCCTGAATGCCCCTGTTACCTAGCAGTAAATAGGTACCTGGGTGTTAGTCAGCTGTCACGGGCTGCTTCCTGGGGGTGGAGGCGCCTGGTCGAGGACCGGGCCGCGGGGACACTAAAGCCCCGAAATCATCTCAAGATAACCTCAAGATAACCGCAGACCTGCACCACGGCAGATAATGAATGTCTGCTGCAACAAGGCTTGCGACAGACTCTCAAATGACTGTTCTCTAACCATCCCATCCTCCGAAGGATCCCCCAACGTCAAGAAACTATCGTACTAAAGTGCCCCCTTATCCTAACCTACCAGAGGACCCAAAACAGAAAACGGGTCAGTATATCAGTTCCGCGAGTCGCTTCCATTTTCTAGTACGATGATTTTTTGGTCTTAGGGGGAAAGTATGCGTCAAAATGTATTGTTCTATTAGTAGGAAAAGTTGCTTTAAAATCTACATTTTGGGCTCAATAGTTCACTGATCTCGTGTCTAAGGATTGAGTTCTTCCTGTTATAGTTGTGTCTTGTTGTAAGTGGGAAATAATACAATGTTGTGATAGATATTGTTATGACACTTTGGATCTATCAAAGGTGTTGTTATCTGTAGGGTAAGGCGTTGTATCATGCAATAATCTATTTTATGATATGTTGCAATCAAATGCCTTTGATGTCATCCTTCCCCCTCTCTCTCCCTTCCTCCCTCCCTCTCTGACCTAACTTCCGGGTACCTATTTACTGCCAAGGTGAACAGTGGCATCAGGTGAGAAGAAAGGTGCCCAAACGCTTTCTTCCTGACGCAGGAGTTAAAGCCGTTACCTGTCGGGTGTGACCCCCATCTGCATTGACCACTGCGTTACAAGGTCAATACACACACACACACACACACACACACACACACACACACACACACACACACACACACACACACACACACACACACACAAACACACACACACACACACACACACACACACACACACACACACACACACACACACACACACATACACACACACACTAGACAACGACAATCCTTTACTGCAGACGACCTGTCGATAGTTGAAGAGCTCCATCAGGTAAATATGAAACAAATCAAAGGATATATAAAAAACATATATTCATCATATCTCCTCCATCAAAGGATATATGAAACGAAAGAGGCCAGTATTCCTGGTATTCAAAGGTATTCCTGGTATTCAAAGGTTTTCCTGGTATTCAAAGGTTTTCCTGGTATTCAAAGGTTTTCCTGGTATTCAAAGGTTTTTCTGGTATTCAAAGGTTTTCCTGGTATTCAAAGGTTTTCCTGGTATTCAAAGGTATTCCTGGTATTCAAAGGTATTCCTGGTATTCAAAGGTATTCCTGGTATTCAAAGGTGTTCCTGGTATTCAAAGGTATTCCTGGTATTCAAAGGTTTTCCTGGTATTCAAAGGTTTTCCTGGTATTCAAAGGTATTCCTGGTATTCAAAGGTATTCCTGGTATTCAAAGGTATTCCTGGTATTCGAAGGTATTCCTTGTATTCAAAGGTGTTCCTGGTATTCAAAGGTATTCCTGGTATTCAAAGGTATTCCTGGTATTCAAAGGTATTCCTGGTATTCATACTATTCCTGGAATAGTATTCTTCAGACACCCACTGATTCTTATAAGTGCAGGAACGTGAGGAAGTACTTGGAAGGACATGAGGAAGTACTTACAGGATATGGGGAAGTACTTGGACAGTGGGAAATACTAAAAGGGACATAGGGAAATAACTGTTGAAACATAGGGTCAAAACTAGTTTGGAAATAGGGTTGTAGGTTAGTGAAATGGGCATCCAGATAGTATTACTAAGATAAAGAGTTTTAACAGGTTTCAAGAGCAGATTGAATAAGTACATGAGAAGGGGTTGATTTAATCCAGCCCCCCCCCCCTGTATCTAAGAGCCAACAGGCCTAATCTTAACTCTACAAAAGTTAACCCAAAAAACGATTCTCATTGGGCCCGAGACATGTATAACTTTAAACCTATTCATCATACAATAGTGATATGTACTAGATAGACGAGAGTGTACTTTCCTTCAGCGGTCGCTGATATCTGTATACATCTTGCCCCCCCCCTAATGTTATACACCTGTGTACCGTAACACCTGTAATGTAAAGGTGCAAAGAGGCTGGCAAATAGGAGTTCTCATCACCTCTGAAAGTCTTAACACATGGGAGACGGAAGCTATAATTCTATTTTCGTGAGTCTTTCAAAGGCTGCCTCTCCCATGGTATAATGACAACACCTCTGTATATTTATTTTCAAACCTAGAGATGTAAGTCATTGTGAACATTATACTTCATTGAAAATACACTCATTTTCTTCCTTGCTGAAGAGTTAGGTCATTCCTACTATCAATGCATGGAAAACTGGTGGAATGCAAAACTGGTAGAATGCAAAACTGGTAGAATGGAAAACTGGTGGAATGCAAAACTGGTTGAATGCAAAACTGGTTGAATGCAAAACTGGTAGAATGCAAAACTGGTGGAATGCAAAACTGGTTGAATGCAAAACTGGTAGAATGCAAAACTGGTAGAATGCAAAACTGGTAGAATGCAAAACTGGTTGAATGCAAAACTGGTAGAATACAAAACTGGTAGAATGCAAAACAATGCATTGATTTCCTTGGTAGCGGGAACTGTTAATAAGTGCCACAACTCTCAAGGAAGCGCCCTACTACTAAGTGGAAAAATTTAACACGTTAAAATATTGATAAGGAACCAAGAATGATTTGGAATAACTCCTAAAAAAAATTAATTTTTCAGGTATGCAAAATAGATATGAAACGGAGCAATTTCTTTTTTGAAAAAATGAATATAAAAAATGTGGGTTAAGCTTGGAGTTGAATGCAGACCAATCACAATAACCTGGTTGAACAGTTCATGTCCATGCCACACATCTGAAAATGCAGGAACGACGACGTTCCGGTCAGTCCTGGACAATTACGGGGGTACCTGGTTGTTAAAACGATTTGGCGGGTCGTATTCCGGGGAAAATTAGGATTATGGACCTGCCCGAAACGCTATACGTGCTAGTGGCTTTACAAGAATGTAAGAAATCTTGTATATATATATATATATATTTTATTAAATATGACCGAAAAAGTAAGATTAATAATTCTAACACGAATTTTCTCAATCTTTCGTACATTATGCTTCACTGTTGGAGGTAAATCAAAAATCACTTCTCCAAAATTCATTTTTATTTCTAGTCTAGAAATAAAAAAATTAGACTAGAAATAAAAATGAATTTTGGAGAAGTGATTTTTGATTTACCTCCAACAGTGAAGCATAATGTACGAAAGATTGAGAAAATTCGTGTTAGAATTATTAATCTTACTTTTTCGGTCATATTTAATAAAATATGTCTACAGGAAAGACTACTACCAAAATATACTAATATATATATATATATATATATATATATATATATATATATATATATATATATATATAAAGATACCAAGGGTAACAGAAAGGGGAAGTAGCAAACAAGCAATGTAAGGAAATAGGAGGGGGGGGGGGAAAGGAGTCATTACATTTGTACCTTAATCCGTTGTTGAAAAGAGTTAACAGCCTTTAGAACTAGCTTAAGTGTTGTTGTAGAGTGTGTTGTTAAGTGTTGCAATACTTAAGCTATTGCTTTGTGGTGCACTAATGATGCAGTTCAATTAGCACCAAGCAAAATTGCCATGGGTAAATTTATCTTTGAGCAAGGTATAGAGGTGTAGCTGCACTTTAACTCCCTAGACTCGTATTATCCAGATTTTCAATTTAAACAACTACCCCAATGATTCAAGCGCAATATTTCAAACAAAATCTGATTTATATTTTATGTTAAAGAGGCCCGTTCGTAAATTTTACCGATGTTATCAGACACCTGAAGTTAGAACAAATGACATCTTGGGTGACATTTGAGTGACAAATGTCATCTTGAGTGACATTTGAGTGACAAATGTCATCTTGAGTGACAATCCGGTCGAAATTGAAGTTGCTTAGCTGTCATTGTCTCTGTGTGTATAGTTAGGAACTATAACACCTACAAAATGCTGACCTTAATCAGATAAAGTGTTTGTTGAGAAATTATTGAAGACGTATTTTATGAGTCCATCTCTCTCTCTCTCTCTCTCTCTAATCTCCGTCTCCTGCCTGGCCTAATCTCCACGCCTACTCTTAGATCACTTACAAGATTATTATATTCCCTTGTCAGAAGGAAATCACCAATCCCACATATAACACAAGCACTTTTTCCATGTATTTTTGAATCACTGGCCATGCAATATCATCTTCATTGTAAGAAAATTCAACTTTAAGAATGTGATATTGACCATGGTGGAGAAGGCCCCATTGGTATCAAATTAAACACGTCTGCTTGTGAAAGAATAGATTCCCTTATCAGGGAAGTGGATATCATTAAGGAATTACTGTCACGAAGACATGACTTGTTAACAGGCTATTTAAATCCTGTCAGACACAGATTCCTGCCACAAGACTGTGTGCTCACCAGCCCACGAATATATTGACAAAGTCCAAAAACTGTAAATTTATAGAAACTAATGTTAAATTAATCAATATAATTATATGCATTTCATTGATTTCCCCCCCCCCCCTCTGTGTTAATATGTCAAACAACAAAGTTGCAGAATCAGTTATTTCTGGCTTTAAATACATGGTTGATTTGATATTAAATTATCAGTTATGTCTAATCTCTCTTTTATATTGTCTTTCAATGTCATATTTAGTTGTACACATTACTTCAGATTAAGATGCATTTGTATGTACTAAAATGCACCTTAAATGGCATAATGGCATCATGACATAAATGACCCTTGTCATTTTTAGTACGCAATACATAATTTTTACTAGCCAATTTTTTTTAATATGGAAGGGAGTACTACCTCTGGCTTTAGAAAGGCGACCTAGCTTAGCCTCGGAGGAAAGCACACATAACGCATTAGAGGGAATGTTTAGGTTCCCTCCAATACTGTTTTTATGTTCTTTTCTCCTACCATCCCCTTCCTTCCTTTTGTGTTTTGTCGAACATAATTATAAATATTATGTGTAGGGCTTTTATTATGACTTCATCGTTCAAATGAATAATGTACTTAAAATCGTTGCTAGCAAAATAATAAGTACAATCACGAATATTGTTTTTGGATTTGATTTGAAGACTTTTGCAACAGCTATTTTGTGCGATTATTACAGAGCAATAGAGTCATTAGGTAATAATTATCCCCTTCTAACTCTACATATCAGTTTCGCATCGTATACATGCCTGTATACGAATGACCCAATTACACCCCCCCCTCAATTCCACGTGTGCTTGCACGTGCGTGTGCCCGCACGCGATAGGGGCGCCCACACGCCTGTAATTACCCCTTTGAAGGCATGATTAGGTTGCCTTTCACCCTACATCAAAGACCTCTCCCTTCACCCTCCCTTCACCCCTCATTCGGTGAAGTCAACCATGAACGAGGTCATTCAGAGAAGGAATATTAATGACTGGGTTACGACTAGCTTGTATTTAATCAGCCTGTAATAGGCCTATTGTATTACGATGGGGATGAGGGCGATTGAAAAGGGCTTCCTTGCTTATACCAGTTCTGCCTGGAGTAGGGGGATATGTGGGTAGGGAAACAGGAATGAGGTGAAAGAAAATGTGTGTGTGTGTGTGTGTGTGTGTGTGTGTGTGTGTGTGTGTGTGTGTGTGTGTGTGTGTGTGTGTGTGTGTGTGTGTGTGTGTGTCAGAGCTAAAATATATCCAAAAAATACTTATTTTATAAAAAAATTAACTTCAAAGGTTGAAAATTCATCAATTATCCTATTCAGTAACTCTAATGATAAACACGTTCCGTAGTTTGAATTGCATCTAGTTTTCCATCAGGTTGAAAGTTGATATTTTTCCCCGTCTCCAAATCGCCTTGTGCCTGAAAGTTGAATTAAGTGATACGTTTTCCATGGATTTATTTCTTAATATCCATTACGCTTATCGCTCCATGTCTCTTAGTTTCCCCTCTTATCTCTTTGTTGAGAGCAGACCTCCCATTTTGCTGCTTACTGAGGCGAGGAGTAACTATCGGATTGGAGCCAGAATTGAACCCCATTGTTCTAGGATGATAATCATCAACTTTGAAACGTTATTCTCGGAGATTGGGGGGGGGGAGAGGTGAGGGAGGGAGACGTGAGGGGGGGGGGAAGAGGGGGAGAGGGGAGAGGTGAGGGGGGGGGGGGGAAGAGGGGGATGGGGGGGGGGGGGAAGGAGGCTGTGTAGGTTGGTACTAAATATTGTTTGAGTCAGTCATGTGGCGTAGAAAGTCAGTCATGTGGCGTAGAAAGTCAGTCATGTGGCGTAGAAAGTCAGTCATGTGGCGTAGAAAGTCAGTCGTGTGGCGTAGAAAGTCAGTCATGTGGCGTAGAAAGTCAGTCATGTGGCGTAGATAGTCAGTCATGTGGCGTAGAAAGTAGGTTATGGGGCGTAGAAAGTCAGTCATGTGGCGTAGAAAGTCAGTCATGTGGCGTAGAAAGTCAGTCATGTGGCGTAGATAGTCAGTCATGTGGCGTAGAAAGTAGGTTATGGGGCGTAGAAAGTCAGTCATGTGGCGTAGAAAGTCAGTCATGTGGCGTAGAAAGTCAGTCATGTGGCATAGAAAGTCAGTCATGTGGCATAGAAAGTCAGTCATGTGGCGTAGAAAGTCAGTCATGTGGCGTAGAAAGTCAGTCATGTGGCATAGAAAGTCAGTCATGTGGCGTAGAAAGTCAGTCATGTGGCATAGAAAGTCAGTCATGTGGCGTAGAAAGTCAGTCATGTGGCGTAGAAAGTCAGTCATGTGGCGTAGAAAGTCAGTCATGTGGCATAGAAAGTCAGTCATGTGGCATAGAAAGTCAGTCATGTGGCGTAGAAAGTCAGTCATGTGGCGTAGAAAGTCAGTCATGTGGCATAGGAAGTCAGTCATGTGGCATAGAAAGTCAGTCATGTGGCGTAGAAAGACGCACATGGTCAGCCTCTTTGCCTGCGTCTGGCTATGTCACATGAACTCATAGAAAGAGACGATAAAGAAAGGATTAGATAATTAATCTCAGAGACTTGTATGCTTTCCCAATCCTTCAAGTTCACCGTACACACACATATACACAATATACACAGTGATCACGACCCCTCAACATATACACAATATACACTGTGATCACGACCATACGAGACATACACCCAGAACGACCCAACAACCGCTAAACCAACCATTAATGAGAGCCATTAGCTATAACCACCATAAACAAGGCCCTTTACCTTCCTAAATGGAACACAATTTACAGGTCAACCATATTATATATATTATATATATATATAAATATATATATATTGCTCACCACACAACGCCAAATGTATATATGTATATATTACCAACTAAATAAATCATACATTAATGCCTCATTCACAGAACAACAATAAATTTCTACTTATTGTGAAACAAAAGTTAATCCTAATTAGCCAACACTACAAACTAATCTGGATTTAACAGCGTACTGCAGTTACGTGCTCGACATGGGGGTCATTCTGACCAGCGGTAGTTATTGGCTCGTAAGGACTAAATAACAGGGCAATGCATCAATAGATTACAATAATTACGCATCGGGAATTGGATTACGCAGTTAAGAGTAATCAAGTGTGTGAGGGAGTCACGTGTACAATTACACTCTTTAATGGTCATTTATACACCTGTAGTAGTTAATATATTTTGATGACTTGATAGGGATAGTGGTGATTGGGGACGAGGCAGGCTACGTAGTTACGTCAAGAAACGTAAGAGGTCTTGGCGAAGATTGTAGAGTTGCTGGCGAGAGATAAAGTCAAGTAGGAATACACAACACTGAAACACTCGAGAGAAACACTGCAGTTGCAATACTGCAATACTTAAGACGATAATTAGAGCTAGAGCGATGCAGAAGATGTATAGAGTTCATAATGCAGCAGTTGAAACCTCAGAATCTGTGCAAAGTTGCAAGAATTCAACCAGTTATTAACTACCACTGGAATATAAGTTAACACACACTTCAGAGTTTCAAGCCAAATAATATTACCACTGATATTTAACGGTTGAACGGGTGTATAAGACATTCCACACATATTTACTGCAACCAACATATGAGTCAAACATTCATCCATTGCCTAAGGAATATCTGTCTTAAGAATGAATCAGAAAATTCATCCCTATCCCTCCAATACATTACTATCCACTCTGTTCTCCAATCCAGTCACTAGCTCAGTGCTCTTCTCCTCATAATTACCCGAAATACTCCCACAAACGCACCACTCTTTCCCTTGTATAACGTTAAACTAACACTACATCTATCCTATCATACCACCTGCTTATCCACCCACCAATAACACTACCTGTCTACCCCTCCAACCGTCCATCACTATCCCCCCCCCCTCACCTGCACCCACCTACCCCCACCCCCCACCCCTGTATAACTCAGCGCAGGCATAAAAGCCAAATAGTGACATTGCCGTCAAAGAGCTTTAATTTCACGCTGCGAATATGCGCATATTTCCATTGAAAAAGTTTCCCCAAGAGGAAAAGAAAATTACAATTGAGAGTTTTCGACTCTATTTTTATTATTTTTTTTAATTTTTTTGAGGGGGGGATGGGGCAGAGGTGGGGAAAAAAAAGAGGTGGGGGGGAGGGGGGAGAGGAGGGGAGGTGGGGAAAAAATGTCAAAAGGAACTCAATGTTCCCCAAAATGTAATATTTTCCATTTGCAAGTTTGGCAAGTTCCGTGTGTCAACTAATGCAACTGTGTTGATGTAGACAGTCAGCAAGCGACAATGTCTGCCACACAGACAGCAAGACAGCCATAATTGCTTATATGCAGATAGTCGTTACTTACCTGGAACATACCTGAAGTGGATTTCGAGAGTTGGTCGTCTCCTCCCCCGAGCCCGCCCTGAGGCCAGGGTCGTTATGGCTTGGCGCTTTCCCCCTGATAGTTTCCTTTCGTCATTAAGCAATTAAGCTATTCAGCGAACATCTACTCAGCGAACATCTACTCACCGAATATCTACTCACCGAACATCTACTCACCGAACATCTACTCACCGAACATCTACTCACCGAACATCTACTCACCGAAACATCTACTCACCGAACATCTACTCACCGAACATCTACTCACCGAACATCTACTCACAGAATATCTACTCACTCAGTTTTCATGCTTGTAAACTGTTTAATAAATGTAACCAAAGCCGTCAAAGATTGAGGAAAGATGTACACGTTCGTAAGTGCTTGCGTAACGGCTTCGTGAATCTGGCACCTGGGCTGTAGAGGGCTCGAACCGCCGACCCAATGTGCGTGAGGACAAAGCTCCCACAAGTCCATCTTGTAGACAATTACTGAGGGCTGTACACCTCATTCACGGCGCCCTGGAGCTGTTAACACCCCCCCCCCTCGACCCCCAAGTCATCCCCATGGCGTCTTGGTAAGTCACTCGCTTGGCGTTTCGCGAGCGCTTTGACCTGGGTTCGAATCCTGGCCGGGGGAGGATTTACTAGGCGTCAATCCCTAACTGTAGCCTCTGTTTACCCAACAGTAAATCGGGTACCTGGTTGTTAAACGATTTAGCGGGTCGTATTCCGAGGAACATAAGATTAAGAACTTGCCCAAAATGCTACGCTTGCTAGTGGCTGTGCAAGAATGTAACAACTCTTGTATATTTATGTATATATACATAAATCAAACAACTAAAGTTACCATCGGTGAGGTCTAAGTTGATTGGGTGAGAGGCGCGGATTAACCGTGGTACGTAAGTGCTGAGGATTGCTATCATGGTCGCTATAACCCAATTGTGCTATCACGGATGTCCCTTGTCATCATCGACGTCATAGCCAACGCGATAGCTTCTCTGGACGAAGCCAGAGCCATCACGTACGTCAGAGGTCAATAACGGATGCAGTTCTAGGCGAGGCCGGAGCCCAGACTATTCAAGGTTTCTGTCAATAACATTTTAACCTTGATAATATCCATGAACC
>NC_091198.1:14795496-14812996 GCF_040958095.1 Procambarus clarkii
CGTGAGTGGAGAGAGAGAGAGAGAGGAGAGAGAGAAAACAGAGAGAGAGAAATGAGAGAAGAGAAAGTGAGAGAAGAGAAAGTGAGAGGAGAGAGAAAGTGAGAGGAGAGAGAGAGAAAACAGAGGAACAGTTCCGGAGTAACTAATAGAGTCTATAAACCCACGGAACCCTTCACAGCAGCAGATGTGAACGAGGGGAACAAAAATACGAGATTCTTTAGACTAGATAAATTAGCTTTAAGGCAAACTTTTTGCCTCCTTAGACAAGGTTGGTAAGATGTATGACCTCCCCGAGCTCCTCTCCACCTTTACTATCCCACACTCTTCTCACTCTAGCCTCTCTAACCCTCCCTCTCTTCTGTCTAGCCCCGCTCCTCTATCCAGCCTCTCTTCTAATGAAGTACTCGTTTAGTGCAAGTGTAACTGGGAACTGTATATGTAACTAGATGAGGACGGTGTGAAATGCGAATTGCACTCATTATTTTTAAAGTTGGGTATGATAAAGAGACATTTAGGGGTGGAAGCTATTATCTTAGATGACCGTCTGTTTAGGGAAGACGGTGCCCAAGAACTCAAGCTTGATTTTTAACATACACACACACACACATATAATTACTTGGTGTGTGTGAGTGTGTGTGTGTGTGTGTGTGTGTGTGTGTGTGTGTGTGTGTGTGTGTGTGTGTGTGTATGTGTGTGTGTGTGTGTGTGTGTGTGTGTGTGTGTGTGTGTGTGTGTGTGTGTGTGTGTGTGTGTGTGTGTGTATGTGTGTGTGTGTGTGTGTGTGTGTGTGTGTGTGTGTGTGTGTGTGTGTGTGTGTGTGTGTGTAAGGTAATGAAACTAGACAGTGGAAACAGGAGGCCAGACACAGGATACCGAATGGGAGATGAAGTTCTTCACGAAACAGACAGAGAGAAAGATCTAGGAGTTGATATTACGCCAAACCTGTCTCCTGAAGTCCACATAAAAAGAATAACAGCGGCGGCGTATGCGAGGCTGGCTAACATCAGAACTGCCTTCAGAAACCTGTGTAAGTAATTATTCAGAACCTTGAATACTACGTATGTAAGGCCAATCCTGGAGTATGCAGCCCCAGCATGGAGCTCGTACCTTGTCAAGCACAAGACGAAGCTGGAAAAAGTTCAGAGATAAGCCGCTGGATTAGTCCCCCCCCCCCCCCCTTCCAAAAAAAAAAGAGGCATGAGTTATAAGGAAAGGCTGCGAGAGCTGCACCTCACGTCGCTGGAAGACAGATGAGCTCGGGGAGACATGATCACCATATACAAAATTTTCAGGGGGAATTGACAGGGTAGACAAGGATGTATTATTTAACACGGATAGTACACGCACAAGGGGACACAGGTGGAAACTGAGTACCCAAATGAGCCACAGAGACATTAGAAAGAACCTTTTCAGTATCAGAGTAGTTAGTAAATGGAATACACTAGGCAGTGATGTGGTGAAGGCTGACTCCATACACAGTTTCAAATGTAGATATGATAGAGCCCAGTAGGCTCAGGAACCTGTACACCAGCTGATTGACAGTCGAGAGGCGGGACCAAAGAGTCAAAGCTCAACCCCCGCAAGCACAAATAGGTGAGTACAGAAACACACCTGCCTGTGAGTCTCAAACACCTGTGTGCTAAACATGTGTGCGCTCCTACATACCTTTCCAACCGATCTCTCTACATTCCAGAATTATATTATTTAACTCTATTTCCCCCCCTCCCTTCTCCCTCCCATCTTCTCCCTTCCCAGCATCCCATACCTCACTCCCCCTTCATTTATCTCCCCTTCTTTTTCCCACCTCTTCCCCTCTCCCTTTTTATCTCACGTTCCATCCCCTACTTGCCAGCTCTATGGACATTTTCGCTACCCTACCCTTTTCCCCTCTCTCATTTCCGACACATTTCTTTACAACCCCCAACCCTCTTCTTTCCCCAAAAAATGACAAATCTTGACATAGTTCAGGAACAAGGTCGCCCCACGAGGCAGCTTCCAGAAACTTTTGAGAAGCTCAGAGCCATGAAATTAACATTTTAACCCGTATATTACACTCCAAGTAACCAGGTAATAGAGATTTGTTCCTTTTGGCGAGTCACTGCGTCACCCTTGTTGCTAAATCGGACCTTTCCCCCCCTCCCCCCCCCCCCCCTCAGGACAGTCCGGTCATATTTTGGGTCGATCGATGCATTTGGCCATAAAATCGGACAGTCTGTCTCTTATTCTATGTAGCCTAACGACTTAGGGTGGACGGTAGAGCGACAGTCTCGCTTCATGCAGGTCGGCGTTCAATCCCCGACCGTCCATAAATGGTTGGGCAAAATTCCTTTCCTAATCCGTCCCATCGCAAATCCTTATCCTGACCCCCTTCCCAGTGCTATATATATAGTCGTAATGGCTTGGTGCTTTCCCCCTGATGGCTCTCTTTCCTGCCTATCCCCCGGTATAGGAAATAACGATCATATATTCTGGATTTTGTATTTTTTTAACTTGTAACGTATCGGAGAAACGAATGGAAAGAAAAGAATTATGAAATAATGAGTGAGGGAGGTAGAGAGGAAGAAGGGATTAGTAAGGAGTATGGGAGTAGCGAGGAGGTCAGGTAATAATGGATAGTTTGAAAAGAGACGGAGGGAGAGACTGAGAACACGGAGAGGAGTAGAAAGTAGAAGTAGAAGGTAGCAAGGGCTGCCACCATCCATTCTAAACTCAGTACATATAAGACAAGGAAAGGAACTTGTCTGTACAAGTAAGCTGTTATCAAATGCTAGCATGTATCAACTGGAATCAAGTTCTTGTACAAGCAAGAATCTTTAAATCAATAACCTCAGAATGCTCTACACTCTAGCTTGCAATATATCAGAAAATCCAAGATCTAGGGAACAAAATTAAAGACAATTAAAACAATAAATTCATCAATTATATATATTTAACATGATATGTATCATAATTCAAGCAATTTAACTTAATGTTCACTATGTCAAGACTGCCTACTAAGTACATAGCCTCAGGCCATCTACCTTCCACGTCTTAAACAGCGGCTTGTCTGAAGGACACACGCGGCTTCCTGTCTGCAATCTTCAACCCTTTTAACCCTGTCGTAGCTCAGTCGATTAAGGCAGTGTCTGGAATGCTCCCGGACGCAGGTTCGAATCCTCGTCACGGCCCTTGTGGATTTGTTCTGTCTGCAATCATCAGCTTAGCAGAAGCAAGATCACTTCACACGACCTGACCCCTGGTCAACTTGGGGTCATTAACTCCTATAGATGTGACTTTTTAATTGCTAAGAGCCAGGCAGTCTGGCGCCTCAAATATCACGTATGACTGACTCCTGTTCTATGTGAAATGAACTACAAAACACCTTTATGGTGTTACAAACTTGGGGGAGTTTTTAGATGATCTCGGGACTTATCTCGGGGGTTGTGGGAGAGGGATGAGTTGTGAGGTTGTGAGGTTGTGATGTAGTCATGGGTTGTGCAGAAGATAGACGGTAAATGATAGATAGAGGATTGCAAGAAGGTACTGAACTAGAGCTCAGAGACAGAGCAGTTACCGCGAAGAGAAGATTGGAGAACTAATCACGACGTGCAAGGAACGGGGAAATGAAGAGAGGTCTAGAGGAGGGAATGAAAGAGGGTCCAGAGGGGGTGAGAAGGTGATGGTAGTGGACTGTAACAAAGGGATTATATCGTGAAAGGTTGGGAGTAGGTAATCACTGACCATTGTTCGCTTAATCTTGTGCTAATTACCGTTAATTCCCTATTAACACCCCCATATATCACCCCCCAGGAGTTTTGCCCAAGATAAATATATTGCAATAGTCACAGGTATATTATAATATATAAGTTTCCTCATATATGTTTCTTCATATATGCTTACATAATGAAAAACCTGAATATCACGTTTTAATTATATTTCTAGTGTTGCTAATGCGGCCGATAGACATCAAAGCCTTTAAATATCTATTTTTATTTCTAAACATTCGAATTGTAGTCTCTCTCTTGTTTTAATAGATTATATGTATCGCTTTTGATATTGAATAATCACCATCCTCAATCGATCCTTGATAGAATGGTTACTTACACTTCTAATAATAGGGGAAGGGTCGACAAGCCGCCGGCTTCCTGTCCTCGTCGAGGCCACTAGGGTTAGTGCACCCCAGATAAATCAAGTTATTTATTTGTACCTGTTTACCAATCATGTGGTCTATTGTATTCTCGTGTATTTGTACCTGTTTACCAATCATGTGGTCTATTGTATTCTCGTGTATTTGTACCTGTTTACCAATCATGTGGTCTATTGTATTCTCGTGTATTTGTACCTGTTTACCAATCATGTGGTCTATTGTATTCTCGTGTATTTGTACCTGTTTACCAATCATGTGGTCTATTGTATTCTCGTGTATTTGTACCTGTTTACCAATCATGTGGTCTATTGTATTCTCGTGTATTTGTACCTGTTTACCAATCATGTGGTCTATTGTATTCTCGTGTATTTGTACCTGTTTACCAATCATGTGGTCTATTGTATTCTCGTGTATTTGTACCTGTTTACCAATCATGTGGTCTATTGTATTCTCGTGTATTTGTACCTGTTTACCAATCATGTGGTCTATTGTATTCTCGTGTATTTGTACCTGTTTACCAATCATGTGGTCTATTGTATTCTCGTGTATTTGTACCTGTTTACCAATCATGTGGTCTATTGTATTCTCGTGTATTTGTACCTGTTTACCAATCATGTGGTCTATTGTATTCTCGTGTATTTGTACCTGTTTACCAATCATGTGGTCTATTGTATTCTCGTGTATTTGTACCTGTTTACCAATCATGTGGTCTATTGTATTCTCGTGTATTTGTACCTGTTTACCAATCATGTGGTCTATTGTATTCTCGTGTATTTGTACCTGTTTACCAATCATGTGGTCTATTGTATTCTCGTGTATTTGTACCTGTTTACCAATCATGTGGTCTATTGTATTCTCGTGTATTTGTACCTGTTTACCAATCATGTGGTCTATTGTATTCTCGTGTATTTGTACCTGTTTACCAATCATGTGGTCTATTGTATTCTCGTGTATTTGTACCTGTTTACCAATCATGTGGTCTATTGTATTCTCGTGTATTTGTACCTGTTTACCAATCATGTGGTCTATTGTATTCTCGTGTATTTGAGATACTTTTCTTATTTCTCTATTTTATTTAGGCTAGTCACCCCTTTACTAACCCACTAGTATTTTGATTTCTCCATCCCTGGCTTCTCTATTTCAAATGTGATTTCTTTACTTTCTAGACTTTTTAATGTAAATCATCAGTTTCATGTAATTTTCCTAATTTCCTCATTACGGTAGCAATAGAGTCTATGGTTCTCTCCTATCCCATTTTCTGTGACAGTTTACTCTTAAACACATTTCTGTTCCATTCATTCTTTCATCTCAAATTCGTTTTGTCAAGGACAGGAAGCTTTTGCAAATACATTGAGTGTGAGTGTGTGAATGTGAGACAGTGTGAGAGTGAGAGAGCGTGTGTGTGTGCGTGTGTGTGTGTGTGTGTGTGTGTGTGTGTGTGTGTGTGTGTGTGTGTGTGTGTGTGTGTGTGTGTGTGTGTGTGTGTGCGTGCGTGCGTGCGCTGGTGCTTGTGTGTGCATGGGAGCATATACCATCAACTGAAGCTCAAGTTTGCAACATTCCCAACATTCAATTAAGAACTTGGCCATGCTTGCTCCACGCAACACTCCCTCGGCGCCTCCAGCAGGTGTGGACGTCAAAGGCAAGATTGGGAATCGATGACAACCGCCACTTACTCCCCTCCATACCTGCCCCCCCCCCACACACACATTCCACACCTGCTTACCCCACACGCTCTAAACCAGCTTCCATACTTCCTCCACCCCTCTCCAATACCTTCTCCACATCTGCTTCACATTTGTGCCACACCAGCACTTTATATTCCAATGTTTAAGTAAGGTTACCTATTTACTTACTTATCCTTATGTACCACTTATCCTTACGGGTTATTCATGCCCGTGCCACCTCATAAGTGGCTTAATCTTCACCAATCATCAAATCATCTAAATGTAGCTGTAATCCAGCAGTATTGTGGGTAAATAACGTATAATTCGCTTGAATCACCGAGGATTCGAACCCGGGGCCTCGTAAATACGAGGCCGTCACACTAACAGCTAGGCCATGAGGCGCAAAATAAGGAAGGGTTCCATAAGGGTTCTACAAGGGTTCCAGATCATGTGAATGAAGCGTGTATTACTCAGGCAGAGTCCTGTATACACCAACAATGACCCTCTCATACACCACAGCCTCATACACCAAGGAAGCGACATACACACAGGGAGCGGGTCGGCCGAGCGGACAGCACGCTGGACTTGTGGTCCTGTAGTCCTGGGTTCGATCCCAGGCGCCGCCGAGAAACAATGGGCAGAGTTTCTTTCACCCTATGCCCCTGTTACCTAGCAGTAAAATAGGTACCTGGGTGTTAGTCAACTGTCACGGGATGCTTCCTAGGGGTGGAGGCCTGGTCGAGGACCGGGCCGCGGGGACATTAAAGCCCCGAAATCATCTCAAGATAACCTTAAGATACACCAGCAGGCTCTAAAAAATAAGTCACGGAAATCAGTTAAAGAAAAGGCAATGTAAGAAACTAGGGGAATGTGTGTGTACGTGTGGAGACGGTAGGATGAGGCCTGGTGGTCACCAAGGCAACGGAGCCACTCACTTCCTCTGCCAGGATGGGTTGGGCCCAATCCTACCCCTCCCCCCCAATCTAGGGGCACTGGGAATTTGGAGGGAATGGGTTGAAGGGTGTTATGCCTATACCCTCTCATGCCTCTGGGTCTACGGTTCGAGACCCGTACAGACTAGGGGAATGGAATACCATACCCAATCATTTGCAGGCGATAAGTCACAATAACGTGGCTGAAGTATGTTGACCAGACCACAGACTAAAAGGTGAAGGGACGACGACGTTTCGGTCCGTCCTGGACCATTCTCAAGTCGATTGTGATGAGGACAGGTAGGGACAGGCAATAAATAGGCAAGAGAGAGCTGAGGAGGAAAGTAAGGTGTAGGGGATAGTAGTAATAATGAGAACTGCAGCAGGCCTATTGGCCCATATGAGGCAGCTCCTATTATAACCACCGAAGGAGATAGTAATAGGAATAAGAAGAGGATAGCAAGGGAGCGTAGGAGAAGACAATGCACAGAAAAAGGGAGAAGAGAGAAAGAAAAGGAAAGAGAAATGGAAGGGGTAAGGGGTAACTCCCCCTCTCCATCCCAATCATTTGGGATGGAGAGGGGGAGGGAGGAGGGGATAGAGTTTAAGGGGGGGGAAGGGGTAGTTAGGATACCCCCCCCTTTGATAAAGGGGTCTAAATGGGCTCAGGGATGGTAAGGAAAGATGGTATTACGAGATTATTGATATTGAGCCTTAAATCAATATATATCTTTAAGTTTACTACTTATGGAATACCCCAAAGTATTGCAGAGTTTGTAAACATGTTTACCTAACAAAATGATGTATATAAATCATGCAAACAATCATCCGGATCTTGCAAGCTTGCATGAGTAACCACAAATAATGACGTCTTCCGGCAACGTCTTACTGACGCTACAAACACCCAGGAGGTGGCACGGGCATGAATAGCCCGTAATATTATTATTATGTCTTAGATTGGGCTACTCTGATCAAAATATTCATATAGCACGGGCTATAGTGAGCCCGTATGTAGTCTATTAATTACACCGTGGTTACAACCACGTTCCTGTGTTGGGTTAGTCCACTACGGGCTCACCATAGCCCGTGCTACTTGGAACTTTTTGTTCAGAGTAGCTAAATCTAGTAGGCATCCACCAATCTCAGGAGACTATGGAGTTGGGCTCTGGTTGTCGGTCTGGAGTGGCCTCTCCAGGGCGCAAAGCCAGGGTAGCTTGATACGGAGAGAGAAGCTGTTACCCATGCAGCAGCAGGTCCCCGCTGAATCTAAAACAACAACAACAACTGTCGACCAGACCACACACTAGAAAGTGAAGGAACGACGACGTTTCGGTCCGTCCTGGACCATTCACAATCCACTTGAGAATGGTCCAGAACGGACCGAAACGTCGTCGTCCCTTCACTTCCAAGTGTGTGATCTGGTCAACATATTTCAGCCACGTTATTGTGACTCATCGTCTACAACAACATCAACAACAACTATTCTGCAGTCATTACGGGCTATTCATGCCCGTGCCACCTCCTGGGTGGCTAAATCTTCATCAATCAATCAATCTCCGAGAGATCAAAGCGTCGACGGGACGCCGGGGAATATTGACTAATAAAGCAACCGCTGCTTCTCTCCGGGGGATTGAACGCTCTCCGGGGGATTGAACGCTCTCCGTGGGGATTAAACGCTCTCCGGGGGATTGAACGCTCTCCGGGGGATTAAACGCTCTCCGGGGGATTGAACGCTCTCCGGGGGATTGAACGCTCTCCGGGGGATTGAACGCTCTCCGGGGGATTGAACGCTCTCCGGGGGATTGAACGCTCTCCGGGGGATTGAACGCTCTCCGGGGGATTGACGTGGATTTTACTTTATTTAAGGTGCGCCGTGAACGCGGTTACCAGCCTGTGTTGATTATTGACTGGTCCTTTGTTTACCTTGTTTTATTAAACAAGTTTGATGAAATAAACACTTGTTTAGGAAAGAGGGAAACTGACGATAGTTAAAAAAAGGTATTTGGAGGAGAGTAGAGATGCTAGGGTGTTGGAGGGTGACTTGATAGTGGGACAGGCGGCCACAGAGAAGCTTCGAGGACCACGAGCTTCGAGGACCACCAGCTTCGAGGACCACCAGCTTCGAGGACCACCAGCTTCGAGGACCACCAGCCTCGAGGACCACCAGTCCCTACCACAACAAAGGAGAGGATCAACCCAACGATCAGGAACAGATCCCAATCACCCAATCACTGAATAACCAGTCATTAGACCCCCATCAAACCGGACGATATGACAGGTCTAATGACCTTTAATTGCCCAACTACCTTATCCACGCTCGAGTACCTGTGAATACACCCTCAAGGTGTACCTCAAGCTGGCTAATGTTCGCTACAGCTTCCTCAAGTGACACTCTGGCCAACATATGTTGTGAGAATGACAAATTAAGACACCGGAAAACACATGTGGAATTATTCGCACATCTGAGCGACTCACAAGGCTGGGGTAGTGAGAGCAAGATTACATTAAGTATGACGAGTATGTGGTGTGGGCGATCAGCAACCAGTGTACGAGAGGGAATGTACCAAGATAAAGTAGTACTGCAAACCGTAAGGTAGTGATTGTGATGAATCGTCGAGACGTTGATGGTGAGGAACGATTGTGAAGCATAGTGAAGCAGCAAGGGGGGTGGGGGGGGGGGAGCTGATGATGAATAAGGAAGACTTTGCTATTAATTCCCTGAGATTTTTGGATGACATTAAAATTCCTTTATTAGAATAACGACTTGGCTGAGGGGAGTGAATGAATATATAATTAGTATTGGGGAGTAAAGCAAGGCTTAGCAGAGAGAGAGGGGGAGAACAAAGCAATGATGGGTGCGGTGTAAATATGTATATATATATGTATATATATGTATATATATGTATATAAATGTGTGTGTTACTGGGTGAAAGATGAAGTCGAAAGCATGAGTCCGTTTAGAGTCAATTACCAATTAACCTGAAACGTTATTAATATGGTAATGTTTACATCATCATATCGACACTACATCATAACACTGACCGCGACACACACACACACACACACACACACACACACACACACACACACACACACACACACACACACACACACACGGCACCATAAACACTATACACACAGCGACCAGCTACTCTAACACAGCACCTGGGACACCATACTGAGGGTAGCACAATATATATATTGAATATAGTTCAGGATATATATTGAATCTCACTAGCGATGCACCTGGCAGCCTCATGTAAAACATTCACTAATGGCGAACATTTAGTGATGAGAAACATTATGTAATGAGAATCTTAAGTAATGAGAGACATTCAACAATGGAAAGCATTCAATGATAAGCATTCAATAACGGAAAACATTCAATAATGTGAAATACTAAGCAATAAGAAACATTAATGAACGTTTTCCATTGCTGAATTTTCTCATTCAGCCGTGGGGAACATTCTATAATAAGATATATTTAGTAATGGCAAGCATTCAACAACGGCAAAACCTTTAGAACTTGGAAACATTTTGTAATGTGAAAACTAAAGTAATGGGAAACATTGAGTATTTTCAATGTTCTCACGAGTGGCTTTGTACCCTCAGTCCTCCCCAGAGACACCGGAACTGATGTTTAAATTATAATTTATGTAATAGAGAATTTAGACAATCTTAAAACATTCAAAACATGTGATATTGAGAATATTTTAGTAAATAAACGAAGCATTTCCAATATCTATTGAGTCGTTACGTGGTTCATCTTTTCTTCTAAAGCCTCGTTCCTTCGTCATGTCCACCTTGAGGTGGTTACCTTGAGGTGCTTCCGGGGCTTAGCATCACCGCGGCCCGGTCTTCGACTAGACCTGTCTCAGTACTGTCTTAGTTCCATGAAGAATCTTCCTCCCTCTGTCTGGGACGATGTTCATTGAAAATTTAACTGGGACTCTACCCTAATGAACGGTTTAATAGGCTGTTCATTGTGTTCACTGCAATCACCGTAGGGGAGATGAACAGACTCCGTGGCCACTAATCTCACACACTCTTGCCTTGGCTATCATCTATATTTCACAAACTTAACCCGCATCTTGTTAGTGTTGATTGACCATCATCTTAAACCTATTTTCTTGGATATAAAATCTGGACTTTTCCTTCCTTATGTTTCAATATAATTGGATACACCAGAGGCCTTACTTTCCTGCCCTCTGTTGGTTGCTCCTCTTGGGCCCCTGCCAGCTGCCTCTCTTGGGCCCTACCAGCTGTCCCTCTTGGCCCCAACCAGCTGTCCCTCTTGGCCCTGCCAGCTGCCTCTCTTGGCCCCTACCAGCTGTCCCTCTTGGCCCTGCCAGCTGCCTCTCTTGGCCCCTACCAGCTGTCCCTCTTGGCCCTGCCAGCTGCCTCTCTTGGACCCTACCAGCTACTCTCTGCCTACTCGCCCTTTTAGCCCTCTCATTAAAACTAGTGAACCGACCCCCCGACTCTTTCAGCTTACACAAAAAAAGAAAGAAAAAAGTGCTCTCCTTGGAGACACAACCGAGCCCTTTTTCCCGCCATGTTGGGGATTATGAGCTTTATATAAACGACATCCTTCGCCTCGATAATGGTTCAGGGACAGGCGGAAGGGTCGCCCATCACGCTCTCACGCGCGTGCGTGTGTGTGTGTGTGTGTGTGTGTGTGTGTGTGTGTGTGTGTGTGTGTGTGTGTGTGTGTGTGTGTGTGTGTGTGTGTGTGTGTGTTGTGTGTGTGTGTGTGTGTGTGTGTTGTGTGTGTGTGCGTGTGTGTGTGTGTGTGTGTGTGTGTGTGTGTGTGTGTGTGTGTGTGTGTGTGTGTGTGTGTGTGTGTGTGTGTGTGTGTTTAGTGCTGTTCTAGGCTGTGTTGTGAGGTGTTCAGGGCTTTCCAGGCTTTCATACACACTATAGTACAGACTAATACACTGGAGATAAAACACCTCCCACACTACAGAATAAAGCGTGAAGTACCACCCTCAGTGTTCACACAACACTATAACAAGAACTATCATATTCCATCATGAACTATAACACACTACAAGAAGGACGGGAAGATTACAAGGACCTAACACCCAGGGGGGGTAAGGACCCCTAACACCCATGGGGGGCAAGGACCCCTAACACCCAGGGGGGGGTAAGGGCCCCTAACACCACAGCCAAATACCCTAGCACCCTCGAACAACGACTCTAACACCAGGGCCCTGAACTTCCTCACAAGTTCCAAAGTTCCATCAGCCAATAGCGTTAAGATTACATCATTAGCGTCCATAATTAATGTCTCATTACCGTCTCATTAAAAGTAGGACGTTAAAATTGTCTAAATACATATTTTTTAATCATTTTAATTGTTTGGTGCACCGCATCCCTTAGACCGTTAGGCAGAGCGATAAGCTCGCTTGCAGGACCGGCGTTCGATCCCCAAGGGTCCAGTTGGACACCATTCATTCACCACAGCCCTCAAATCCCTTCCCAGTATATATTAAAAGCACAAAACTCAAGAAATAAAAACCTCTCACTTGCTAGTGATCATTTTCATTGCTTTAATCAGGTATTGCAAATTTGCTGGCAATGCCTAGTGTGCAATGTTGTGTTATTCGCTTCAATCTCCTCGTGTTGCACTCTAGTGAATTCTTGCAAACACACAACGTAACGGTTACTATGATTCCCTTGTCACCACTTGTAGTAATGTTGTTATATTACATCTTGTTACAACGAACAAATCCACAAGGGCCGTGACGAGGATTCGAACCTGCGTCCAAGAGCATCCCAGACGCTGCCTTAATTGACTGAGCTACGACATGGTCAAAAAGAGTTGAAACCGAAGTTCTACTGAACTTACTGGATCCTGCAGCCTCTCCGAGACACAAACCAGGGTTTTACACAACTCCCCCCTGCACCCAAGCTATGTCAATAGGCCGGTCTCCCTCTTCACCCTTACTTCATTATACACAGAGATCACACTAACGTGATGCATCAAATGAACAAATCCCTTTCCTCTTGTGGATTTGTTCATTGATGCATCACGTTATTGTGATCTTTGTGTATAATCTTGTTACAACGTTTTTATGATGTATTAAAACGTTGTTACAACCTACTGTATTGTTACAATTGTTAGAAGGTGTGATAAACGTTGTTTAAAAGTTGTAGCAACGTGGTAGTTTCGTCGTGTGTTTGGCGTGTTAACCCTGGAAACACAAACCGAAACTGTCTCTATTTTTCCCTTGTTACAACCTGTAATAAAGTTGTTACATCTTGGCTTAACGTGTTTATGACGTATTAGAACGTTGTTACAACTTGTTATATTGGTTGTTATAACTGGTTAAGAGGTGTTAAAAAACTTGTTCGAACGTTGTAGCAACGTCGCAGTTTCGGTGTGTGTTTGGAGTGTTAAGACCAATAATTGCCTCCCATTTTCAAGCCCTCGACACCGTCCAACTACGCTTCCCCACTAAAACACTGTCTCTGAAATCCCGGACTTGGAATTTGCATATAGATTGCATGTAATTAACACCTTTGGACGTATAAACTGCAAAAAAATGGAAAAAAACTGTCTTCTCGCTTGTGATTATGGTAATAAATAACTCGTTTGAAGTGCCATCGACGAGAGGAAAATACGATACGTAGGAAAACGAAAGAAATAAACTGTAATTAAATATTCATTGGTATTCTAGAGGATGAATTTTAAACAGGTTAATTTATATATGCACGAGAGGGTGAATAATTCTTCACTGTGCACTTCCTGCACTGAAATGCATAGAGAAGCAAAATACAATAAACAGAGTTTATTCTGTATTCTGTTTATTGTCTTAACTTCATGAAAGAGTTCGCAAGTATTTTATGCAGTTGAGCTCTCAAAATAATTGGAAAATTAAACAATTTGCAAGATTTCAGCAAATTCATCCTGTCCTCTCACTTAATACGCGATGAACGGACCACTCCGTCATAAATATTACGTTTTAGCAAACGTTGAAACCCAAAAAAATATTGACATTTTCTATGTATCTGACTCGATAAGCCGTGTGAGATTAAGCAGGCGATGAGTCACAATAACGTGGGTGAAGTATGTTGACCAGACCACACACTAGAAGGTGAAGGGACGACGACGTTTCGGTCCGTTCTGGACTTGAGAATGGTCCAGGATGGACCGAAACGTCGTCGTCCCTTCACCTTCTAGTGTGTGGTCTGGTCAACATGTGAGATTATAATTCCTATTACTGAACTTAACCCATCTTCCTAAAATGATAGTACTTATATTAACTATTAATAGTTAATTATTAATTAACTGTTAATATTAATAGTTATCGACAGCACGAATACATATTGATGGACCCAAAAACGTTCAAGATTTGTTCAAAAAACGTTAAACAACGTTTAAGATTCTCGTTCAAAAAACGTTAAAAAACGTTCAAGATTCTTTTACACCATTAATTTGATAGGGTCCGAGAAAAACCTAAAAACCAAAATTAAACATAAAAAGTTCTTTAACAAGACATATTTACTACATCAGGCCCAAGAGAACTTAGGTATAATAGTGCTTGGATAAGTTAGGGTAAGTTCTTAGTAATATTTCTTACTTCATAGAATGCCACTTTGATTAATTCAATTATACAAAGCTTTAACAAGACATATTTACTACATCAGGACCAAGATAACTTGCAGTAAGTATAATAGTGCTTGGATAAGTTAGGGTAAGTTCTTAGTAATATTTCTTACTTCATAGAATGCCACTTTGATTAATTCAATTATACAAAGCATTTCCTTTCGGTGAGTTTTTTTTTTACAGTGCATCGTGGTCTGTTTGACCGAATAGTTATCATAATTATTGACAATTTAGGAGTGTTAAAACACTATATTCCCTGTCCATATTAGTTTCTCTTTGCTGGTAAAGATATCAAAATCAATAAACAATTCTGTATTAGTTTTCTCGTGAAAAATTACACATAAATCACAGATTTTATAACATTAAATTCTTATATGCAGATGAGTGAAAAATCTGAGTGTGTTTACGGGACTAATATAACATGTTCAGTGTTGACAGGAACATCATTGTTCAACAGCCATGATGTTCAAGTTCTACTCCCAACAAATCACATGGCAGAACAATCCACACGGGAAGAAATCGCCTCCCGGCATAAGCCATGAATACCACCACGGAATAAATCCCAAAGAACAATGGAAAGGATCTTTGACAAACCAGCGGCTTCCTGACCCCGCCGAGACCTCAGTAGATGGCTAGATAGAGGTAAACTCATGCAAACTGTCCACGATAAATGTTAACAATAAAGTCATCTAGTTTACTGCTTTTCCCGGTAATGTTCACTCTTGCTAGTGCTCAATGGTGGCACTTTGGCTCTCCACACTTCTCCGGCACTAGTACCCCCCCACCATGGGCACTAGTAACCCCCCCCCCTGCCACCATGGGCACTAGTAACCCCCCCCCCCACCATGGGCACTAGTAACCCCCCACCATGGGCACTAGTAACCCCCCCACCATGGGCACTAGTACCCCCCCACCATGGGCACTAGTGCCCCCCCACCATGGGCACTAGTACCCCCCCACCATGGGCACTAGTAACCCCCCCCCCACCATGGGCACTAGTACCCCCCCACCATGGGCACTAGTACCCCCCCACCATGGGCACTAGTACCCCCCCACCATGGGCACTAGTACCCCCCCACCATGGGCACTAGTACCCCCCCACCATGGGCACTAGTACCCCCCCCCTCCATGGGCACTAGTAACCCCCCCACCCCCACCATGGGCACTAGTAACCCCCCCCCACCATGGGCACTAGTAACCCCCCCACCCCCTCCATGGGCACTAGTAACCCCCCCACCCCCACCATGGGCACTAGTAACCCCCCCCCCACCATGGGCACTAGTAACCCCCCCACCCCCTCCATGGGCACTAATATCTTTACATCATTCATTCCCTCTCATAACCCAAGAGCCCTGGGCACTCCCCCCCTCCCCCCTGCCTCCCTATACGCCAGCTGGGCCCAAAACTCGAGTCAATGACCGTCTTGAGAGGCGCAAATCCTGGTCCACAATGATGAATGTGAGGCGAACCATGAACGCCAATCTTATCCAAATTACCCAGGGGTAATTACGCTACCCCGAGCCTTGTAACACGTGTGGGGGAGGAGGAGGAGGAGAGAAGGAGAAGGCTCAAGACGCAGTTTTTTTGGAGAGAGTTAGAAAATAAATTATTTATCGTGTGAACGAAGAGTGGGAAAGTATGGAGAAAAGAATGGAGTAAAAGGTAAGAAAAAATGTTTCTTTTGAGGCATGGTGGAGGGAGGGAATTATGAGACAGCGCCATGATATTACGACTATGTATCACAGGGAAGGGGTCAGGATAAGGGTTTGGGATGGGACGGGGGCAGGACAGAAATGGTGGTCAACCACTTGTGGACGGTCGGGGATTGAATGCCGACCTGAATGAAGAGAGACCGTCGCTCTACCGTCCAGCCCAAATGGTTGGACATGATTTGGTGGATAAACCAGGCCAAATTGCAGATATACCAGGCCACACTGCAGATATACCAGGCCACACTGCAGATATACCAGGCCAAACTGCAGATATACCAGGCCAAACCATAGATATACCAGGCTAAACTATGGATATGTCAGGCCAAATTGTGGATATACCAGGCCAAACTGTGGATATACCAGACCAAATTGTAGATATACCAGGCCAAACTGTGGATATACCAGACCAAATTGTAGATATACCAGGCCAAACTGTGGATATACCAGACCAAATTGTAGATATACCAGGCCAAACTGTGGATATACCAGACCAAACTGTAGCTATACCAGATCAAACTGCAGATATACCAGAGCAAACTGCAGATATACCAGACCAAACTGCAGATATACCAGTCAGTGATGTGGCGAGACTAGTGAAGCATAATATAATATCAGGGCTTGACGGAATGTGATCATTTCACACAAATTTTAACGAGTGTCTCAAATACTGTTTTGCCAGCAAACATAAAACGTTTTTTTGACGTTTTTATTTAGTAGCAGAAACGTGACCTATAACTAATTATACGAAGTCATCTTTTTAACGTATGAAAAAAACATTAATTTCAGTCAATCAAATAATAGCTAATATTCTAATATTCTACAAATCAAATATTTAAAATAAATATCGACGGAACAAAAATTAAAAATTAAAATCTTCCCACTTTACCACTTAATAAAATGACAGGGATGATAAGCCAGTGTGTTCTCTGTTTATCACTACGTAAAAAATAGACAGTGTTTTGCCTAACCACAAGCGTACAAACCTAAGCAACCCCCCTAACCCACAGAACACGATGGAAACGCCAATATTACAGTGCTCTAATTTATATTAACATGCATTTTTTTTAACGAACTGGTCGAGTCCGTTAAAAAAATGCGACGTATGAGGCAAGAGGACGGATTACTGAGGATAAAGGAGAGCCAAAAATGGTGGGTATAGCGCCCCCCTGGAGGAGCCCCGGGACGAGCCGGGTAGTTAAGAGGAGCGGACACCGGTGTCAAACTCAATTTGTAGAGACGAGATGAGAAGATCAAGTTCAGGAGATCCGATACTGATTAGTTTAGGGAGCAAGGAGGCTTGGTCGATTAGATTCTATATGTTATTAAATATTATTTACCAATATTATATATATATATATATATATATATATATATATATATATATATATATATATATATATATATATATATATATATATATATATAATGTGCGTAACAACGATGACGAAAAC
>NC_091198.1:14817996-14825496 GCF_040958095.1 Procambarus clarkii
CGTGTATTCACCTAGTTGTGCTTGCTGGGCGGTTGAGCTCTGGCTCTTTAGGCCAGCCTCTCAACTGTCAATCAACTTTTTTTCACCAAACCCCCCTCCCACCCTAAGGAAGCAGCTTGTAGCAGCTGTCTAACTCCCAGGTACCGATTTACTGCTAGGTAACAGGTGCATCAGGGTGAAAGAAACTCTGCCCATTTGTTTCTGCCATCGCCGGGGATCGAACCCAGAACCTCAGGATTACGAATACGAAGTGCTGTCCACTTAGCTGTCAGGCTCCGTGTGTATGTGTGTACTCACCTATTTGTGCTTGCGGGGGTTGAGCTTTGGCTCTTTGGTCCCGCCTGTCAACCGTCAATCAACTGATGTACAGATTCCTGAGCCTATTGGGCTCTATTATATCTACACTTGAAACTGTGTATGGAGTCAGCCTCCACCACATCACTGCCTAATGCATTCCACCTGTTAACTACTCTGACACTGAAAAAGTTCTTTCTAACGTCCCTGTGGCTCATTTGGGTACTCAGTTTCCACCTGTGTCCCCTTGTTCGCGTACCTCCCGTGTTAAACAGTTTATCTACCCTGTCAATTCCTCTGAGAATTTTTTAGGTAGTGATCATGTCTCCCCTTACTATTCTGTCTTCTAGTGTCGTGAGGTGTGTACTCACGTAATTGTGCTTGCGGGGGTTGAGCTATGGCTGTTTGGTCCCTTTGTGTGTGTGTGTGTGTGTGTGTGTGTGTGTGTGTGTGTGTGTGTGTGTGTGTGTGTGTGTGTGTGTGTGTGTGTGTGTGTGTGAACTATCCAAGGCAGCGTTGTATCGAGCCTCAGCTCCAAGTGCCAGGCCAACTGCCAAACTTCCCCCTGACCACTGGCACTATGCCTGGGCAACCCCAACGTCCCGGATACGTCGTAACGAATATAAACGTACATATCAACCCGTGGAACGTATATAACTAGTATAGAACGTGTTATATATAACCCATAGAACGGCTTGGCTATAATCATTAGGTTGTATGACTTTCATGCACTCTCTGGCGCATATAATGACCGAACTACGGTGAACTGTGCGGCACTACGATTTGTTATATGCATGGAAGCATTAAGGGTGTGAACCTATTGAAGGTCACGAAACATTTTTGCGACGCTCACACAAAATATATAATTATATATAATTACACATACACATGATACAAATTTTGGAGCTCCAATACCTTCAAGCTCCCAAAGAACTCTTCTTTTCATAACTTTCTCCACGGCGCAAGTTTTAATTACAATGTTTGTTTGCTCAGCTTTCTCTCTCGTCTAGGCCATTGTTTGTGAAGTAGTCGCGTTTGTTTGTACGTTTTCATTGTAATTATTTTTTATTTTGGCTTGAATTGGGTCTTTCCGTGAAGTTTATTCCTCAGTTTGCTTTCATTCTTTCTACCACGATCCACTTTTTTGTCTTTTTCTCTTCCAGTATTTAATTAAGTTAATATTATAATTTAAATCGAATCGAAAATATTTTCGGTAAGCCTGACAGGGCCTGACGGCTGAGTGGACATCGCTCGGGATTCATAGTCCTAAGGTTCCGGGTTCTATCCCTCGGTGGAGGCGGAGTCAAATGGGCAGAGTTTCTTTCACCTTGATGGACCTGTTCACCTAGCAGTAAATAGGTACCTGGGAGCTAGACAGTTGCTACGGGCTGCTTCCTGGGAATGTGTAAAAAATATAAAAGAAACCTGGTCGAGGACCGGGCCGAGGGGACGCTAAGCCCCGAAATCCTCTCAAGATAACCTCAAGAAGATAGCCTTTTAGGGTATCTAAGAGACATTTTTTCTGTGTCTCACAAACAAGAAAAGGAAATGTTTAAGAGTTTTAATCAGACTCAGCATCGTGGACAACAAGAGGTTGACACACTACACAGATAAATCCCATTAACATGATCTATCAATGAACAAATCCAACAGGAGCCCTGATGACGGATCGAACCTTTGCACTTAGTGTTCCCAGACGCGCTCTAGTCCACTGTACCACCACAACAAGGAACTCAGTCATTAACAGCCTTATACTCACTGTGGCAAATTTCTAGAGCATCACTCCACCAGCAAGTGGCTTGGAACATTCTGAACACTGAGATACGTGTTCGATACCGACTATATGAAGGTTCTGCCACTTCGTTGGCTCAATTTCCCCCCCCCCCAGTTAGTGACATCATTGTAATTGGCACTAAAGCACATTCTGCCGAAGAAAAAAACTCATTAAATGAGTTTCTGGCGTCAGGCTTCAAATGAGTTGATTCAGGATATCAGCTCTTAGCTTAAACTCTCCTCAAGAGTATCAATGACATTTCTAGTCATTTTCTAACTATTTTTCTAGTCATTTTCTAGTCATTTTCTAGTCATTTTCTAGTCATTTTCTAGTCATTTTCTGACATTTTTTCTAGTCATTTTCTAGTCATTTTGTGACATTTCTAGTCATAATTCTTTTAATTAACTGATATGTTTCGGTAATCAATGTTGTGTCATAGCTCATCTTAAAGCCATCATTTAGGCTTATAGACTTCCATACAGCTGTTTACAAATAACAGAAAGAATATGTATCATAAACTTTCAATAGCTCACGAAGAGAGCCCTGGAAAGCCAAGAGCTAGCCCAGGAAAGCCAAGAGTTAGCCCTTGAAAGCCAAGAGCTAGCCTTAGACAGCGAAGAGAACCCTGGAAAGCCAAGAGCTAGCCATAGATAGCGAAGAGAACCCTGGAATGCCAAGAGCGAGCCCTGGAAAGCCAAGAGCGAGCCCTGGAAAGCCAAGAGCGAGCCCTGGAAAGCCAAGAGCGAGCCCTGGAAAGCCAAGAGCTAGCCCTAGACAGCGAAGAGAGCCCTGGAAAGCCAAGAGCGAGCCCTGGAAAGCCAAGAGCTAGCCCTAGAAAGCCAAGAGCGAGCCCTGGAAAGCCAAGAGCGAGCCCTGGAAAGCCAAGACCTAGCCCTAGACAGCGAAGAGAGCCCTGGAAAGCCAAGAGCGAGCCCTGGAAAGCCAAGAGCGAGCCCTAGACAGCGAAGAGAGCCCTGGAAAGTGAGAATGACGTGGACTGGACAGCTGTCAGATGGATTACCACACTCTGCAGACCGTATCGACGAGGGCGGCAGCTGCAGCTGTCAGTCTCCATCCTCCTCCGCTGCAGACTTTTTTCAACCTATTTATCCATACATCCCCGACCCTCTATCCCATCTATTATTTACTGGATCACACTTCCAACTGCTGATCCGGGGCGACTGTTTGTGGCTGTATGTATGTGTGTGTGTGGACGTGTATGCGTGCAAGTACTTCGGGCCGTATGCTGGAGTATACAGGAGCATTCTCCTCGACTAAGGAACAAATCCTGTGAATCTTTTAGGTTATTTAAAAAGAATATTATTGGTTTGTCAATTAGACTTATCACCTGGTGGTCCAACTTATCACCTGGTGGACCAACTTCCCACCTCGTGGTCCAACTTCCCACCTGGTGGACCAACTTCCCACCTGGTGGTCCAACTTCCCACCTGGTGGTCCAACTTCCCACCTGGTGGTCCAACTTACCACCTGGCCCCCGTGTTGGGGACCCCATTTCCGGTCCATCGTTTTGGGAGAAAACGATTGGGGAACTTGCTTACTGTTAGCCATTATTACAGATCCTGCAGGTTGCAAATGTCAATTGCAGAGCTATTGCATTAAATCACCATTGCCCTTCAAAATTATGTTCGTCTCCGAAGGGTGTGTGTGTGTGTGTGTGTGTGTGTGTGTGTGTGTGTGTGTGTGTGTGTGTGTGTGTGTGTGTGTGTGTGTGTGTGTGTATGTGTGTGTGGAGAGAGATTAAAAACAAAAACCAGTTGATTAACAGTTGAAAGGCGGGGCCTCAAGAGCCAGAGCTCAACCCCCTGCCAGCACAACCAGACGAGTACCCACAGCTGGGGAAGATTAGCCAGCTTCTATGCTCCGAACCTGCCACAAGTTTGCTTAATGCTGCTGCTGCTGCTTTTGACGCTGACTTACAACTTCGTCAGACAGGTCTTTCATTACCCCTCAGCGTCAGTAGTGAAGCCGGACTGTGGGACGGCTCTGTCATCGCTACGGTGTTGGAGGAGCCGGACTGTGGGACGGCTCTGTCATCACTACGGTGCTGGAGGAGCCGGACTGTGGGACGGCTCTGTCATCACTACGGTGTTGGAGGAGCCGGACTGTGGACGCCAAGATATCAAAACACCCTGATCTAAGATATCAAAGTACCCTGATCTAAGCAAGATATCAAAACACGCTGATCTAAGCAAGATATCAAAACACGCTGATCTAAGCAAGATATCAAAACACCCTGATCTAAGATAACAAAGCACCCTGATCTAAGCAAGATATCAAAACCCATCTGGTCTAAGCAAGATATCAAAACACCCTGATCTAAGATATCAAAACACCCTGATCTAAGCAAGATATCAAAACCCCCTGATCTAAGCAAGATATCAAAACACCCTGATCTAAGATATCAAAGTACCCTGATCTAAGCAAGATATCAAAACACGCTGATCTAAGCAAGATATCAAAACACCCTGATCTAAGATAACAAAGCACCCTGATATAAGCTAGATATCAAAACACCCTTAGCTAAGGAAGATATAAAAAAAAACCTGATCTAAGCAAGATATCAAAACCCATCTGGTCTAAGCAAGATATCAAAACACCCTGATCTAAGATATCAAAGTACCCTGATCTAAGCAAGATATCAAAACACGCTGATCTAAGCAAGATATCAAAACACCCTGATCTAAGATAACAAAGCACCCTGATATAAGCTAGATATCAAAACACCCTTAGCTAAGCAAGATATAAAAAAACCCTGATCTAAGCAAGATATCAAAACCCATCTGGTCTAAGCAAGATATCAAAACACCCTGATCTAAGATATCAAAACACCCTGATCTAAGCAAGATATCAAAACCCCCCCTGATCTAAGCAATATATCAAAACACCCTGATCTAAGCAATATATCAAAACACCCTGATCTAAGCAAGATATCAAAACCCCCCTGATCTAAGCAAGATATCAAAACACCCTGATCTAAGCTAGATATCAAAACCCCCCCTGATCTAAGCAAGATATCAAAACACCCCGATCTAAGCAAGATATCAAAACACCCTGATCTAAGCAAGATATCAAAACACCCACTGATCTAAACAAGATATCAAAACACCCTGATCTAAGCAAGATATCAAAACCCCCCTGATCTAAGCAATATATCAAAACACCCTGATCTAAGCAAGATATCAAAACACCCTGATCTAAGCTAGATATCAAAACCCCCTGATCTAAGCAAGATATCAAAACACCCTGATCTAAGCAAGATATCAAAACACCCTGATCTAAGCAAGATATCAAAACACCCTGATCTAAGCAAGATATCAAAACACCCTGATCTAAGCAAGATATCAAAACACCCTGATCTAAGCAAGATATCAAAACACCCTGATCTAAGCAAGATATCAAAACACCCTGATCTAAGCAAGATATCAAAACCCCCCCCTCTAAAGACAGCTACAAACACTCCCTCCAAGAAACAAAAACAACAAAGTCAACAAAAATAACAAAAACAACAATATTAGCATCAAAAGCACCGATAACGGCATTTCATTATATAATTACAAAAAAAAAATCCACATCAATTAGTACAACAATTTAAATTAAAATACATTAAATTACTGAAAGTTTTGTCAGCACAAAAGCTTTCACCCAGACACAGGAAGCTGGTCAAAAGGCAGGTCGTAGCTCGAGCTTGCTTTTTCACGCCGAATTTAGCATCGGTGATTTGAATACGATACTCAGAGTCTAATTTGCATTCAAGATTTACTTGAGTAGTTTCGCTTTAAACGAAATATTTGTATATTACAACTGCCCCCCGGAAATCAGACTATATAAAAATAGACGTCCCTGTGTTATTTTAACGAGAAATAATGCGCTTAAACGGGACTATTGTAGTAGTTTGAATAGTTTCACGCGTTGAAGGGATTAAACGCATGATATCAACGAGATGGGGCAATCAATAGGATAGCCTGTTGGGTCAGTATGGTAATATAATAATTAGAAGGGAAATGAATGTCGGTGTGAAAGAAATGGTTCTCAACCACTTGTAGGATTTAAGGATCAAACTGTTTCTATACTCCGACTTTTCTAACAGCCTCTTACGAGGAACTGTGTCAAAGGATTTCTGGCAAAGAAAATGCAGTTTGCGCACTTTTCTCTTTCTGGCCTAATTTTTATGTCGCCTGGTTATAGAATTCTATTCAACTAGTGAGGCACGATTTACCATCCCTGAACCCATGCTGGTGGTGTGTTACAAAGCTCTCTCTCTCTCCAGATGTTCTGCAAGCGTTTTGGTCCCAACCTGTGAAGAAAATCTGTGTGTGCATGTGCATGCACGTGCGCGCGCGTGCATATCTGCGCGTGGGTATGCGTGCGTGTGTGTATGTGTGTCTGCGCGTGCGTGTCTGCGCGAATGGGCACATCCCCTCACAACTTTTTAACCAATTAAGTTCTTGTCCACAGAAATGAATTTTCTGATCAAAATAGCCGCGACCTTTGATCAGGACAGGCAAATAATCTCCCTTTGATCATATAATTAATCAAATCTATTTATATTCCCCAACTATTTGGGTCGAACACCATGTCTTACGTGAGAACAATGACTTGATCACTGACAATACAAATGTGATGGGTAGTTAATAAATTAATGCATTCACTGCGCCCAAAATTATATAAAAAATAAATATATACATATCTCTTGCTATTACTGAACATAAGAGGGAGAGTCGGGGCTATAGAGCTAGAACCCTATAAAACATTAAGGTCAGTTCTAACACGCAAAGCACTGGCTTTTATAGATATACATTATAGCGGCACTAGAAAAAATAGATACCAGGGGACTAGGGGAATATTTCGAACGACAAAATGCTTTGACAAAGCTGCAACACGGATTCAGTCAAATGGAAGTCATGTCTAACAGACTTCCTGGCGACAACGTGTCAAGCTGTTCACTTAAGACAGTTAAGCAAGTGTCTGGGTACAAGTGACAGGATGAACAATCCAGCGGGTTTTCTTCCTATTGGGGAGTGTTATACAAGCTGCTACGGCGGTGAGCCCGATCACAGGATGAGTGCCTAATAAACTCGCCCTTCGGGGCAAAACCTAAAACTTGAAGCTATCAATGATCGCATGGGAAGGAAAAAGATAGGTTAATTGCATCTTCCTGGACTGCCAGGAAGCCTTTGACAACTGTTCTCATAAGAGAAGCTTACTGTAAAAGCTTACGACACAGAGCTGGAGTATACTGCAGTTTGTGAAAGAATACATAAATAGAATGCAAATGCAGTAGTAGTAATATTAGAGGAATCACAGTGGAGAGATGTAACGAATTGATTACCAAAGAATCAATTCTAGAAAGCATATCTCAATAACAAATAGCCAAACAGGACTCTACGTTAGTGTTTGGTGAAATCTGATGA
>NC_091198.1:14835496-14852996 GCF_040958095.1 Procambarus clarkii
ATTTATTAAACAGTTTACAAGCATGAAAACTTGCCAATCAACTGTTGTTATTGTTATAAACAGCCTCCTGGTGCTTCGGAGCTCATTAACTGTTTAATAATTGTAAACAAAGCCGCCAAAGATTGAGAAAAGATGGACAGGTTCGTAAGTTCTTGAGTAATTGCTTCGTGAATCTGGCCACAGGTTCGTAAGTACTTGCGTAACTGCTTCGTGAATCTCCCCCCCCAGTTATGCTTACCAATCACTTACAGTTTCCAACAGTCTATGACAATTAAATGCCAGTTATCTCTGTACTTCCTCATCCCCTACAATCTCTCAACTTGCAACTCCGTAAGAAATACAAACTGTTTTATCTAATCGTAAACGTCCTAAGTCAACCCACCAATCTAGCGAGGTCCATAGTCAATCATCAAAATCACGGTGTTTTAATAATATACATTAACGTCGTATTTTTAACGGTTTGGTCAATTTATTTAAAAAATTCAACGTAGTGGACGAATCGTCCCTTACTAATCAACAACATAGTAATCCATATTAATTTAAAGCTTTTTTGGGGGTATCTTTTCTGATTCATGAATGATATCCCGATATCAAAATCCCTTCCTCATATAGCACTATGTGGTGAATATTAGTCGCTATTCTGCTTTTGTTCCCAAATATTCATTAATATATATATATATATATATATATATATATATATATATATATATATATATATATATAAATATATATATATATATATATATATAAATATATATATATATATATATATATATATATATATATATATATATATATATATATATATATATATATATATATGTCGTACCTAGTAGCCAGAACTCACTTCTCAGCCTACTATGCAAGGCCCGATTTGCCTAATAAGCCAAGTTTTCATGAATTAATTGTTTTTCGACGCCCTAACCTACCTAACCTAACCTAACCTAACTTTTTTGGCTACCTAACCTAACCTAACCTATAAAGATAGGTTAGGTTAGGTTAGGTAGGGTTGGTTAGGTTCGGTCATATATCTACGTTAATTTTAACTACAATAAAAAAAATTGATCTCATACATAATGAAATGGGTAGCTTTATCTTTTCATAAGAAAAAAATTTGAGAAAATATATTAATTCAGGAAAACTTGGCTTATTAGGCAAATTTGGCCTTGCATAGTAGGCTGACAAGTGCGTTCTGGCTACTAGGTACGACATATATATATATATATATATATATATATATATATATATATATATATATATATATATATATATATATATATATATATATATATTTGTTTTAATGCGTTTCAACACTTTGATGTTATCGAAACCTCTCCGTCTCGCGAGCGGTCTCAATTGATGAAGGCTTCTCTAATCTTCATGGAGGGAGGGGAAGGGGGAGGGGGAATAGGGAGGGAAATAGGGAGGGAAAGAGGGAGGGAAAGAGGGTGTGAAGTTAAGAGGGAAGAGTTAGTCATTCACCTACATACCATTCAACACTCAACACAGAGACACACAACGCAAGGTGATGAGTAATTAAAGAAGTAAAAAGACCTGAGAGTAGACATGATCCCCACATACCTATTACCGGAGATACACGTTAACTCATCATCATCAGCAGTGTATGCAAGACCATCAGTAGCAATGAGTAATAATCATCTACACACTAAAAAAAAAAAATTGAAAAAAATGCACAATTGAAAAGATTAAATTGCAAACTCAACAATACCAAATTTCTGATAAAAAAGGTTCAAAAATAGATCTTCACACGCGGCTTTCCGAAGCCTTTAGTTCAAAGGTGTTGGTGGGAACCATGAGGTGTTCCATGTGAACTCGATTCAGCTTATGTTTACAACTTCTCGTTTTCTTTGGTGGAGGGTCTACTATGCTATAAACTTATCCACCAATCCGGTACATAAATACGCTCAACAAATTACCTTTTTGGCTCTGGCAAAGCTGGTCTGCTGGATCTCTGCTTCTGGATATCAGACAGACTAACATCTTTTAGTACCCAACACCTCGAACTCTCTAGTCGAAAATTAAACGATTCCCCAACTTAAATTCGTCGGTATTCATACGACAAGGGGTGTCATAGTACAGTGGACGTCGTTGTTGAATCACAACTGAGGGATCCCGGGTTTGATACCCAGGCGAGACAGATGGAACCATTTGGGTTGGTGAACGGGTAAAATAATGTTACTCACACTGTTATCTAGTAACAAAAGCCACTGAACTGTACATAATATAGCAGAGATGACATACGTTCATATTCTGTGACTGAACTTAAATGTAACATTTTTGTTTTATATATATTATCCTGCTCGTGGAGCCTAGCAGGTTAGTCCTCCAGGAACCATGAGAACATAGAACAAATTCTTGTTCAGCAATGCATGTCATGCGACAAAGGCAATGACAGAACCCATTATAAAAGCTCTTAAATGAAAAATGTAATATTAATAGTAGCTTTATCCCCCAAGATCCAATAACTCCAAGATCTCTCACACATGAAGAACACTACGAGAGTGCCGGACCAACCAGGCTGTGGTGGGTATGTGGGCCTGCGGGCCGCTCCAAGAAACAGCCTGGTGGACCAAACTCTCACAAGTCAAGCCTGGCCTCGGGCCGGGCTTGGGGAGTAGAACAACTCCCAGAACCCCATCAACCAGGTATATGTGAGCCTGCGGGCCGCTCCAAGAAACAGCCTAGTAGACCAAACTCTCACAAGTCAAGCCTGGCCTCGGGCCGGGCTTGGGGAGTAGAACAGCTCCCAGAACCCCATCAAGCAGGTATATGTGGACCTGCGGGTCGCTCCAAGCAACAGCCTGGTGGACCAAACTCTCACAAGTCAAGCCTGGCCTCGGGCCGGGCTTGGGGAGTAGAACAACTCCCAGAACCCCATCAACCAGGTATCAACCAGCACCAAGTTAATCCAGAGACCCAGGAGGATAATATCAGCGGTACTCAGAACCGCAGATTCCAGTCACAATACCATTAAGGAAAAGGAGAAAAATATGCTAAGTACGGCGAGCTCTGCCTTTTTCCTTTATTGGAAAAGAAAGCAATTCTCACAACTACTCCCAGGCTATCAGTGGAATTAAATGAAACTCAAAAATATTTCGCTTCTCGCGCGTATATACAAAGCAAGAAGCACTTCCAGTATTTGGTCTTGGAAAATTCAATAATGACTCGTGGAATTGATAAGGACACGGTAGAATATTTTTTTTAATAAACCCCCACTAAGCACGTGAGTGTGTGTGTGTGTGTGTGTGTGTGTGTGTGTGTGTGTGTGTGTGTGTGTGTGTGTGTGTGTGTGTGTGTGTGTGTGTGTCTACCTCTACCCATGTACCCTCTACCCATCTACCACTACACAGGTGTACAGGTCACCACGAGCCTTAAAGATTGGAACAAATTACTAAAAATAATAAAGATTCTAATTCTGGCAAGGAAGCAATGGAATGGAATTATCAGGGGGAAAGCACCAAGCCATTACGACTATATAGCACAGGGAAGGGACCAGGATAAGGATTTGGGATGGGACGGAGGGGAAAAGAAATGGTGCCCAACCACTTATGGACGGTCGGGGATTGAACGCCGACCTGCATGAAGCGAAACCGTCGCTATACCATCCAGTCCAGCAAGCCCACAGCAAACTAACGTAATGAAACAACACACACACACACACACACACACACACTATCCCCCAGACTAGTCTATCCTGGATAGAGTATTCAGACTGATGCCGGCGCCGCTACGGACTCAGACGAGCGACGGGGTCGTTGCCGAGACTAACAGCTCTATTCGGTCCAACTGGGAACTTGTGGAGGCGCGTTCGATTCCCTCCAAACTGCCCATGACTGTCAGGCCGTGAAAACTGTGAACACATTCATAAGATGGAACAACTTTACTGACTTTTGAAATGTGCGATCTTTTAAATTGCTAAGTATTTGAAGTGTTATACACGAGGAAAACTTAACAAAAAATAGCATGGATGGTTAAAGCCTGTTGCAGATGAATGAGAGAGAGAGAGAGAGAGAGAGAGAGAGAGAGAGAGAGAGAGAGAGAGAGAGAGAGAGAGAGAGAGAGAGAGAGAGAGAGAGAGAGAGAGAGAGAGAGAGAGCGAGAGAGAGAGCGAGAGAGAGAGAGAGAGAGAGAGAGAGAGAGAGAGAGAGAGAGAGAGAGAGAGAGAGAGAGAGAGAGAGAGAGAGAGAGAGAGAGAGAGAGAGACAGAGAGACAGAGAGACAGAGAGACAGAGAGACAGAGAGACAGAGAGAGATATATAGAGAGACAGACAGACACAGACAGACAGACAGAGACAGACAGAGAGAGAAAGAGAGAGAGAATAGAAAAAAAATAAAACTGGCACCAAAAAAAAATATCTGTCCATCTCTTCAACAAGAAAGAAAATTTCCATCTCATTTCGTAGGACCGTCAACCTTCGCGAAAATACTTTGTGCTGGGAGCCGATTTAAGAATTTATAAGACGCCCACGGAGGAGGAGGAGAAGGGAGATCCCACCCACGACCTAGGGAGCCGTCCAGAGAAGGGAGATGGGGCGTGGTCGCCCACTGAGAGAGGCAGAGCCCAAGCGCTTAAGTCGTAAGGAAGGGGGTACCTAAGAGGCAGGAACCATCTTGAGAATGAGGAAGTCACATTAACCGTGAGGAAATGAGTACCTCCCTAGTAGTGAGGGAGGGAGGGAAGGGGCTCCTAAGGGCAGCCACCATGGGTGGAACTGAACCACCCAGTGTGGGACTGAACCACCCAGTGTGGAACTGAACCACCCAGTGTGGAACTGAACCACCCAGTTTGGGACTGAACCACCCAGTGTGGAACTGAACCACCCAGTGTGGAACTGAACCACCCAGTGTGGTACTGAACCATCCAGTGTGGAACTGAACCACCCAGTGTGAAACTAAACCACCCAGTGTGGAACTGAACCACCCAGTGTGGAACTGAACCATCCAGTGTGAAACTGAACCACCCAGTGTGGTACTGAACCTTCCAGTGTGGCACTGAACCACCCAGTGTGGAACTGAACCTTCCAGTGTGGAACTGAACCACCCAGTGTGGAACTGAACCACCCAGTGTGGAACTGAACCACCCAGTGTGGAACTGAACCACCCAGTGTGGAACTGAACCACCCTGTGTGAAACTGAACCACCCAGTGTGGAACTGAACCACCCAGTGTGGAACTGAACCACCCAGTGTGGAACTGAACCACCCAGTGTGGAACTGAACCAAAGAGGTGACGAAACGATTGGTGTAAAAATGGGAATAGAGAACCAATCGAGAAAGATGAGAGAAAGAGCGAGATAAAAGAAAATAACGGGAGCAGAAATGGGGAGAAAAGACATAAAAGAATGTAAAGAAAGGCCTAATTAACAAAAAAAAAATAAATCTCCGTTTGTATAAAGCATCCTCGAGAGATCTTCACAGCTTCCCTGGACTTGGCCAGACATGATCAGAGATTATTATATATATATATATATATATATATATATATATATAATATATATATATATATATATATATATATATATATATATATATATATATATATATATATATATATATATATATATATATATATATACAACTTTAGAACACTTTCCCACCAGGAGACTCGAACCCTAGCCAGCACAGAAGCCTTCCAGCAACTGGCATAACAGGTACGCCTTAACCCACTCCACCACCTGCTCAGACTTTATATATATATATATATATATATATATATATATACATATATATATATATATATATATATATATATATATATATATATATATATATATATATATATATATATATATATATCTCCTGAAGAAACTTGTAACCCCAAGTTACTTGCAGACGACACTAACCCAGATCACCTGAAAATATGAATACTTTCTTCCACGAAGGGAAAAAACTTTCTTCTGCACTCATTAAATATTCCAAAAATAACCGTTAAGTTATCTTACTAAACAATAACAACTAACGGAGCCAAGAACACAAAACAAAACCCAATAGTCAATAGTGGTCATAATAATTTCAATTAAAGTTCACAACTTTGAAAACTTGTTACAATATATATACAACTTAGGGCAAACATGGACTAAATTTTCACAATTAGGAACGAGTGGGATAAATTTTCGCAATAAGGTAAAACAGGAAATAATTTTCACACTTGAGGACGATTGAAAAAAAATCCCTAATAGGGGGAAGAAATCTGGAAAAGAACAACGGAACATGGCCCGGGGGTGGGGGGGGGGGGGGGGAAGAGGACGGAACAACGGAACAGGGCCGGAAAGGAAGGAAGGGGGGAGGAGGAGGAGGAGAGAAGCAAAACAACCGAATACAATAAAGAGGAGCCCTGAGAGACAGCATTCATAACCGCAGCGCTCATGGGGTGACATCTCATCAAATGATTCCATTTCAGCCATAATTCGTATTTTCCGGAAAGGACGTCACCAAGTCGGTGCCCGGGGTCACCATTCACGGAGGTAGACAGGTGAGCCGTCGCCAACCAGGTAGATTAAAGACGGGAACAGAATGAGAAAGATTAAGACACAGACACGATCTAATCCGGTCGCCGCCGCCGAAAGCAGCCGGATAAGAGAGTCAATTAGTTGAAAATACGGTCCCTTACATTATGTTGTGGTGGTCCAGTGGTACAGCATCTGCACTACCGTGAATGAGGGTTCGAGTCCTATCTTCGGCACTTGGATTTTTTTTCAAGTATTTACAAATACAGTCTGAAAGGAAGGAGGAGCCCCTTTGACGTCATTGAGAAACTAAGTATATGGTTTCTCATTTTCCTTTTTTTTAATTTTCAGCTGTCACCAACTGCATCTTTCCTACTAGTTCCTCTTCCTTTTCCACAGCTGCTCCTCTTCCACGGTCATTCCTTCTCCTCAGCATCATCAGCATCTTCATCTTCCTCCTCTTTCCTCACCCATTGTCTTCATTAGTCTTGAGTGACTCTGGGATGGACAGGTTTACTGAGGCAGGTCTTAAGTAGTTTCTCTAGTCTGAAGCGTTTATGTACTGTTGCTTGCACATTCGTGCAGTGCCACACATTCCCTCCACACTGCACATGTTGCCTCATGCAACTCTCTCTCCCCCCCCCCCTCCCATCCACTTGGGCTGGACGGTAGAGCGACGGTCTCACTTCATGCAGATCGGTGTTCAATCCCCGACCGTCCATAAGTGGTTGAGGCACCATTCCTTCCCCTCCCTGCCCCATCCCAAATCCTTATCCTGACCCCTTCCCAGTGCTATATAGTCATAATAACTTGGCGCTTCTGATAATTCCTTTCTTTTTCTTCTCCCTCCCCCCCCCCCACCTCCCCAACCACCTCTCATCCCCTACGTAAGACTTCATCCCTACTATTCTCTCCATTATCAACCCCCCTTTCACTTCCTCTTTGCCTGTCTCTCTCCTCCTCCTCTCTCTCTCTCTCTCTCTCTCTCTCTCTCTCTCTCTCTCTCTCTCTCTCTCTCTCTCTCTCTCTCTCTCTCTCCCCCCCTCCGTTTATTCCCCCAGCATCCGTGCAGCCTGACACATCACTTTTCCCTATTATTGCTAGAGCAACAAAAGATGCAGCCTCTCCTACTCAGCTGCTTTTGTAGGCTTTTGTCTCTAGATGGAGAGATGAGTCACGTTTGCTTCTTTACTTCTTTTAAGTTAAACACTTTTGTGGTTAATGTTCCAAGCTCTTGGGCTGGGCTCTTGAAAGGTTGCGAGGGTGGGGAGGCGACAGAGACCCGAGCACCGCCGGGTACGCCATATAGAACGTAGATATGATAGATAAAATATGTCTAAAGAGTCAGTATATTTGACAAACGGCGTTTGGAAAGGGAGGCGGTGTCCAGGAGCTAATATCCTGCAGGCACAAATAGAGGAATAAACCCTCCCCCCCTTCCCCACTTTTCCACGACGACTCGTCACAAGGATATCATAGTTCGAGCCTCTACAAACCAACCATTTTGGCTGGACGGTAGAGCGATGGTGTCGTGTCATGCAGGTCGGCGTTCAGTCCCCGACCGTCCACAAGTGTTTGGCCACCATTCCTTTCCCTCCGTCCCATCCCAAATCCTTATCCTGACCCCTTCCCAGTGCTATATAGTCGTAATGGCTTGGGGCTTTCCCCTGATAATTCCTTTCCTCTATTGCTTTCTCCCCTCTTTTATTACTTCATTGTTATTACCCTCATTCCTGTTTAATTAGGGATAATTGTTTGGCTATTGCTTCTCTCTCCTGTTGTGGCAAGAAGCCCCCTCACATATGTTGCTACATATGTACCAACATATGTGCTGCACACATTAATGTCTTATCACTATTGCAAAGACAATGAATATGTATTGAGGTCTCGAATAACCCATAGTGCCCCAAGATATATATTGACACATTTCTAATGTGTCATTCATTTCTAATGAATATTAAATGAATATCATTTCATTTAATATATTCATTTCTAATGAATATATATATATATATATATATATATATATATACATATATATATATATATATATATATATATATATATATACACACACGAACATAACATTCTGAACCCGAAATATAAACAAGTTACGAATATACATAATAAAAACATTACATATAACAGACTCGCTTTAAAAACCAAACACCATCAATATAGACCTGTCAAGGATGTAAAAAATACATCAATATGGTCCTACGAGACATCTACAGGGCGAGGAGTAGGCTGACTGCCAATGTTTACTACTTATGAATAGAACATTGCGGTGCCCGAGGAAATCTTTAGAGCAAGACCAACGTTCTGGGTGACTTCAGACACGTGCTTCAACCCCATGGAACAGTGAGTGGAGACTTCTAAAGAGTGTAGTACACACTACAGTCTTTGTAAGTGGTTGGTTGAGTACTGGAGGATGCCCCCCCTGCCGCCTGCGGGAGGAGCCCCCCTGCCGCCTGCGGGAGGTAGCCCAGTGCCGCCTGCGGGAGGAGCCCCCCTGCCGCCTGCGGGAGGAGCCCCCGTGCCGCCTGCGGGAGGTAGCCCAGTGCCGCAAGCGGGAGGAGCCCCCCCGTGCCGCCTACTCCTACACAAAGCCTTACAACCTATCCCTCTCCTAGCCCGCCTCTCTTGAATCGATCCCCAGAGTACGGGGTTGTTGGGTGGTATGCGTGCGTGCGTGCGTGTGTACTCAGCTATTTGTGCTTGCGGGGGTTGAGTTCTGGCTCTTTGGTCCCGCCTCTCAACTGTCAATCAACTGCTGATTGACAGTCTGGTCTACCACCTGGTCTGTGTTTGTGAGTACACACTCTTTACTAGTTGTCAATGAACAAATCCACAAGGGCCATGAAGTAGGTTCGAATACACTACGAAAAGTCTGGTGACTAACCTCTGCTTTTTCTACAACTTGTTTGTATCTTAATAAAACACTAACTCAACTTAGTTTGAAATTTGTTGTAAACAAATTTCTGATCAACATTAAATTTCTTAAGGTGTTTTTTTTCAGGATAGTCTCTCATGTGCCCCTGATGATATCCAGTGAATGTGGACTTCGATAGACTGTTTTAGCGTTATTTCGAAACCAGTACATCTTTTTATATCTCCAGGAGGATTTCCTGTCTTTTTATGTTCAATAATTTTGTCTCCTATTTCAAGCATCCAGTTTCATTGCCTTTTCTGAAGTTTAACTCTAGTAGCCACATGTTTGGTGAATTTGATCATGATGGTTCCTTCAGTCTGTCTTAATTGATATCCTTAATTGATATCAGGCCTCTCTGGGAGACCATTCACATAACATATTCAAGATTACATAAAGATATCACAATCACGTGAGATATCAAACAAAAAATCCAACAGGAGCCGTGTAGACGGTTCGAACCTAATCGAACCCAGGCATAAGTCGTGGCACAGTGGACTAGATAGCGTCTAGGAACACCCTACACACAGGTTCGAACCCTAACAAAGGCTTCTCTTGGATTTGCGTGTTGAAGATTGACCTTGATCAGCAACATGTACCGAATCGTCATCCTGATGACCTTTGACCTCACTGATACTCTCCAGAGGTGACCTGTTAACTCCCTTGTCCTCTGTAGCACCTTCTCTGTGTCACACAGCTTCTGTGACCCCTTCTCACCGGGCCCAAGCTAGGCAAACCACGTTGTTTAAACGTGAAATCAACGTTATTCGAGCACGTTTGGGCTATTAGGTTGGATCTATTACCGTTTAAGTCGGTTCATACACGGGCTGAACCAGCCATAATGAACCACATAGATTTCCACATCATAATAAATCCACAGGCGGGACCAAAGAGCCAAAGCTCAACCCCTGCAGCCACAACTAGGTGGGTACAACTAGGTGAGTACAACTAGGTGAGTACAACTAGATGAGTACAACTAGGTGAGTACAACTAGGTGAGTACAATTAGATGAGTACAACTAGGTGAGTACAACTAGGTGAGTACAACTAGGTGAGTACAACTTGGTGAGTACAACTAGGTGAGTACAACTAGGTGAGTACAACTAGATGAGTACAACATAATAAACTAGATAAAAGATTAACAATTGATATCTCTTAATTAGTCATCTCCTTGTTAATCACTACGTAAGCAAACCAATCAAAACACCCTTCTATAACGTTCCATAGAGTCAATCACATGATTGACTCGTCCAATCAAGAACTGAGTGGCTGTGTGCCAGCATTCAATTGGCCAAGCAATCACATACAAGGATCCAATCAGACGAGGGGGTAGGCTCATCATCTGGACGAGCCACGATTGGCGTCTGGAGACCAAGAGCTTTGGTCTCGTCTTGGCAGCGGTGACAGACAGATCTGTGAAGATTCTCTTGGCCTGAGAAAAAAGGTCTTCGGTATACCGAGACGCCCACTCTTACCTAGACAGTCGATATGGGACTTATTGCAACAATGCAGTTCAGTTTGCAATGTTAATTGAACAATTTGTTGGGTTATTTGCTGGTAAATATGTTGAATGAGAAATGTGCCTTTATCCACTCCTCATTTACCAGCGCCTTTGTCATCATGTCCCCACAGAGACGCAGAACATTTACCATAAGTTACAGACAGTCACAGAACATTTACGAGTTACAGACAGACAGACAGACACAGAACACAAAGCTAGCAAGAACAACCCGAGGCAGCCGTCCTGACAGCCACAGGATGACCATTAAAACCAAACTGAACTTCAATACGATCCGGTTAGCATCAAGTTACGACTCGTGCTACACCATCGTAAGTTGGAGGCGACCTCTTGCGACCTCCCAGCTCGTAAACTGTCATGAATAAAGAACAAGCCGCCATTACCCGCGACAAAGTGCACTAATCTCTTAAGTGAGGCAAATTCTTTGTGAATCCGGTCCAGTTACCTACGTACTGCGTATATATATATATTTTCCCCTTTTTTTAATTCATATAATTAGTATTCCCTTTGTTTACTTACTCGTGTTAACTCATTAGCGTCTCACCCTCAGCATTCTGCCAACTTACCTGCAAGAAATACAAAAAAAATAATTATATTAATTATAAGCATGACAATAACTGACTTCAAAAATATTGTCAAAATATAAAATACTTGTTAAAAATATTCAATTGTGTATAAAAGCCAAATATAAGAGTGGCCACAAATATATATTCGACATGATATTCTTAAAGAAACACTAATTGAGGCGCTTGTTAAATGTCTGCCACAACAACATGTCTCACACAACAACATGTATAATTACACATGCATAAAAGTGATGTAGCAACAGGCGGCAAGCCACGTCTCGAAGCAGTCAATATTTGCAACAACACCATATCATTTATGCACCTGCCCTCCTGAAGCAGTATGGGTCACCCAAGACAGTGTGTACAGACCCATAACTGATCCTCAAGGCATTGAACCTCATGGGATTTGGGTATTCTTATGGCCAAGGAGGCCTGGTCGAGGACCGGGCCGCGGGGACGCTGAGCCCCCGTAATCATCTCAAGGTAACCTCAAGATATGACCAGACAAATGGCTGGAGTTGAATTGGCAAATATGTAATGAGCTTTGATTAAAAAAACTGATAGATAGTCCACTATTGGAGTAGTTAAATGAACAAATCCACAAGGGCCGTGACGAGGATTCGAACCTGCGTCCGGGAGCATCCCAGACACTGCCTTTTGATGCATCACGTTATTGTGATCTCTGTGCGTGATTGGTGTAGGTGTTTGACAACAAAGACACACAACAACACCGGTTGCTTGCACGAAACTTGCAAGCACACGAATGTCTTTCAAGAATGCAAACGAATAGATCCTTTAGAATTCTATGCTTTAAGTATGCTAGACCAGTTCAAACTTCAATAAATGAAGCATAATCATGGCACCTACACCTAAAAAAGGCATTAAAACGTGAAGGAGGCCAAAGACATGCCTCAGGTACCATAATATTTGACATTAAAAGCGAAAAGAACAAGAGGAGACATGATCCCAACGTACAAAATACAGAGAGGGAGGAAAAGACAAAGTGGATACAGTATGGCTTTCAGGTGAGGGATAACACAACAGAGAAAACACCATCAAGTCCCACAAAGGCAACAGAAACCATACAGTGAGAGACAAACAATATACATATATATACACCATAATATCTGACGACATTAAAAGCGAAAGAACAAGAGGAGACATGATCCCAACGTACAAAATACCGAGGGGGATACACAGCTTCAAGACCAAGTATGCTAGAATACTAGAACTTAGCGACGCAGCGGTGGGGTACACGAGGTACAAGGCATGCGAAACAGCTCCATCCGGCTCCCCATGTAGACAGTACTAGGGCAAGCAACTAGGTAAGTACACACACTTCTATCATGCCGATGTTCTGTGGTTAGCGAGGTGCTAGAAACTTGGTAGAAAGGGAGAAAGGGTGGGAAGGAAGTGTAAGAGGGAGGGAGGGAGGGAGGGAAGAAAATGTGGAGAAGGAGGGAGAGTAATGTTGAGGAAGTGGCGTTAAGAGGAAATAAGAGTGGTGTGAAGAGATGTGATGAGAGGGTGTGAACAGAGGACTTAAGTGATGTGAAGAGGAGACAGTATAAGAGACATGAAGAGAGGGGGGGGGTTTAAAGAGAGAGAGAGAGAGGGAGGTAAGGAGAGGTGGTGAGAGAGAGGGAGGGAAGGGGGGATAGGAAAGATAGAGAGAGGAATAGGGAGAGACACCAGCATGGATGTACAACTGGACGAGCCCGGACACACACACCAGGTCCAAATCGACCCGGAAACCGCCGGTTACCCCATTTAATTCAGCTAAAATCTCCCCCCGTTGAACATATAACTACCGCAAGGTTCCCGCTACCAACTGAACACACACAACCACATTGTTCCTTCTCAAGTGACCAACCAGACTATGTATGCCAGCATCATTGATCTTAAACCCTTCCGTACATTTTCATGCCAAAATGAGTTACTGAACGACTGCTCCCAAAATATCTATCTATCTTCCCCCAATTCATATTTGGGTTATCACCGGATCTCTCTCATTTAATTCTCGTAAAGTCACAGGGTTCAATCTGGCTCGCCAGGGGAAAGGGCGGGGGGACTTAAAGTACTCGATCTCGTTCTCTTGATCTCGAACTCGTTCTCTTGTTAATTGCCTGGGAGGCAATTAACCCGTGTTTGTACACCGTGGGAGAACGACCTTAACTGACGAAGTCCTCGTTATCATGTCGGTACATGGGAGCCAGGGCACAAGGGGCACTATATTCTTGCGTCTAAAGCACAAGGGGCATTATTTCAGGGTTGGAATTATACACTGATGTGTCAGTGTGTAGCGTGAGCTATTGCTATATAGCCTAAGTATCAAATATATGAATTAAGGAAATAGAAATATATATTTGATTTAATAAACTCTGGTCAGATATTTACATATATCTCCGGGCAGTTTCGTGGAGGTTGCTGTGTTGTCGGGAAGAGATACAGTGTAGTAAGTAGAGATAATTTAAGAATAGTAGTAGAAAAAGATATAATTTATAAAAGTAGGTACAATTATGCTAATACAAATTAATACATTTAGCAAATGTGGAGTGTATGGACAGCACAAAATATGAGCTGTGGAGCCACAAAAAAATTTCACGATTTTGTTCAGTTGGTATTTTAAAGGGTTCGAGAAAGTTAGGCAATAATTTCGCCTAATCTCCTTTCAAACCATCAGAGTGTTAAACAATTTCGTGCAGTGATCCAGTCATTAGTGTCATGTGACCTACCTTGAGGTGCTTCCGGAGCTCAGCGTCCCCGCGGGCCGGTCGTCGACCAGGCCTCCTGGTTGCTGGACTGATCAACCAGGCTGTTGGACGCGGCTGCTCGCAGCCTAACGTATGAGTCACAACCCGGTTGATCAGGTATCCTTTGGAGGTGCTTATCCAGTTCTCTCTTGAATACTGTGACACCAGAACTCTCAAACACACGGCCCCCACTGACAACACATTGCCTCATTGTGTCAGAACTCCCACAGGTGGTCGAGGAGAAATTAAACTCCATGAAGAGGATGGATCAGAGAGCTGCTCTGAACTTTCAAGAAGTGTCTGACAGTGGTTTAGGTTAGCAGCCTATTTCCCCATAGCAGTAAATAGGTACCTGGGAGTTAGACAGCTGCTACGGGCTGCTTCCTGGGGATGTGTAACAAAAAGGAGGCCTGGTCGAGGACCGGGCCGTGGGGACGCTAAGCCCCGAAATCATCTCAAGATAACCATGCCTACTAAGGTTACAATATCAAGAGGAATATTTCTGAACAAACACATTTCTGATCCTCCTAATTTGTATGGGACTAACTCCTGTGTCAGAATTTTACTTAATCTACAAAAAGCTTCCAACACCTATGCCTTTATTTGCTATTTTTAGCGACTAATTCAGGCTTTTTCCGTTCAAAATTTAAACTCTCCTCACAGTAATTAACCCCTGCCTACTCAACCCATCCTCGACTCAAGTCCATTCCATCCTGCGGTCGACCCCACAGATGCATTCATAAATTTTTACATGCTGTTCATTCAAAAGTGGAATTTTATCAAATATAAATTTATATTATAATATATTAGCATTTTGTGCATATATAGACATAGGTTAGGTTAGGTGTTTAGGTTCTGTTGGCGATTATTTGTATTTGTAGTACGTGGGTGAAGCATTTACAGCGTTGTGATTCGAACAAAAGTCGTCAGTGAAGCACTTGTTCCGGAAGTGTTCGAACGTCATCAGTTGTGAGTCGTGTGTAAACCGTTTTTCATTCATAAACAGCTGGGGGGGGGGGGTTTGGCGGGTGCATGGAATGGACTTTGGGCCTTTGTTTATAAGAACAGGCTGTTTAGTGAGTGACACAAGGTGTTTCGAACATGAATGACCCATAACTACTATTAAAGGTTATTAAAGGTTAACAGGTCAGCATCTTGTTAATTCTTAGTAACACTGACGCAATCTTTAATTAGGGGATTTGGCGGGTGCAAAGAATCACTTTTGGGTCTTTGTTTGGAGGACGGGCTGGCCAACTACGCCAAACGTGACGTCACAACAATCCGCGATGTCGAGCACCACAGAAAACTGCTTCACAATCGCTTCAGAAATTGTTTCACAATCGCTTCACAATCGCCAGGTCACTACATTTGAGTGCGTCACCCACCCACCACCAAATAATAATCAATATACCAAAATAGATTATAAAATAGATTACAAATCCCTATTTACAAATAAATAAACCATTGCAAGCGCAGGAAAATTGCAGCAACTGAAGAAAGGATTTTCCTGATACGAAACAAACTCTAGAGACAATATGAGGACAATTCAGGACACAAACATACACCAGATTAATCATTAAGAGTTGAGTAGGCCTCGCATCATTTATATAAAAATTTGCTAAACTGCTCTGATAATTGGCAGTTTGTGAGAGGATCACCACCAGGACGGCCATTAACTCTCTCTAAACGACCCAACAGCTCTGGTGAGAGGCTAGCATGATAGTGTTAACAGCTCTGAAAGGCGAAATGACCCGAATCTATCACACGCAATTCAACCTTGCTAATGGCATTGGAGGATCCCGTCTTCAGTAATTGATTTAAACTTTTTCATTGTAAATTATAACACATTTTCTTGTACCAAGATAAATTTAGTTAATAATGAGATTAAATTCTCAAGAAATGTCATATTAACCCTTCCACCTTCCTGTATAAATTTCATACACGACTATTCTGTTGTTTTACCAATTGTATTTTTAATAGATTTTCCTTTTAATTAGGATGTTTTTGATAGATTTTCAATCGTAGGTCAGAGACATATAAATAGGTTTGAGTGGATATAAGTAAGTTTGGGTGGATATAAATAAGTTTGGGTGGATATAAATAAGTTTGGATGGATATAAATAGGTTTGGGTGGATATAAATAAGTTTGGGTGGATATAAATAAGTCTGGGTGGATATAAATAATTGGGTGGATATAAATAGGGAAATGTAAATGGGAGGGGGGGGGGCCTGCCTTGCATTGGATTGGGTAGTGTTGAGATAGGAAAGGCTATGTTAGGATAGAAAAGATTATGTTTGCATAATTTAATCAAAGGTTGGGTTAGAGTTACTAAGAATCACCAAGATGCTGACGACGACAACCTTTAATAGTAGTTATGGGTCATTTCATGTTCGAAACACCTTGAGTCACTCACTAAACCAACCCGTCCTCGACTCAAGTCCATTACATTCAGCGGTCAACCCCACAGACACACTCATAAATTTTAACATGCAGTTCATTAAAAACGGGAATTTTCTCAAGTATAAATTAATATTATAATATATTAGCATATTGTACATATTTAGGCATAGGTTAGGTTAGGTGTTTAGGTTCTGTTGGCGATTATTTGTATTTGTAGTACGTGGGTGAAGCATTTATAGCGTTGTGATTCGAACAAAATTCGTCAGTGAAGCACTTGTTCCGGATATGTTCGAACATCAGCAGTTGTGAGTCGTGTGTAAACCGCTTTTCATTCATAAACAGGGGGTTTGGTGGGTGCGTGGAATCACTTTTGGATCTTTGTTTGGAGGACGGGCTGCACTAAACAGACTGTCCTTATAAACAAAGGCCCAAAGTCCATTCCATCCACCCGCCAAACCCCCAGCTGTTTTTGAATGAAAAACGGTTTACACACGACGCACAACTGATGACGTTCGAACACTTCCGGAACAAGTGCTTCACTGACGACTTTTGTTCGAACCACAACGCTGTAAATGCTTCACCCACGTACTACACATACAAATAATCGCCAACAGAACCTAAACACCTAACCTAACCTATGCCTAAATATGTACAATATGCTAATATATGACAATATTAATTTATATTTGAGAAAATTCCTATTTTGAATGAACAGCATCTTAAAATTGATGAATGTGTCTTTGAGGGTCAACCGCTGGATGGAATGGACTTGATCTGAGGACGGGTTTCACTAAAAGCAACAGAAACTTATCAACAAGTACAGCAAACATCACCCGTTACAGTGCTGTACTCAGAGCCAACCAGTGAA
>NC_091198.1:14857996-14862996 GCF_040958095.1 Procambarus clarkii
GCAAACGCGGTACCCGACCCATCAATTTTCCAAGGATAATTTCACCAGGATGTGTTGTCCTCCCCACCATCCCCCGAAGGATAGCTTCCCTTCACGTGACAGTCGGCTTCTAGTCCTCGAGCCGTCTGTATATCAAGTCAAATTTTCCTCACATTACAGGCTTCAAAGAGACGCGAGAAGGCCGCTGTCAGCGTGACGGTAGTCACGACTGTCATCACTCCATGCCCTCGGCCCCATGACCCCCTCCCTCGGCCCCATGACCCCCTCCCTCGGCCCCATGACCCCCTCCCTCGGCCCCATGACCCCCTCCCTCGGCCCCATGACCCCCTCCCTCGGCCCCATGACCCCCTCCCTCGGCCCCATGACCCCCTCCCTCGGCCCCATGACCCCCTCCCTCGGCCCCATGACCCCCTCCCTCGGCCCCATGACCCCCTCCCTCGGCCCCATGACCCCCCAACTCCACCACAAATACCCCCCCCCCCCCCCCCTCTCTCCGCCACCATCGTGGTGTCAGTGGCCGTGGCTGCTCAGGGTGTTGTCATGGCTCTCTCGTCTCCTTCCGGCTTAGAAAGGTCAGACAAACTTAACTATTAACTATGCCAGCGGCTGCCGGCGTGTGCTGAGCAGGAACTACCAGCAGCAGCAGCAGCAGCAGCAGCAGACGCAGCAGCAGACGCAGCAGCAGCAGCAGCAGACGCAGCAGCAGCAGCAGCAGCAGCAGCAGCAGCAGACGCAGCAGCAGCAGCAGCAGCAGCAGACGCAGCAGCAGCAGCAGACGCAGCAGCAGCAGCAGCAGCAGCAGCAGCAGCAGGAGGGGTGAGGAGGGAGAAGCGAAGCCCTAACAGGAGCAGAATTTGGGAGGAGAAAATGCCAGCACACTGCACCGGAGGACCATCACTCCCTCTGATCATCATAAATACCAATCAACGTCAACCTCCATCACCCCCTAACCCCCCCCCCCCGTGCACTCATTTCTCACACATACACACGCACACTTTCTTTCACCTTGATGCCCCTGTTCACCTAGCAGTAAATAGGTACCTGGGAGTTAGACAGCTGCTACGGGCTGCTTCCTGAAGATGTGTGTATTTGTGTGAGAAAAAATATACGAAGTAGATATGATAGAGACTAAACAAATCGTGGGTCAGAACAACAGACAAACGTATGTTAGGAAGACGGGGGCCCAGGAGCTAAGAGCTCAATCATGCAGGTGCAAATAGTAAATATGCATTATATTTACTATTTTATAAATATGCATTATATTTACCCACACACACACAAGGATGGCTGGCGAGGCTGGCTGACATCAGAACAGCGTTCAGGAACCTGTGTAAGGAATCCTTCAGAACCTTGTATACCACGTATGTAAGACCAATCCTGGAGTATGCGGCCCCAGCATGGAGCCCGTACCTTGTCAAGCACAAGACGAAGCTGGAAAAAGTTCTGAGTTATGCCACTAGGCTTGTCCCAGAACTAAGAGGCATGAGTTACGAGGAAAGGCTGCGGGAAATGCACCTCACGACACTGGAAGGCAGAAGAGTAAGGGGAGACATGATCACAACCTACAAAATCCTCAGGGGAATCGACCGGGTAAACAAGGATAAACTATTCAACACTGGTGGTACGCGAACAAGGGGACACAGGTGGAAACTGAGTACTCACATGAGCCACAGAGACGTTAGAAAGAACTTTTTCAGTGTCAGAGTAGTTAACAGGTGGAATGCATTAAGCAGTGATGTGGTGGAGGCTGACTCCATACACAGTTTCAAATGTAGATATGATAGAGCCCAGTAGGCTCAGGAATCTGTACACCAGTTGACTGACAGTTGAGAGGCGGGACCAAAGAGCCAGAGCTCAACCCCCCGCAAGCACAACTAGTTGAGTATACACACACACAAACACACACACACACACACACACACACACACACACACACACACACACACACACACACACACACACACACAACACACAACACCCACCCACACACACACACACACAACACCCACCCACACACACACACACACACACACACACACACACACACACACACACACACACACACACACACACACACCCCAAACACACACACACACCCCAAACACACCCCCCCCCCCACACACACACACACACACACACACACACACACACAAACACACACCCCCCCCCCCCACACACACACACACACACACACACACACACACACACACACACACACCCCACACACACACCCCACACACACACACACCAACACACCCCACACACACACACACCCCACACACACACACACACCCCACACACACACACACCAACACACCCCACACACACACACACACCAACACACACACACCAACACACCCCACACACACCCACCCACCCTGTCATGTGTTTTGCCCCTATACACACACAAACAAAAATGTAAACACAGAAACACTAGCTATTTTAGTCAGCCGGGGGATAAAAAATTAATATACACGCTGTATTTTTTGTATAAACACTCCAGGATCAATAAGACCATAAAGAAAAAATACACAAAATATTTTGTACATGCATTTGTGGCGTCTAAACTGGTCGACTGATTGTTTGGACTAACTGTGATGGCTGGCTGAAGGTCGTGGGTGGATTAGGGTGAGGGGGAAAGGTGAGGGAGGTAGGGAGAGGTGAGGGAAAGGGTGAGGTAGACATTTGTGATGAAAGGCAGGGAGGTTTTGACAAAATAAAGGGGTAGATAGGGGAAAAGGGAGAAGAAGGGTGTAAGGGTGGTAGGGAAATCAGGGTGATGGATTTTGAGTAGTGATAAGTGGGTAAGCCACGATGTGGTGGATGTGGTGGATGGTGGAGGTGTCGAGGAATGAGGGGGGGGGGGGATGAATGGATGTATGGGAATGATGGATTTATGTGTAGGGTGATGGATTTATGTGTGGGGGTGATGGATTTATGTGTGTGGGTGGTGGATTTATGTGTGTGGGTGATGGATTTATATGTGTAGGGTGATGGATTTATGTGTGGGGGTGATGGATTTATATGTGTAGGGTGATGGATTTATGTGTGGGGGTGATGGATTTGTGTGTGGGTGGGTGATGGATTTGTGTGTGGGTGGGTGATCGATTTATGTGTGTAGGGTGATGGATTTGTGTGTGGGTGGGTGATGGATTTATGTGTGTAGGGTGATGGATTTGTGTGTGTGGGGGTGATGGATTTATGTGTGGGGTGATGGATTTATGTGTGGGGGTGATGGATTTATGTGTGTGGGTGATGGATTTATGTGTGTAGGGTGATGGATTTGTGTGTGTGGGGGTGATGGATTTATGTGTGGGGTGATGGATTTATGTGTGGGGGTGATGGATTTATTGAATGATGTATGGGTTGGGGGGGGGGGGTGAGATCAATGGAATGGAGAAAGCATATTTGTATTTACTATTCGCATCTGCAGAATCAAGCTATTAGCTCTTGGACCCCGCCTTTCTAACCTATTATTTTTTCTCTATTATGTCTGCTACATATATTTCTCTCTAACACCCCCCCCCCCCCAGGAAGCAGCCTGTAACAGCTGTCTAACTCCCAGGTACCTATTTACTGCTAGGTGAACATCAAGGTGAAAGAAACTATCCCATTTGTTTCTACCTCTGCCGGGGATCGAACCCGGCAGGGGTTCGCTCTGGGACTACGAACGCAGAGCGTTGTCCGCTCAGCCGCGAGGTCCCCCCCCCCTGCTCTGCCTGCGCAAGTCTAAGGGATTTCGGTTAATGCAGACTAAACCTCTGTTCGCTTAATTGCATAGGATTCGTCGGCTATTATGACGAATTAATACCCAGCTCCCACTCTATATCTCCAACAGTGAATAGTTCAGACTGATATATTGAGCATGTAGTCTGGCCTGGTTGACGTGTTTGTACTTGACTACATTAGGCCACACTGTTCGAACAGTGCTTCAACAGGCCACACTGTTCGAACAGTGCTTCAATAGGCCACACTGTTCGAACAGTGCTTCAACAGGCCACACTGTTCGAACAGTGCTTCAACAGGCCACACTGTTCGAACTGTGCTTTAATAGGCCACACTGTTCGAACTGTGCTTTAATAGGCCACTGTTCGAATAGTGCTTCAACAGGCCACACTGTTCAAACAGTGCTTTAATAGGCCACACTGTTCGAATAGTGCTTCAACAGGCCACACTATTCAAACAGTGCTTTAATAGGCCACACTGTTCGAACAGTGCTTCAACAGGCCACACTGTTCGAACAGTGCTTCAACAAGCCACACTGTTCGAACACAGCTTCAATATTCGAACAGAGCCTCAACAGCCCACACTGTTCGAACAGTGCTTCAACAGGCCACACAGTGCTCGAACAGTGCTTCAATAGGCCACACTGTTCGAACAGTGCTTCAATAGGCCACACTGTTCAAACAGTGCTTCAATAGGCCACTGTTCGAATAGTGCTTCAACAGGCCACACTGTTCGAACAGTGCTTCAATAGGCCACACTGTTCAAACAGTGCTTTAATAGGCCACACTGTTCGAATAGTGCTTCAACAGGCCACACTGTTCGAACAGTGCTTCAATAGGCCACACTGTTCGAACAGTGCTTCAACAAGCCACACTGTTCGAACACAGCTTCAATATTCGAACAGAGCCTCAACAGCCCACACTGTTCGAACAAAGGTCCCGCGCGTAGCAGCCGAATAAAAAAAGAGTATTAAATATAGAACATGAAGCAGAAAGAGGAATCAAGAGACGACAAATGAAAGTGAGGGAGTTTTCAGGGGAAAGCACCAAGCCATAACGACTATATAGCACTGGGAAGGGGTCAGGATAAGGCTTTGGGATGGGACGGAGGGAAAGGAATGGTGCCCAACCACTTGTGGACGATCGGGGATTGAGCGCCGACCTGCATGAAGCGAGACCGTCGCTCTACCGTCCAGCCCAAGTGATTGGGTAAAATGAAAGTGATAGATCAGTAATGTAACAATAACCAGACATGCCGTCATGCCAAACAGAGGC
>NC_091198.1:14867996-14900496 GCF_040958095.1 Procambarus clarkii
TTGTGTGGTAAAAACAGTTGCATTCTTTATGGACCGGGAAGAACATGTTGGTACAGTCGAATCCACAACCTGTGATCTTAAAGAATATTCTAAATGTTTCCGCTTTGGCTGAAGAAGTATTGGGCTCCTTGGACTGGGACGATCTTAGTGGCTCAAGAGAGTACTGGGATAAGCTGAGGTTGTCTTATATAGCGTATTACATAAGAACAAAGGTAACTGCAGAAGGCCTATGGGCCTATACGAGGCAGCGTATACATATGCAAAAGCAAGTTTTAATACATACACATTACAACAGTGAGCGACGCTGCCTCATTCTCCACTCATAACTCACCAGATTCGTAGATAGAATTAGTGAGTTCACAGGATAATGTTTCGAAGATTTATTATAAGAATTTACAGCAACACAAATAACATCCACTTACCTAACACATCACAACGGAAACTGACACACCCATACTCACTTTCATTTTAAACCAAACAAAATTTATGCTCCCATTCACAGTAATTATTTTTACATTAAAACGACATTTGCAAACCAGAATTACTGACGACACAGAATTCGTTTTCCCATTAAAATAGAATCCCAACAATTAATACTTGCAAGTGCATTATATATTCGTTTGCATATTAAAAACAGATTAAAAACAGAATGCCTGTTAGACTATATGGGACATATGGGACATGCGGGGAATATATGGGACATGCGGGGGATATATGGGACATGCGGGGATATAAGGTGGGTCACAATAGCAAACAAACTTGTTAAGAAGAGGAATCATGCTTGAAGAAAGAGGGAAAAGTAATTCTTTCTAAGTAGCTGCAGTTTTTTTTTAACAAAACTGATCAATTAAAAAAATGCTAAAGCGTTAAAAACGTTTTATAAAACGGTAAAACGATTCAAAACACGTTAAAAACGTTTTAAAACACGTTAAAAACGTTTTGAAACCATTAAAAACGTTTCAAAACACGTTAAAAACGTTCTGAAAACGTTTTAACAACGTTAAAAACGTTTTCAAAACGTTCAAAACGCTAAGCATAATAAAAAAAATTGATCTTTATATAATATTTTCGTTTTCAATGCATTAGCTTCCCGGTAAGTAAGGTGCTTGGCTTAGATTATAGTTAGACCCAACAGATACGTTCTTTACGGAGCAGCAAATTGGGTAAACATGCTCAACTCACAGGCAGAGTAATTTAAAGTGTGTTGTGAGTCAATCTTGACGCATAACACAACTTTGATACAAGTCAAAGTCAATTTCCGGGTGAAGCGGCTATATTTTTTAAAGATTTTTTTTTTTTTGTATTTTTAAGTGGTAGTTGGTGCTAGTTTTCCTTATGAGGTAGTTTGTGTAGGACGGTATATTATATATATATATATGTATGTATGTATGTATATATATATATATATATATATATATATATATATATATATATATATATATATATATATATATATATATATATATATATTAGTGGTAGTTTTTAGGAAACCTTTAGTACCCGACGACAGGGATAGAGAGCCCCCTGGAAAGGGATAGAGCCCTCTTGGACGGTGATAGAGCCCTCTTGGACGGGGATAGAGCCCCCTTGGACGGTGATAGAGCCCCCTTGGACGGGGATAGAGCCCCTTGGACGGGGATAGAGCCCCCTTGGACGGGAATAGAGCCCCCTTGGACGGGGATAGAACCCCCTTGGACGGGGATAGAACCCCCTTGGACGGGGATAGAGCCCCTTGGACGGGAATAGAGCCCCCTTGGACGGGGATAGAACCCCCTTGGACGGGGATAGAGCCCCCTTGGACGGGAATAGAGCCCCCTTGGACGGGGATAGAACCCCCTTGGACGGGGATAGAACCCCCTTGGACGGGGATAGAACCCCCTTGGACGGGGATAGAACCCCCTTGGACGGGGATAGAGCCCCCTTGGACGGTGATAGAGCCCCCTTGGACGGGGATAGAACCCCCTTGGACGGGGATAGAACCCCCTTGGACGGGGATAGAGCCCCCTTGGACGGGGATAGAGCCCCCTTGGACGGGGATAGAGCCCCCTTGGACGGGAATAGAGCCCCCTTGGACGGGGATAGATCACTCCCAGAGAAAAAAACACATTTGAATAAACCTTGAGCTCCTTGTTGGTATTGAAAACAAAAATGGCACCAGATGATGACCCTAAGAACCCCGAAGCAATGACAGAGGTTTCCAGATGAATATCTTGAGATGACTGATGGTATCAGGTAAGGTCCTTTGAAGGCAAGGACAGTTGTAAAGGCTTATGGGAGGTATAGGAAAACCTTATACTATCTTCTTCCAAGATTATATAGCACTTCTTCCAAGTGCTATATAATCTATATAGTCCTTTCTCTTGATAATTCAATTTCTTCCCTGTTGTTGCTTATAGTCAAGCGACCTCATCTTGACTATGCTGCATTTGGACTATGCAGTGTTGCCCTGGGTCTATGCAATTTAGTATAGGCCCTTCAGAAGGGCTTATACAATTTAGTATAGGCCCTTCAGAAGGGCTTATACAATTTAGTATAGGGCCATTCTGTACTAAATCGAGCCGAACAATCTTCTCTGTTCGGCTCAATACACAGCCGAGCAGAGGAGGTCTCTAGGCTCGCTGGAGGTGATGAAGGGCAAACTTTAATGCCCAAATGAGCTTACCACAGCCGGGCCGCTTGTCTCACAGATGTCACCGGCACTCCAATGGGTTGTGACATCACACCAAGGGTTGACTCTTGTAACTGACGTCACCCCCTTATATCAGCTCATGAGAGTGAAGAATGGTTAAGTTGGTGCGTCACGTCTTAGCCCAGCTTAATTGTGTTGTTAGCTTGAGGTAAAACACGGATTAAATAATGGCGTCATATTATTGCTCAACCAATCACGATGCGAGGTTACCTTATCAGCTGATGTCTACAGGAGGGTGTGCCTTTTGAGAGAGAGAGAGAGAGAGAGAGAGAGAGAGAGAGAGAGAGAGAGAGAGAGAGAGAGAGAGAGAGAGAGAGAGAGAGAGAGAGAGAGAGAGAGAGAGGGAGGGAGGGAGAGAGAGGGGGAGGGAGGGAGGGAGGGAGAGAGAGAGAGAGAGAGAGAGAGAGAGAGAGAGAGAGAGAGAGAGAGAGAGAGAGAGAGAGAGAGAGAGAGAGAGAGAGAGAGAGAGAGAGAGAGAGGGGGAGGGAGGGAGAGAGAGAGAGAGAGAGAGAGAGAGAGAGAGAGAGAGAGAGAGAGAGAGAGAGAGAGAGAGAGACAGAGAGAGAGAGAGAGAGAGAGGGAAGGGGAGGGGGAGAGAGAGAGGGAGGGAGGGAGGGAGGGAGGGAGGGAGGGAGAGAGAGAGAGAGAGAGAGAGAGAGAGAGAGAGAGAGAGAGAGAGAGAGAGAGAGAGAGAGAGAGAGAGAGAGAGAGAGAGAGGAGGGGGGGCTGCAATCCGTTGTGCAACCTTCAATCATGTACATCAAACTGCTCTAAATAATAAACCTACCGTCCAATATGTTACATTAACATATGAATATAAGTATATAATCACACAAGACACGATTTTCCGCAAACTAAAATTAGCATTTCCAGCCCAGCAATGCTGTAAGACTTGGCATCTTACCACACACGATAAAATGAAGACTTAACCTCCACTATTTTGGTTTGATAAACGTGTTTACATATCGCTGGGAAAACCGGCAGGGGAGGGGGCGGGGCTCTCGCACAAGACAGCACATATATGACTTATTGCTTATAGTCAATATTTGACTTATGAATAAGTACATATGTGGTATATTCCAAGTTATATATTTTTTCAAGGCACTCTTTCTCTCAGTTTTCTCTCGCACTGTGAGAACGCGAGACTATTGGAAAGAGCACATGGTCTATTTGTCCAACGAGGAAGTTCGTATATACGTACACTAACTTATTTACTGATATATCGAGACCTACGCTGGGAAAAATCCATCGATCTTACGACCAGAATTCACGAAAATATTTACGCGCTTACGAAATGTGTACATTCCACATCCATCATGGCGCCTTTGTTTACACTGATTAAAGAGTTTACGAGCTGTGAAACTTGCCACAAACAAGGATTTCACTGTTATAAACAACCTGGTACAGATCTTCGGAGCTCATTGGCTGTATAATACACGTAAACTCGGACGCCATGATTGAGAAATGACTTACAGGTTTCGTCAGTGGGTACACGACTCCTGGGCCGTGTCTATTATGCTATGCAGTGAGGCTTCCCAAGTCACTGCTGACATGGTCGTGTCAGGGCACAGCAAGCAAGCAAGCAACGTGACCACCATCGCGTGTCATATACGGCATAATACGAAAATCATTTTGCCATGTTTTGCGTATTTTGAACCTCGAATGATTACTTCACAGCGACTACACAACCCCGAAGGCAAGAGCCTGTGTTTGCCAGCGGATGGGACGCGTGTTTTGGGGCCCATCAACCGTATATACATTGCTTTTTGCATGCACAAAATCGTACGTTTTCTCGTGCAAAATAACACGTAAATCCCTTTCCATAAATATATATCCAGAAATATTCTAAAACTGTGGGAAGGGAATGTGGGGGAGGAGGAAAATGATGGGTATAAGGGAAGGTGTATTACTACTGACTCCTACCCTAACTACCCTGACTCCTACTTCCCTACGCCGACCTCTACCCTCTCTACGCTGACTGCTACCCTCCTACACTGACTCACAGTAGCCCCGTACAATCCCTACACTGCCCAGCCCAGCTTCAGCAACACTAGCCTAGTCAGTTATTGGAATCTTGCGCTGTCAGTCCTTGATTTTCATCGGTATAGTGTGCTAAAAATACGACGCCACTCAAGCGACGGTGACGCTCGCTTAGACCAACCACTTGGGCTGGACGGTAGAGCGACGGTCTCGCTTCATGCAGGTCGGCGTTGTTCTTCGTAGACTTCGCCTACAGTACTTCCACACAACTATAAGACTTATCGCTCAGTATGGTCCGAGGCGTGTCAGTGGATCAGCCTCCCTCGTCATACACCTTTGATTAACGAGCACAAACGTCGTGGTTAACGACCAAGACACCAGCTGGAAACTGTAATTGGCCTTTCCGGTACACAACACGTTCTCACCTAATTGTGCTTGCGGGGGTTGAGCTCTGGCTCTTTGGTCCCGCCTCTCAACTGTTAATCAACTGGTGTACAGATTTCTGTGCCTACTGGGCTCTATCATATCTACATTTGAAACTGTGTATGGAGTCAGCCTCCACCACATCACTGCTTAATAACGTCTAGACCTTTGAGTGTTGGGGTGAGATCATGGCCTCGTGTTAGCATTTTCACTGCAAAACGGTAAATGTTTTTTAGTGTTGCATGGTTGCAAGATTGTTTCACTAGAGGGTTCTAAATTTGCTAACGAGTGATTTTAAACAGTCAACATCCGGGGCAATACATAATTAAATGAATCCCTCCAAATGTACGCTGTTGCAGCCATTGTAATTGCATTTTGCGATTGCGAATTTTATCCCTTGAAATCTACTGGTAACTTTATCTCATGAAATCTACTACATATTATATTCTTTGAAATCTACTATCTACTGCTTCCAGTAGAATTGCCAAATTAATGACAATGTCCATGGGTTGCTGATCACTTTTTCTATGGCTTCGTTTTGTGAGCTAAACTCAGCAAATTTGTTTTTCATTCCACTGACAAACCGCCAATCTTCCTGAATTTTCTTAAACCCATTCACTACTTCGCTGAACTTCTCGTCTAATTTATCCTCAAGAACATATTGAACTTAAGAGCCACTGCACCTGACCGTAACGTTTGGGCCTCACGTATCTAGTGTCGTGTTATGTTCTAGCTAGCTGTTATGCCTCACCTGTTTCTTAAATCACTCCTCGTAGTGCTTCTTGAGTCTGTGAAGTTTTTAATGGTATATTGTGTATCTCGAGTTTCTAGCCTTCGAGTGGTATATCCACATTCCGTAACAAAACGATCAATATAATCTCTGTTCGTCACTGAGAAATGATAACTGACTTATTACTCTTGGCCCATCCCTTCCTCAACTCGTTCTCGCACTTTCGTATAATCAATATTGACTTATTAAATACGTGCATATGTTACATACTAATTTATTGTGACTATTTTAGTTTACCTTGAAAAGCTTCATAGAAAACACCGACCTTACCTAACCTTCTTAGTATGTTAAGATAAGCATCTTATTGCTTCGTAATTACAATTATTACTTAACCTATACCAATAATAGGTTAAGTAATAATTATTATTATATACCTATACCTATAATAGGTTAAGTAATAATTATTATTACGAAGCAATAAGATGCTTATCTTAACATACTAAGAAGGTTAGGTAAGGTCGGTGTTTTCTATGAAGCTTTTCAAGGTAAACTAAAATAGTCACAATAAATTAGTATGTAACATATGCACGAATTTAATAAGTCAATATTGACTATACGAAAGTGCGAGAACGGGTTGCCCTGGCACGCTGTTCTCTTCTGAATTATGGCGACTCCGAGCAGCTTATGTTCATCCCGGACCCCAGACTCTCTATATCTATTTGTCTATCCATCCATCTGTCTATCCAACCATCTATCTATCCACATATCTATTATCTGTCTTGGCTTGGTGGCCACATGACCTGGACGGTCATCTGGGTGGCCACTTGAAAGGCATCGGTAAATTCCAGGCGATCCAATAATCATTAGTTGTGTGTTAGCATCGTGGAGTAAAGATGGAGGCTCCCTTTCCTCCCTCTCTCTAAGATGAGGTCTGATAAAAGACCTTTTGTGCCCTCTGTAATGCTTTTTGCGCTACCGCTCACAGGATGAGTATGGGGTGCACAATAAACTAACCGCCTCCGACGGTAACAATCAAAAATTCCTCCTTCTCAATACTGCCCTCTCTCTTTACTCTCACTCCTTCCCAGTGACCTTCTTCCCTCCCAATAATAACCGCCTTCCCTCCCTCCCGTTAGGTGTTAGTGTTCTGAACCCAAACTTCAACTTACGGGTTCACCATAGCCCGTGCTACATGGAACTTTTTGTTCCCCAGTAGCTGAATTTATAACAACAACAACAACCTTCAAAAGATATATAGTCAAACGTCAATACTTTAATAGATCAGAAGAGAATTGTTTGTTAATAGATTGTTTATAGCTCAGTCTATTTTATTATTTTTAGGGTGGGGGGGGGGAGGGGGAGTTCCAATCTATTTCTATACATATATTCGGTGTGTATATATGTGGCATATTTACACTTCCATTACTTTTCTCGCCCAATCAGGTGATTCATTTGTATCCCGCTCGATTAAATGCAAATTATTTCGCTTGGTGGAAATAATATCATTTGTAGAGAATTTGGATTCCACTGTTATTCCAATCCATCGATTCGATTCCAATCACATTTGATTGGTCAATACTCAAATTAATAAACACTCCATTGTATCATTTCAGTCCTTGTTTTTCTCCCCCCCCCAAAAAAAAAAAATACGAAATAAATTCTTCTTCTAAGAAGATTAATGTGTCTTGTTTTTCCCCTCAGGATGCATGGGTTTCGTACCTCAGGCGCTGGGCAATTTCCCACTTGTCAATATCCCCCTTCGTGAGGATGCCTACCAATGCGTGTAATATTTTTGTGAAAGAAATGCGAAGGAAATGAACAGATTTCTTTTACGAAATTGGAATTCGCAAAAATTCTGAGGTTCTATTATGCCGAGTCAAAACTCAGCCTATTTGACTGATTCTGAATGTAGCCAATTTTATTGCTTCTAAGCAGCCTATTTTATTGACTCTAAGAAGACTATTTTATTGTCTCTTATCAGCCTATTTTACAACCTCTCAACACAGCCTATTTTACAACCCCACAACACGGACTATTTTACAACCTCTCAGCCAGAAATCATCAATTACGTTTCCACTTACGAAGCCTGTACATCCCTCCTCGATCATGGTGGCTTAGTCCGTATTCATGGAAGAGCTTACGAGCTTTGAATCCCAAGATTCGTATTGTTACAGACAACTTTATACCCTCCATGTACGCCTGACGGGGCCTGACGGCTGAGTGGACAGTGTTCGGGATTCGTAGTTCTAAGGTTCCGGATTTTATCCCCGGTGGAGACGGAAACAAATGGGTAGAGTTTGTTTCACCCTGATGTGTCTGTTACCTAGTAGTAAATAGGTACCTGGGAGTTAGACAGCTGCTACGGGCTGCTTCCTGGGGGTGTGTAACAAAAATGAGGCCTGGTCGAGGACCGGGCCGCGGGGACGCTAAGCCCCGATATCATCTCAAGATAACCTCAAGATAGCCCTCAGCCTCCTCTACCATGGACGACCTTGATGTGTTGAAGTGCCGCTGGTATAGACTCCGTAACTATTAACTACGGGATCACCATAGCCCGTGCTACTTGGAACTTTATGTCCCAGGTAGCGAATCTTTAAACAACAACAACCGTAACTGTCCTTGGTTGCGGAGTGGTAACACACTCGCCCTACGCTTCGCGAGTGATTCGGTCTGAGGTTCGCATCCTAGCCAGGGAGGCCAGGATAAAAAAAAAAAGGATGAGAGGAGCTATCTATCCGAGATAAAAAAAAAGGTGGTAAATAACCCATCATTTACAATCATTAAACTGTAAACTATTGTTCGTGTGAACAAGAATGTTCAGCCATGTTTATCTCTTAGTCTTCCAAAGGTGTGGTGAGAATATGTACCAAGACAAGAGTTCATATTTCTTTTCAAACTCCGGCGTTCATTTGGAGATTTACGTAATATATCAAGAACATGTGTACACATTGCTGGGATAAGCCTCAAGGCTGTGTATATATATTAGATGTGTTTGTCTGGAATTTTTGTTTGTGCTTTTGTCTACTATTGTTTGTTTTTTTGTTGTGTTTGGGCAAACGAGAAGATTTAATTCTCTTCAAACATGATCTGACAGCCCCCACACACCTTGCTGACTCCTGTCCTGACTCAACCTGTCAGCCCCCACACACCTTGCTGACTCCTGTCCTGACTCAACCTGTCAGCCCCCACACCTCGCTGACTCCTGTCCTGACACAACCTGTCAGCCCCCACACACCTTACTGACTCCTGTCCTGACTCAACCTGTCAGCCCCCACACCTTGCTGACTCCTGTCCTGACTCAACCTGTCAGCCCCCACACCTTGCTGACTCCTGTCCTGACTCAACCTGTCAGCCCCCACACCTTGCTGACTCTTCTCCTAGGCTCCTACTGATGGTACTTTCCCAGACCACCCCTCCTGGTACTTCCTTAATAAGTACTGCTTCCAGGTACTTCCTCATAACTTTTCTCCTGATAATGCCCTTGCTTCCTCCTCCTAGTACTTCCATAGGCACCTCTATCTGAAACTTCCATAGGCTACTGTAGGTACTTTCACAAGTACTTCCTCCAGATACCTCCCAAGCACCCCCCACCTTCAGGGTGAGGTTCATGTGGCACTACCCTCTGGTACTTCCCTATCAGTGTCCTCCTTGGTACTTGTCCAGGTACCTATTTCAAGCACCTCTTCTACTGACATATCTCTTACCCTTCATCATCAACGGGGTACTCAGTACTCTTCACCTATTCAACCCAGGACAATCTGGGTTTACCTAGGAGGCCTCTTGCATGGGGTGACTACTGTCTTCCCGTGAAAGGTGACTACTTTTCCCCGTGTCAGGTGACTACTTTCTTCCGTGTCAGGTGAGTATAGTCATCAGTACTGTCCTAGGTGACTAGGCTCCCTACACGAACCCAAATAAAAACAAGTTAAGACCAACGAAACCTTTCCAGTGTCGTCTGAAATTTCGTTCTCTGGTTAACTTTTTAATGGATCAGTTTTACAACCCTGTCACCAGGGGCTCGACCAGGGGCTCAACCAGGGGCTCAAGCAGGGGCTCGAAAAGAGCTCAACCAGGCGGTCTTGAATCAACACCTTCCACTGAGGTAGTTTAAGTAAGATTAATCATCTCTTATTTCCCCATGAAACTCACAATATCGTAATGAATCCATGATTAAATGTTGAGCTCGTACCATGGAGTCAAACTCATGATCCTCATCCCCTCATGCATACGTATTTGTACGAGGAGCGCAGGTTCGATCCCATTGTATAGCCTCAATATTTACTCATTTCTCATTTGACAGGCAATTTATAAATCAGTTGAGTTTTAAGACAAACATCGGGGAATATGGATGTATTTGAATGCAAATTGTACGGGAATTTGAATTCACTGATGTACCCTTCAGGGGGAATCGAACTTGGGGTCACTGGATTACTGGTGCTGTTAGATAACCACTATCACCACCTCAGTGGGAGTCGAACTTGGGGTCACTGGATTAATGACACTGTATAATAACTAACACCATACCTGTTGTTTATTTTGATTCATTTCACCATTCGAGTTTTAAGAAAATAACTAACTAAAGATTTATTTTTTCTCTTGAATATGAAGCCAACTAAGCCTAGATATTTTTCGATCGCAGCTTATCGAGAAAGCATCCTGGTCCCCAAGTGACAGGAAAACCTTACAATACGCAAAATTATGAAATATTCTTTAAAAACACAAATCCCTTTCATTTGTTTTATATATATATTTCGTGAGAGGGTTGCTTGGAGGGTTCGAACCTAGCCTAAGCACCAGATTCAGGAAGCAGTTACGCAAGCATTTAGGAACCTGGGGCCCAGATTCACGAAGCAGTTACGCAAGCACTTACGAACGTGTACATCTTTCCTCAATCTTTGACGGCTTTGGTTACAATTATTAAACAGTTTACAAGCATGAAAACTTGCCAATCAACTGTTGTTATTGTTATAAACAGCCTCCTGGTGCTTCGGAGCTCATTAACTGTTTAATAATTGTAAACAAAGCCGCCAAAGATTGAGAAACGATGGACAGGTTCGTAAATGCTTACGTAAATGCTTCGTGAATCTGACCCCAGAAGGCAGTGAGTAGGGAAGTACCAGGATTTAGTGAGTCTGGAAGTACTATGAAAAAGGAAAGTATGGAAGTACCAAGAGGATGGTCCGAGAGCTGCTTACGAGACAGAAGACACTTTATACATCTTTTCGTAACGCAAACTCAGTGTCTGAAATCTTTTGCCCTTGAGTACATCAGAAACATTTCTTGAACCTGTTCATTTCCAAAATTATTCTCATCCACTGTGTATAAATTAGTTTCGCAATTTCTCGATAATGGAAAACCCCCGTACTGTTTGCTAACGACACAACTCTTCATTTCTCTCTCAAATACTGTAGACATCGTTATTTTCAATTGCTGTTGCAAAATGCAATCACGACTTCAGTATCGCAATTACTCGAGAGGAATCAATAGAGCTATTAAACTTAATGTTTTGCCTGAGCGCCTGTTAACAGTAAGCATGCAGCCTTACGTCTCTTTATGCTGAACTCAATCTATGAGAAGCTTTTGTTGGAGATAGTGATCAGTGACTAAGATTCAGTTGGCGGCAGATTAGACATCGATTTTATAAATGAATGCTGGTGGGATTTAGCAGTTCAGCTTCGCATTGCCTGCTCTTTGTTGGCGTCTCTGTCTCTCTCTCTCTCTCTGTCTCTCTCTCTCTCTCTGTCTCTCTCTCTCTCTCTGTCTCTCTCTCTCTGTCTCTCTCTCTCTGTCTGTCTCTCTCTCTATTACGTTTTTCATCTTTAGCGCCCTGTTATTTTCCCTAACCACATTCTTTTACATACTCTCAAGATTTTTCTTTTGCCGTCATTCACAATCTCTTATCACCACACAACAGCCGTGTCTACGTCACGGCCCCATAACCCCTTCACTTCCTCCCCCCCCCCTGCCCCATATGCACTGCCCTTTTCCTGTCTTTTCCACCACCTCCCTTCCATTACCAACCTTTCAACAGTATCTCTCTCACTTCCCTTCACCGTCCCAGCATTCTCTGCACTACCTCTCATCATCATCTCACTACATCTTCACACATTATCATCCCTTCTCCTCTCTTCTACGCATCATCTACACCCTCTGCCTCTCACATAAGCTCTCCCCTCTCTTCCTGCGACATCGGTGCCTCGCCCGTGTTGAAAATAAAAGTTTATCCTGACCCGGGGACCTTCTTTGCTCCTATCTTCCTGAAAAACCTCTCGGACCATTCCAACATTTTCAGTTCAGATCCAGGCTGTCCTTAGGGGGGAAAAATGAAACTTTGTGTCCTCATTAGAGGGTAAGTTGCTCCTGCATCCTCATCTTATTCTCTAACACTGCTTCCACTTTCTCTATCGCTGGTCCTGCCTTCTCCCTTTACTTTCTTTTCTCCATCTTAAATCTACCTTCACATTATGTCCACAATGTCAGCCCTCTCAGACCAGCATTCGCTGATATGTGATCTCTCTCTCTCTCTTTCTCTCTCTCTCTCTCTCTCTCTCTCTCTCTCTCTCTCTCTCTCCAGACCTCCGGAGCCCAGACCACTCACCCTCCCACTCCCAATCATCCCTTTTTTACGACACATAAACATGCACTATCTGAGTCCCCCCACACTACTCTGTTACCTTACTCTCTACACTGCTCTCCACAACAACCTTAAAACCTCTTACTCAAGCTCTGCAAGCTTCTGTGTTACCTCAGAAATGTTTTTGCAGTAAGCTCGTGTCTTGTAAGATACGTCTGTTAAGGTACGAGGTAAGCTTATATCTTGTCCGCTTCAGGATATGCTGCTTGAAGCTGGGTGATTTCACCTTTCTCTCTATGCACGAAGCCGTATGGTGCCCTCTCTCCCGTGCATAGAGCTGCATGGCTCACCTTCCATCACACTAAGTAAACAGCACACAAACTCTATATGTTCATACACACACTCTACTCTGTGGATGAGTTCTTTCATCTCTCTCTCTTCATTTCCTTCTCTTTCTTCCTCCGTCTCTCTTGTTGTCCCTCTCCTCTCTCTCTCTTCTCGTCTTCTCCCCTCGCCCCCCCCCTCCAGACTAGCGTATACACCGCAACACTTGGGCTTAACTGCGATGTTCTCCTTTAGGTTGCGTATTTTCCTTCCTGTTTAGAAGTTCCGACCGCTCCCTCACTCCCAGCGAGCCACCCCTCTCTCTCTCTCTCTCTCTCTCTCTCTCTCTCTCTCTCTCTCTCTCTCTCTCTCTCTCTCTCTCTCTCTCTCTCTCTCTCTCTCTCTCTCTCTCTCTCTCCCTCTCTCTACTTAGCTCCCTCTCGATTGATTACTTTGCCAATCCCACATATTCTCTCTCTTGCACTTTCTCTTCCTTACTCTATCTTTAGAGTAGGTAGATAGAGGTCTTCTTAAGTCTAGTTTGTTCTGCACACTAACACCTCGCATTCTGAACAGCCGGTATTAAAATTTCTCTGCGACTTTGCATAATTTTAAACTTAATGAATTGTGAGGTGCCCCCCCCCCCCCCAAAAAAAAAAAAATATATATATATATATATATATATATATATATATATATATATATATATATATATATATATATATATATATATATATATATATATTTTCACCCGCTTCCGTTTTCTTTGTTTTGTGATTAGCCAGTCTCCTGTTTAGAGTACTTTCTGTAACTATGTACCATAGTACAAATATTGACGTAAAAGGTAATTACATACTAGAATTTGGTACTATTCACTTTATAGAGTCCAGAAAAAACTACTTCCTAGGCCTAATATAGCACATGTATGCTCTATATTAGGCCTCAGATAGAAAGCGTGTATTAGGCCTACAGAGGTTAATTTAGGATGTCTTTACAAACGCCAATGCATAACCTTTCCCGGTTTGGCCAAATTCAATAGTAACGATTTCTACTATCTAAGAGTGCATTACGTCACATATGTACTATGGTCCTCATCGTCACTATAAGTACTAACTAAACAGAAGGATGGGCTGGATTAGCGTTCCAGACAATTATTTTGGACAATTAGGAGCAGGGCGGCACTCCATTAAATGTCCGTGAGTTAAATGTGTATGGCCAATACATAACCTTGCCAGAGCCGTTTCCCACCGCCGGTTACGGTGGTAGGAGGAAGGCCACGGGGACACACTACTCTTAAGAGCACGCAGTTTGTTACCATTAACAGAAGACTAGCGACCCTGCCAACGGGCAAGGATCGAGGAATGATTGACTGGGTAGAAATTGGAATAGGCAATGCCTTTTCGGGGGATAGGGTAAGTGTGGATAGCCTTCTTAGTCTCAGGGTTCGCACGCTCATGCAAGGAAATACTAATATGACTGGGAGCCCAGCAAAGCCCATCTTAAATCTGCCGGAGATAAGAAATAACCAATGTTAAATTTCGACTACCACATGATGTGTAGGATTAAGAGAGTAGAAATCAGAGAACAGAGAGCAGGATCGTCAACATGGAGCGCGGAGAAAATACCAGAGGGAAGGGAGGAAAGAATACCATTGAGTGCAACCAGGATAAGAGAAGTGCTCAAGGCAGTCCTCGAGGACTGATTACTCCTCCCAGATACGGTTACAAATATTAAGTAAATAATGAAATGTGCAAGGAGAGAGAGATGGTGTAGCATCTCATAATGACTATGGTCTGAGCCCGCTGTCATAAAGCCACAGAAGCTCAGGACAGACTGGAGTTCCGACAGCGAAAAGGGATCGTTATAGAGGAGCCGTAGATGGGTGCAAATGGCTAAGGGACAAGATTCAAGAATCTAATTTCCTTACAGGTAAGGAACGTGGGAGGAAGATGAGAACCAGAGCTAACAGTCGAGAAGTGCGAACTCAGATCGGTCGCGACCGACACCAGATCCACGACGACAGAACCACGGAGGTGAAGGACTGCCGAGACAACTGGAACCAACTTACATCTTATGGATTTTCTTCCACATCCGGTGGAGAGGAGTGTGAACTGTAAGTGTGGTTGACATAAGATTTCCAACTCTCACGCTTAGCCGTATGGATGTCCAGGCGGGCCGCTGCACTTGTCTTCCAAAACGAAATAAAAGAATTGGGTCTGTCGGAGTTGGTGTTTTGTACAGGCTGCCCGCTTACAGCAGACAGCCCGAGCACAGTCCGAATTCCATCAGGAAACGCACTTCCATGTGCCACGGGAGGTAGAGCGAGGAACAGAGCGAAGGGCAGGGCCAAATATGCTGTGTTGAAAAAGGAAGAGAGCTCGAGGGAGAGGCAGATCAGAGAGGTTGGAAAGAGTAGCGTGAAATGTGAATAGATTCCAGTCAGCTTTGTCAAACTGCCACCTAGAGAAGGAGAATAGAGGGTGAAATGAATAGAAGGTTACAAGGATGGGGAAATGGTCACTGTTATTGAGGTAATAAAGAACCCACCATATGGAAATCTAAATAAAGAAAAGCGAACAGAGAGAAAGATTGAGCCAGGAAAGGATGCGAGTGCGCGAGTGAACACAAGTTGGTTCACCAGAACTCAGAAGACAAAGAAGATAAGACGAAAGGTTCGAGAACACTGCCTCGGGTATTTGTAAGAACATCGCCCCAGAGGACATGTCGAAGTTAAAATCACTCAAAAGGAACACAGGCTCTTTTAAGGAGTCCAACAGGTGTTTAAGATCAGGAAGAGAAAGCAGAACATATGGGGGGGGGGGGATGAATGGAACATTCTGTGTGTACCATCCATTTATTCACAAAGATGAATAAATGGATGAGGAATGAATGGAGGAGGAAAAGGAGAATAAATGGAGGATGCAGCAGAGGAATGAATGCATGACTGGAGAAGAAGTGGGACAAAGTGAATATCATTACGGCATCAAGAGAGCAGAAGAGTTTGGGGTCCCCAGCTAAAGCTAGGAGAGAAGAAAATGGAAAACGACAGAAACGACTAGGCTGCGCTTCAAAACATCAGCTCCCGTAAACACACACAGCGGCGAAAACTGCAAGATCTAAAGTTGTAGTTCATGGAAGTGGCATAAAAACCACAAATATTCCATTGAAGAATAGACATCGTCAAAAACAGAGATAACAAGAGAAAAACAAGGACGATGAAGAACACAGTACACTAGGGAGGATCAGAATCACGTTCAGAGAAATCAGGGGTTATGGGGCATAGGTAAATCGGGGGCTTTAGGATGGGCCAGAGGCGGACTGATGGAGTCTGGAGCAGAAGGAGGAGGAGGAAGCAACGGAGAAATGCGGTCACAGGAGTCAGGGTGAAGGACAGAAACGGGGAAGTGCACTTGATCAAGGATGACACCCCGAGAGAGAATCAGGGGCCAAAGGAATCTCCATAGCTGGGACAGGCAACTACGCCGCTTTAATAGGAGGAAACTTGGGGACAAAGTTGGAGGCGGAAGGCGAGGGATGTATCGATGCCTTCTTACCTACCGCGGAGAAAGAAGGAGAGGAACTAGGCTTACGTTTCTGAGAGAGAGAGGCGTTCTAGTAGTGTCGGAAAATCCGACACCATTTAATAATATCATACAGGCAGATAATATTGCTTGTGTGTTGTATAAACAAGTTAACCCATAGAAAATGTAACTTGTAGTGGAATTTCCGTCTATAGAAAACGGGAAATCATTACCACATACTATTATAAATTCACCACCTATTATGGTGGGAATTGTTCTTAAATACATTAGTCTTTGGACTTTACCATCATAAAAACATCTCATATAAATTAACTTAATTATCAGAATTAAAATAGAGTAAATGTGACCCTTCTATCACTTACTGTCATCTGGACAATGTAGTCCAGTAGCGTCAGTTGTGAATTGCTATCGAAGTACATAAATTAACGTAAATATAAATTCATATAAATTAAATAAATATATATCTCACAGGTCGGTTCCCACAAGTAGAAATTTACTATGCAACAGCCTCCACAGCCTCAGCAGGAGAGGGTGAACGAAAGCAGACAACACGAAGACGGCTGGAAGTAGATGGACAAAGGCTTGGACGGACAGGCGTTATGGAAGGTCAGAAGTCGGGGTGGGGGGCTGATAAGGGAAGGAGGGCACAGGGGACAGGGAAGACGGAGGAGGTGGAGAGGAGAAGCGACGACCACGGGTAGAAGACCTGGAAGGGAGGAGGAAACACCAGGTAGGGAATCATGAAGGTGACTCCTCAGTTTCAGAACTCGGAGGCGCAAAAAGTGGTGGAAATGTCGGGGTCCGAAGCCTGGAAACGGTTGCAGAACTGAGAAAGTGGAGAAGGGTGAAGAGGCGAAGTGGAATGCAACACACGAACATAAGACATGCTGGAGAAAGAGGGAAGATGGCAAACCTGACGCCTCGCCTCTGGAAAAGATAAACGGTTGCGATGTTTTAAATTGAGGGTGGCTTCCTCAAGTTTACAGTGCACACATGCACTGGAGAAGGCAGGGTGGGTGTCACCGCATATGATGCAGAGACTTTGGGAAGAGGAGCACTCCGCCTTAATATGACCTGGGACAAAGAAAATACCAGACGGATTTTGGGGACAAGGAGGTGGAACAAGAAACGCAGGAAGACAAACCCCGGTCTCGCTTCATGCAGCTGGTCGACATTCAATCCCCGACCGTCCAAATAGTTGGGCTCCATTCCTGAGTTGGGAGAGTCAGAGAGCAGCTTGGTCTAGGTCCAACGTAGCAGGGGCTACAGAGCCTGGCCTTCCAGCACAGTACGACTCGGGCGCCTGGTCCGGACCTTTGCTCCAAGAGTCCGAGAAGTTGAAAGAGTCAAAAGTCGACATAGAATGACTAAGAATAAAATTTCATCCACGATTAAACCCCCACACCCACCACGGAGGCACAATTAGTGTACAGGGAACACGACAGAACGGGATCTTCCAAGGGATGCATCACTGATATACACCCTGTAATCGTTACCTTAAAAACCATCAGTCCGTCGAGATTGGGTTCAGTAACGGGCTTTACGTACAAGCTTACCCGCATTCGAACGTGTCTAGTACAGTCAGATTAGGTTCAAAATAGGTTGAATCTAGCTGGAAATAACAAGCTGTGACTAATTGGGATTTGTTTAGGAGGGATCTTGAAATCATCCACACAAAAAAAAAGTTGCGGGTTTTCTGCCATTTTGAAAAATGTCAGCCATATTGGATTTTTGTAAGTGTTTATGAAAATACACCTATTACAGGGAACCTACTTGAGTGGAATGTTGATTTTTTATTTTTTAATAGTTTTTACTACTGCGCTTAGTAGTAATATAATATTGATCAAAATTTGTTAGTATTTTTGCAAATTTTTATGATTTGAAAAATATTTTTGCGGTCTTTTATGCTCAAAATGATACGTTTTTCTTCAATAAAATGCAAACGATGAATTATTTTTAGAAACTTATTTGGATAAAAGTTGTAGAGCGTAAAAGGTACTGTAGATATTATATATATACTTCTATAAACTGAATGTGAGGGTGTAGAAGGATTTGTGTTCAGGCATGTACACTACCCGAGCTCCGCGCCAGGCATGTACGTGGCGGGGGAATACGCCAGCCATGTACTACGGGCTCACCATAGCCCGTGCTACTGGAACTTCTTGTTCTCAGTAGCTGAATCTAAGACAACGACTCCAAACGACTCCGACTCCGCGCCACTGGCCTGGCAGCGCCGCCACGGCCATCGGGCCGATCTGAACCCAAAATTCTTATTAATTTGTCAGACTTGAAAGGTTAGAAAAGCTGTGGCAGACAGTCTTTGCGAAGAATAACTTAGTCTTTAGTCTAAGAGGATGGGAAAATTCCAGAGCAATTCGTACCAATTTCTTAACTCTTAATGGTTTGGTCCGCGGTGGTCTTAATTGGCCGTGAGACAATTTTATTTGTGTATTGTATGTAAGTATGTATTTTCTCGAACTTATATTTAATGGCATCAAATAGTTTGACTTTAATAAGTATCATTTCTTGTTTGGTGGACCGTGGGATTCACATTAGTGGACCGCGGGATTCACATTAGTGGACCGTGGGATTCACATTAGTGGACCGTGGGATTCACATTAGTGGACCGTGGGATTCACATTAGTGGACCGTGGGATTCACATTAGTGGACCGTGGGATTTAAAATTATAAATTTAGCGATCCGAGAGCTGTGATAGAGTGGTGACCGCTGGCTTTAGCTGCTCTTCTCCTTGAGGAAAGTACAGAGTACTTTCACCTTAACACACACACCTGAAAGTGTGTGAAAATACACACCTTAACTCAAGGTCTGAAAGAGTACTACAGTTCCCATTTTCAATGGCACATCTAATATTCAACAAATAGTTGACTCCCAAATGCTTGAAAAACAAAAACAAATTTGTTTGAAGGGAATGTAAAAAAAAACTGAAACTGAGGGTGGGCAGACTACAAGACTTTGGACTCAATACATCTATATGGTGAAGGTCTGTTTATCAGAGCTGAGGCTACGTTTGTACAATGTACAATACATGCTGCCTTACTTGTATGCAGCTAGCCACTTCCACTACATAAAATCTACACATATTCATCGCCGAGAAATGCTTCAACTAGCAAAACAAAATGAAAATTGAGGAATTTAAACAATCATCTATACAAGACTTCTTCACTCTTTTCAGATCGAGCAAATTCTGGGCTGGTGTCTGGTCAGATAAGACAATAGAACAGGTTCTATTACCCTCAATGAAGACCATAGGCGGACTTACTGAAAGTCGCAGAGACTGCATCTACACTTGCACAGTGAGGGGGGGGGGTGGCATTCTCAGAGCAGCACACAGGTCTAAGCTCATCAAAAGAAGATCAGAACAGGGCAGACAAACCAAAAGTCTATGAACTGGCTGCATGTCCTCCATCCTTTCAAAAATACCTTCACCTGATCTGATCTGATCTGATCTCTCGTATTGGAGATCTCTTATTGGAGACAGTTCGATAAACTGTGATCTAGCATTGGAAATCGAACTTTCATTCTCAAAAGTACTGTTGGTTAGCTCTTTAGTGAGATCCGCCACTGGCGCCAGGACAAGGCAAAGTCTTTGTCTGCTCTGAGTAAGGCTGTATAAGGGTCAACAAAGTCAACTACCCCAGTAAGGTTAACTATCCCATCAAGATCAAACTACCCCAGTAAGGTTAACTATCCCAACAAGGTCAAACTACCCCCAGCAAGGTCAAACTATCCCTGCAAGGTCAACTATCCCAATAGGAATATTGCTGGCATTCAGGATGTCTCGGAGAATAGCGCCTTGTTGTACACTACGGATGAGGAAGTCATTACAGTCTTTCGTCTCCGTAATAGCCAGGGATTACCGTGTTGGTAGTGGTGGTTATGGGTGGTAGTGGTGTTGGTAGTTGTGGGTAGTGGTGGTGGATGGTGGTGGTACCTTCCCACACCTCCAGTGCTGGAACAATTTGGCTGAAGCATCATGATAGCTTCAGCGTGGACATGAAAACAAAACATCGCAATATATCAAAGAATTACTAAAAAAAAACTATAACAAATTCATCATAAAAAAGGACAAATAACAATCGGTTGAAAATAAAAAACAAATAAAACAAAAATGAAAAAGGTAAATATCTAGTGAACATCACACTGGAAGGATTTTTATATACAAAATTTCATTTCAATTTGTCAGTTCTTTTTTTTTTCCTACCAAATATTTGTGGAAAAATAAGGACAAACAGACACGCACCAGCAAACAGAGAAACGGAGGAACAGACAAACAGACGAACGGTCAAACAAAAGAGCAAATCAATATATAAATTCAGAACTGGGCAGCGGGAGTTAAAAAAAAAAGAGCAATTAATACATGTACCAAAAGCTCTTCCACATATATCTATATATTAAACAGTTTTTTTTGATATATTTCTATACAGAAAAACGTTCTAGATATCTATATTATAAGAGGGAGAGTGTCTGTTCAAAGTTGGGAAAGCCTCACCCAAATTGTCAGAGGGAATGGTCTGTGGTATGGGATGGACATAGGCTGGTCAGAGTGGCCATAATTCAAAAGAGAACTGCGTGCCACTGCCACATTCAGACCCCCACGATGATTTCTGGCACTGCCGGACAACTTCATATCTAAAAAATTCCCAAATCAACTTTCTGAAATGGTCTCTCAACCGCTTAACAATCAAAACGATATCCAAGAACAATCAGAACTCATGTATATACTTATATGTAGGATTGTGGCTTCCTCATATATTAATTTATACAATTAATATTCCAGCATATATACTTATATATACAATATTGTATATGAGGAAAAACCACTTGTGAAAAATAGAGAATGTTAACCCGTTTTCGGCTTAATTCGCCTTCATCAGAGCAAAGTAGAATGAATCTACTAGAATGATTGTATATATGGATATATATACAATAAGAACTCTAACTTATATTAATACATATAATAAACGAAATCTTGCCTAAAAGGCTGTTCTATAAAGCATTTACATTTTATTTACAAAAAAATGGGTTATCTATTTAGAGGTGTTTCATAAAAGATTGCTTCAATGGTGCTTCAAGCAAAGGTGCTTGGAACAATGGTGCCTTAAACAGCATTGATCTACATTATGTGTGTCTCTGTAAATCAGTCAGTTAAGAGTGTTTCAAGTGCCAGAACTATATAATACCAAAGTGATCCAAAGGTGATAAAGTGCTCTTATATACTTGCTAATAAGTGCTAAGAGAAGAATTAATAGATAAAAATGTTCAAGAAAATACATTGTGCCTTTGTGCCATGAGAAATGTGCACACAATTAATAATAATTATAATAATAATATTAAAATCGGCGTGTAGGATGGTACTCTGAGGCAACAATGTAGACCAATGCGATACGTAGTGCCTCTCCTCACGGAATCTACCAATTGTCTCACTGATACATCAACGTTAATGTGATTAATAAAAACAAACCCAATGATAAGAAAAAAAATGTTGGTGTATTTAGCTATGAACTTGAAAATATAATAATAGAACCAATGACAAAAATAATTACATTTTGCTGGAATCATTATCACAAAAACACTAACCGCAATTCAGTCATTTTTACCTGACAAAGAAATAATAATGGGATAACTGGTTAATAAAGATGAGGTGTGAGGTAGGTTAGGGTAGGAGGTGTGAGGTAAGTTAGGGTAGGAGGTGTAAGGTACGTTAGGGTAGGAGGTGTGAGGTACGTTAGGGTAGGTGTGAGGTACGTTAGGGTAGGAGGTGTGAGGTAAGTTAGGGTAGGAGGTGTGAGGTAAGTTAGGGTAGGAGGTGTGAGGTAAGTTAGGGTAGGAGGTGTGAGGTAAGTCAAGGGTAGGAGGTGTGAGGTAAGTTAGGGTAGGAGGTGTGAGGTAAGTTAGGGTAGGAGGTGTGAGGTAAGTCAAGGGTGGTGTGTTGAGTGAGAGATGAGGAAAGTGAAGATGAATGGTCAGGTTCATGAGGAGGTTCGGTAAATGAGGATAATGTCCCTGATGCATCATGAACCAAACGATTGTAAGATGGTTGAGATCTTACAATCGTTGGTGGATGAAAATGTCATACCATCTCGACATATCTTTATTTCGTGAGTGGAGATACAATGAGTAAACCCACAAGATTGTGGGTTTACAATCCTTTACTATCCTCTCTAGGCTAACATTTTTTACCAATATAAACAGCTTCTTGTTGACAATTTATACCATTTAGACTTGTACATAAAAACGATTTTATAAAGAACTTCACCATATCGTCAAATTTTATCTCCCGAAAAGAATGCAAAGATATAACTCCAAAACTCATTTTCCAAGTTATAATTTATGAGATTAATATTTTCAGGAGGTCCCTCTCATGGGAGAATATGAGGGAAGAGAATGAGGTGAGAAGAGCTTCTCTAGACTACGATAGTCTTCCCTTAAGTCTTACTGAAGAAAACGGTATTCCTGCCTCAGGTCTTACTGAAGACATCAGGTACAATTTCATCTTCTTTACGTTCATTATATGCGGGTTTTTCCGTGTTCACTTCCCTCTGCCTCCGAAGATGCCAAGTTGCACCTTAGCGAAACATGCCAGGCCCATTATAAGTGTTCACTGATCTTTAGGTAATTAGTCCAACATCCTTCCCAGATGAAGAAATTTTGTTTGAACATTTTAACCAGAATAATTGATCTTTAAGAACAAGGTAGTCTTAGATGGGTTACCCTGTGGTTCCCGGGTCTCTTGCCTTCCCCCCCCCTCACTTCCCTCATTACCTCTACACGCTTTCTTCCACTTCCTGTTTCTCCTCGTCTCACATTTCCATGTACTCTCTACGGTACTCTATGTCCTTCGTATTCTCTTAAATTGGTCGAGCTCAGTAACTACGTACCACCTAACTACCGAGTAGTTACTGCTGTGATTGTCTTAATGGGGAGTCGGTGGCTGAGCGGACAGAACACTGGACGCGTGATCCTGTGGTCTTGGGTTCGATCCCAGGCGCCGGTGAGAAACGATGGGCAAAGTTTCTTTCACCATATGTCCCTGTTACCTAGCAATAAATAGGTACCTGGGAGTTAGTCAGCTGTCACGGGCTGCTTCCTGGGGGGGTGGAGGCCTGGTCGAGGACCGGGCCTCGGGGACACTAAAGCCCCGAAATCATCTCAAGATAGATGGGACTAACCTAATTTACCTGAGAAGCCAGGTATGTAAGGGTCACATATGTGACCCTTGAGCACCAACTGGATCTGACGCTCAAGCGCCTCTTCATCCCAACCCCCCAAAGAAATGTCACCTGGTCGTGAAGACCGCACGAACGAACGAAACACGTACATCCCCCTCCCTCCCTCCCACTACAAAAGGGCCTCTTGATTGGCCGTAATTTGACGTTGGGAAGACATTGTGGGTGTTCCAGCTGACACGGCAATCACTGCCATTATGTCGTGGCCGGGGTTCGAGGCCCGCTAAACGGTATTTTCCTTTTGTGTGTGTTTGTCAGGAGTTGTATGTGGGTATGTGTTTGTGCTTGTGGGAGAAGGGGTGATGGGGGTGAGGGGGGTGAGAGGGTGAGTGAGGGGGTTGTGAGGGGGGGGGGGCGAGAATAGTGGTACATGTATGATTGGTATGGGGTCCAAGAACTGAACTCACAGGATTGGTATGGGGTCCAGTAAGTGAACCCACAAGATTGGTATGGGGTCCAAGAACTACACTCACAGGATTGGTATGGGGTCCAGTAAGTGAACCCACAAGATTGGTATGGGGTCCAAGAACTACACTCACAGGATTGGTATGGGGTCCAGTAACTGAACCCACAGGATTGGTATGGGGTTCAGTAACTAAACCCAAAGGATTGGTATGGGGTTCAGTAACTGAACCCAAAGGATTGGTAGAAGGTCCATTAACTGAACCCACAAGATTGGAATGAGATCAAATAATTGTTCGGGCTGACTAAGGGAATTCAACAAAGTCTGTGTAAGTTGGAATAAAATTATAAAATATGAAATGAAAATCGAGCAATCATTTGTATCGTGAAATAATTAAAGCAATCAGGAATTAATGCTCACGATGGACTAAAATGGATTCTCGTTAATTTGCATTAACGAGAATTAAATTTTGTGATATTCTTCGAAGAAATGAATCTATCTCATGCAACCCAGAGCTAATATTCAAAGCATTACTGTTGTATTTGATGAAGAATGATTCAATTCCATTTTTTTTGTCAGTCAAACTGTTTCTTTAATCTAAGCATTTTGAGTTGGCTCAAAGAATCACACAGTTACATAAATACGAAGGAAAAGACCATTTTACTACACACAGAAATCACAATAGCCTGATGCATCAAATGAACAAATCCACAAGGGCCGTGACGAGGATTCGAACCTACGTTCGAGAGCATCCCAGACGCTGCCTTAGCTCAGTCGATTAAGGCAGCGTCTGGGATGCTCTCGGACGTAGGTTCGAATCCTCGTCACGGCCCTTGTGGATTTGTTCGAAAAGATCATTTGATTCTTGCCCTGTTCTTTATTTGGCTAAACGCTTCGTTACTTTTGTTTCCAATCTGATTGGTGAAAATATAATCACACTCTCTGGAAGGAGTTTGATACACACAGCCTCTTTCCCAGTGCTATATAGTCGTAATGGCTTGGTGCTTTCCCCCAGATGAGAGATTCAGTTACAGCCCCGCTCCTGTGCCAGGTAAGTCCACTACGGGCTCACCATAGCCCGTGCTACTTGAAACGTTTTTTTGTTCCCAGTAGGTGAATATTTTAACAACAACAACAGGCACTTTTCCCCTCACAACTCCCTCACTCTCCTATGTTTATACTAATGAATATAAAGTATATATGTATGGGGTATATGATTAGGAAAGTGAGGGTATACAATTGTATAGGAACAAACGCCCATCTTTTCTACCTGAACATATACACACACACTCGTCTCAAGTGCGCACACAGATTGATTGATGAAGATTAAGCCACCCAAAAGGTGGCACGGGCATGAATAACCCGTAAGTGGTGGCCCTTTGGAGCCATTATCAGTATCAATAGCTGATACTGGAGATCTGTGGAGGTGCGACTGCACCCTGCGTGACGGGAGATGTCTCCCGTGAGCGCACACATATACCTGTGGGTATATATACGTGACCCCTCCCCCCTACCCCCCATACCCCTCCATACCCATTAACCCCCCCCCCCCCCAAAAAAAAAAAAAAAATTGTCGCAGATAATACTGGGCCAACCTTTCAAGCGCAGCAACTTTACGATACAGTAACAGCGCTCCGTTCCTTTCACCAAAGACCGCTTCAGATATAACAAAAAACCCGGGTCCCATATTTTGAGAAATTCGCAGCTTTAAGTTATGGCGGGCGGGGGCGCTAGTTGAAAAATACAAGGCGAGTGTTTGCGACATTTCCCGCCTCTTTTGTCTTCAAAACTCATAGCACAGGTGGGGCGGCCGGAAATATATAGGAAACGTATCTATATGTGTGTGTGTGTGTGTGTGTGTGTGTGTGTGTGTGTGTGTGTGTGTGTGTGTGTGTGTATGTGTGTGTGTGTGTGTGTGTGTGTGTGTGTGTGTGTGTGTGTGTATGTGTGTGTGTGTGTGTGTGTGTGTGTGTGTGTGTGTGTATGTGTGTGTGTGTGTGTGTGTGTGTGTGTGTGTATGTGTGTGTGTGTGTGTGTGTGTGTGTGTGTGTGTGTGTATGTGTGTGTGTGTGTGTGTGTGTGTGTGTGTGTGTGTATGTGTGTGTGTGTGTGTGTGTGTGTGTGTGTGTATGTGTGTGTGTGTGTGTGTGTGTGTGTGTGTGTGTGTGTGTGTGTGTGTGTATGTGTGTGTGTGTGTGTGTGTGTGTGTATGTGTGTGTGTGTGTGTGTGTGTGTGTGTGTGTGTGTGTGTGTGTGTGTGTATGTGTGTGTGTGTGTGTGTGTATGTATGTGTGTGTGTGTGTGTGTGTGTGTGTGTGTGTGTGTGTGTGTGTGTGTGTGTATGTGTGTGTGTGTGTGTGTGTGTGTGTGTGTGTGTGTGTGTGTGTGTGTGTGTGTGTGTGTGTGTGTGTGTGTACTCACCTATTTGTGCTTGCGGGGGTTGAGCTTTGGCTCTTTGGTCTGTGTGTGTGTGTGTGTGTGTGTGTACTCACCTAATTGTGCTTGCGGGGGTTAAGCTCTGGCTCTTTGGTCCCGCCTCTCAACCGTCAATCAACAGGTGTACAGGTTCCTGAGCCTATTGGGCTCTATCATATCTACACTTGAAACTGTGTATGGAGTCAGCCTCCACCATAGACACCACACACTGTGTGTGTGTGTGTGAAACGAAACTCCACTAACGTGACGTATCAATGCTCAAAATATTGGAGCAGTATTGTGGGATTGAACTCATGTGTCTGGCCAGGACACATGACACTACCGAATCGCCCAAAACCAACTATAAGCATCACACTCAGAATTGTTTTTTTTTTAACTGTAATTACATGGCATTTGGAAGGCAGCCAAGTTGATTTGCTGTTCTCAATGCAAACACAAACCACAACAATCTATTCCGTCCAGGAGACTGATAGATAAGGTCTAGATCTTCATGCCTCGTCTAATCAACCATGTTGTACCTTTTGGGCTAAAAGTTAATTATTCTGACGTCAGAAATCGTGGTCGAATCAGGTCTTTAAGTTGCGGATGGAGACAATTTTTCAAGAAAGTTTTGTAACCTATTTTCATGGTGTATAGTGAGGATATTTTCCTCTCAGACTTCTCATGACAGGTCATCACTATCGTCTCTCACTGACTCAGCTACAGTGACCACCCCTCACTGACTCAGCTACAGTGACCACCCCTCACTGACTCAGCTACAGTGACCACCCCTCACTGACTCAGCTACAGTGACCACCCCTCACTGACTCAGCTACAGTGACCACCCCTCACTGACTCAGCTACAGTGACCACCCCTCACTGACTCAGCTACAGTGACCACCCCTCACTGTCTCACGTACAGTGACCACCCCTCACTGACTCAGCTACAGTGACCACCCCTCACTGACTCAGCTACAGTGCTCACCCCTCACTGACTCAGCTACAGTGACCACCCCTCACTGACTCAGCTACAGTGCTCACCCCTCACTGACTCAGCTACAGTGCTCACCCCTCACTGACTAAGCTACAGTGACCACCCCTCACTGACTCAGCTACAGTGCTCACCCCTCACTGACTAAGCTACAGTGCTCACCCCTCACTGACTCAGCTACAGTGACCACCCCTCACTGACTAAGCTACAGTGACCACCCCTCACTGACTAAGCTACAGTGCTCACCCCTCACTGAATCCTATAACCCCAGCAATAACATTTCCAACCCTTACCTCTCAAAACATAAAAAGTTTACCGAGACTTCTGAACTATTGCAAAACCACTGTATAGCTTTTGCCAACTACAACAGTTTGAAAGACCAGTCTTCCCATGTCAAAGATTTTCACCCACTTCATCAAATTGCAAGTGAGTTTCACCACAACTGCACTTACTAAAACAGTTTCCTCACCATTTATCCAAACACCAGAATCATCATCACTTCTCCAGATTCACAATCACTTTCAAACAATTCAAACATCAATTCTCACACAATCCCAATCTCATCAGGAACAATTACCACAGAGCTCAGAACTACTGCCACAACTACCCAAAGAACAACCTCACTATCCACAACACTATGTATTGGCTAATGAACAAATCCACAAGGGGCCTGTGACGCGGATTCGAACCTACGTCCGGGAGCATCCCAGACGCTGCCTTAATCGACTGAGCTACGACATGATAAGAATTACAACCAGAAATTCGTAGGTTCGAAAGACGTAGGCTCGAATCCTCATCACGGCCCTTGATGGATTTGTTCATTTGATACATCAGGCTATTGTGATTTCTGTGTGTAATGTATTGCCTACTCTCCCGTCAGAGTAAACTTGTGTGTCTCACCGTCGCCCAGAACGTAACAATAATGGGTCCATCTACTGCAGAAAACTTACTTTTCTGCCCCATTAGCAAGATGCGAAAGCTCGTTCTGAAGACCATTTGTGAGAGACACAGTTAGGCGCGAGAGTTTCTTTAATTAGACATCATCTTCTAATTAAATTCAACGGTAAAAGGAAGGATTTCTTCTTTAATATTATGAATAATAAGGCCTGGAGGAACTGCAATAGCCAACAGTGTTTATCCGAGGAAGGGAACTACCAGGGGGTAAAGCGTCAAGTCATTACGACTATATAGCACTTGGAAGGGGTCAGGATAAGGATTTGGGATGGGGCAGGGAGGGGAGGAATGGTGCCCAACCACTTATGGACGGTCGGGGATTGAACGCCGACCTGTTCACCTAAAAAGTTAGGGTGAAGAGAGTGAAAGAACTCTGCCCATTTGTTGTCTTTGCAACATGACCAACTTGCAATCGACCCAGTCACTTGGGTGGGATTATTTGTTTAATTGTGAAAGGTACGAAAATTATGAGAGTTAACAAGACTGAAGTGTAGAGCTTTCCTTTCCCATAGCTCAAGAAGCTACAGCACCGCTCCTGTGCCGGGTAAGTCCACTACGGGCTCACCATAGCCCGTGCTACTTGCCCCGCTCCTGTGCCGGGTAAGTCCACTACGGGTTCACCATAGCCCGTGCTACTTGCACCGCTCCTGTGCCAGGTAAGTCCACTACGGGCTTACCATAGCCCGTGCTACTTGCCCCGCTCCTGTGCCAGGTAAGTCCACTACGGGTTCACCATAGCCCGTGCTACTTGCCCCGCTCCTGTGCCGGGTAAGTCCACTACGGGTTCACCATAGCCCATGCTACTTGCCCCGCTCCTGTGCCAGGTAAGTCCACTACGGGTTCACTATACCCCGTGCTACTTGCCCCGCTTTTGTGCCGGGTAATTAAGTCCTCTACGGGATCACCATAGCCCGTGCTACTTGCAACTTTGTGTTCCCAGTAGCTGAATCTAAAAACAACAATAACATTCCTATAGCTCATGCTAAGCCTTTCTGTACTAGTTTACCCTGGAACACGACCCACTGAAAGGTCAATAACCAGCTCCCCAATTACCGCTGGGTGAACAGGGGCGAACAGTTAATGACTGGCGCCCAGTCAATCCTCCTTGGTCAGGACTCGAGCCCGGAACATATCGCTAGCGAGGCTCGGATCGAGAATGTTACCACTGCGCCAAACCAGACGTGTCTGAACTTGAAGAATTCATTAACCTATTAAGGCTGGTGCTTCTTAGTACAGATAAAAGTCAAAATTATGATCTTTTAACTTTCTTAAACACTTCCATGTTGATGGCTAAGATGCAATTGGGTTGTTGCATCCCAACCATTATGTCAATGTGCGTTATTGACCTTCTTGAGATGAGGTTATCTTAAGGTGATTTCGGGGTTTAGCGTCCCCGCGGCCCGGTCCTCGACCAGGCCTCCTTTTAGTTACACATCCCCAGGATGTGTAACTAAAAGTGTAAAGGATGTGTAGCTACGGGCAGCTAGACAGCTGCCCGTAGCAGCTGTCTAACTCCCAGGTACCTATTTACTGCTAGGTGAACACTGGCATCAAAGTGAAAGAAACTGCCCATTTGTTTCCGCCTCCACCGGTAATCGAACCCGGAACCTGAGGACTACGAACCCCGAGCACTGTCCACTCAGCCGTCAGGCCCCATGCAACATGTTCTCACCATGTTCCTGTATTATTATATAAAACACAAACATACACACACGACTGACCTATCTACGTCGATGCGCCGGAAAAAAAACATTAATACGATGACCCTTTTATGTCTACCAATACATCGCTTTTTTAACGGATTGATCAATTCCCTAATAAACGTGACGAATTACGTAGCTAAACGACAAAAGCTTTTCGTCCAACAGCAACAGCGCGACGACCACAAATTCCTCGCTCAAGTTGCATATGCAACATGTCAAGGGAATTATATATTCAAAAAGCGAATCCAACTTACCATATAAAAGCCCTCGCTCGCACAAGGCTCCAGCTTTATCCTGTACATAATGGGAAAGAAGCCAAACACCAAATATAATATATTTCAAAAACTTATTATAAATTATTTTTTTAATTCAAAACTTATAAGAGAGAGAGAGAGAGAGAGAGAGAGAGAGAGAGAGAGAGAGAGAGAGAGAGAGAGAGAGAGAGAGAGAGAGAGAAGAGAGAGAGAGAGAGAGAGAGAGAGAGAGAGAGAGAGAGAGAGAGAGAGAGAGAGAGAGAGAGAGAGAGAGAGAGACAGAGAGAGAGAGACAGAGAGAGAGAGACAGAGAGAGAGAGACAGAGAGAGAGACAGAGAGAGAGACAGAAAGAGAGACAGAGAGAGAGAGAGAGAGAGAGAGAGAGAGAGAGAGAGAGAGAGAGAGAGAGAGAGAGAGAGAGAGAGAGAGAGAGAGAGAGAGAGAGAGACAGAGAGAGAGACAGAGAGAGAGAGACAGAGAGAGAGACAGAGAGAGAGACAGAGAGAGAGAGACAGAGAGAGAGAGAGAGAGAGAGACAGAGAGAGAGGAAGGAGGGGGGAGGAGTAGGCTTACAAATAGGTAGCAAAATCCTTGAGCTTTAGAAAGGGAATTGACATATAGGGAGTGAAGTGTCCTTCTGTCATGACAATGAAGAACCACGTGCTTAACTTAGTGCCTTATAACTTATCTTGAGATGATTTCGGGGCTTAGTGTCCCCGTGGCCCGGTCCTCGATCAGACTTCCACCCCCCAGGAAGCAGCCCGTGACAGCTGACTAACTCCCAAGTACGTATTTACTGCTAGATAATAGGAGCATCAGGGTGAAAGAAACTCTGCCTATTGTTTCTCGCTGGCGCCCGGGATCGAACTCTGGACCACAGGATCACGCGTCTAGTGTTCTGTCCGCTCAGCCACCGGCTCCACCTCCACCGATAATCAGAAATTTAGAGAACTGTGCAAGAAGGCTCAGTTCTCGTCTTAACATCTAGTCTTGGTCTTAGATCTTAATCTTAAGATTAAGTCTTAGAAGATCTTAGTCTTAATCTAGTCTTAACATCTGAGCGCCCAACACCATCGAGATGTTGGTGAATAAACCGTTATGTACAAGACCAATATTATCAAAGTCCCGTACCTGGCCAAACTTCGTGGACAACAACTAGTTGGTACCCATAACACAAGGAGCCATCATCAGTATCATGCTAGCAGTGCCTTTCTCAAGATCATCACTCCATCAGCGACCGTCCATTCCTAGGCTAACAAGCGTCTGGAGCTTGTTAGCTCAACAGGTTGATATATGGGACGTCAGGTCAACTGATCACAAAGGCTCTGGCACACAGTTGGCTACAGGCTCATCATGTTCCCTACATGCTTCTCAGATTTCAATAAAGTTTATTCCTAATGATTCAAATGAAATAAACGAGTCTCTAGGAGCAGGCTTTTGATACAAATTACCCAGGATAACAATTCATTGCAAACTCGCCTATGAAAAAAACAAAACGTAACATATTAATAGTTAATTCTATGATTTTAACATTACTCTATTGCCTCCCTAAAATTAATAAGCAATGGTTAACTACGGTGATTTGTGTTTTTGTAACAATGTGAAAAATGGGTTTATTTTTATTTTGACCATTATATCGTTCGAAAAGCTATATCATTGAGATGCCTTCAAGAATAAAAAATAACACCCCGGCTTTTCCCACATCAGATTCTTTACGTAGAATGCAATTTCTATAAATCTTACTAAAGGCGTTTCTCTCAGTACTGTATATATATATTCTAACCTAATTGATTCGGCAAAAAGATCCACCTTGAGATATTCACTGTTGTATCTTCTCTGCACTTGCCTGGAAGCACTGCAGAAAGGGTTATCTCGACAGTGGCTTTTCTCCACTGTGTCGCGTTCCATTTCTTCTCCTTTCTTGTTCTCCACCTTCAAGATATCCACCTGGGGCATCCTGAGGCTTGCCATTTGGAAACTCCTTTGTAAAACAATGTCTAGACATTCAACTTCCTCTCTCTCATCTCGTCAATTTCAGTCAGTAACATAACTGAGAGATCATTCAAGATCCCCCATTTATAACTAAAAGTATTAAATAAATAGGCTAATAGAAATAAATATATATTAAAAGGGGTACCACCTCTGGTGCAAGTGTAGGGACCCATAGCCTCGGAGAAGAAAATAATGAGTACTCAGAGAAGGCCTTGTGGATCTTCACTGAACACATATATATATATTATATATACACACACCTACCTTGAGGCTACCT
>NC_091198.1:14905496-14915496 GCF_040958095.1 Procambarus clarkii
AGAGAGAGAGAGAGAGAGAGAGAGAGAGAGAGAGAGAGAGAGAGAGAGAGAGAGAGAGAGAGAGACAGAGAGATAGAGTGAATCACAATAGACACAAGAATAGAGTTGCTTACAAAAATAAGGAAAAACTAATAGATAACATTTAAGTTGGTAGATAACATTAGATTACCAAAGTAATCTAGCAACGCAGCCTAACGCAAAGCCACAACCAGCCTGACAACATACAATGAACTCCCTCGCTGAACATGAACGAAAACTCCAGGTGAATGAGGTGTTAATGACTTTCAAAACAAAAAATAAATACAAAAAAACAATAAATTAAAATGCAGCACTTTTTTTCGCCTTGCAGGTATCAAATCAATGACATTGACGAAAGAGCAGTTCGGCGCATTAAAAAAAAAAATCAAAGACACGGCGCCAGATGTAAGGGGATCACTATTAACTTGGCAGCAGAACATGCAGTCTTGGAGCCACAAGCTTCCTGGCAGATACAATCACCTTGCTATTGGTCACACCTTCGGTACACATGTGAAGGGAGATGACATTTTATTTTCAACACATCATCACTTCACATCTGAAACCACAGAGCAACTAATATCAAGAACCAGCATTTGCACAGGTGTGTGTTTGTGTGTGTGTGTGTGTGTGCTGGGTGAGAGAGGGAGGGGGTGGTAAGGAAGGGGGTGGTGCAGCTGCACCTGTGTGTGTGTGTGTGTGTGTGTGTGTGTGTGTGTGTGTGTGTGTGTGTGTGTGTGTGTGTGTGTGTGTGTGTGCTGGGTGAGAGAGGGAGGGGGTGGTAAGGAAGGGGGTGGTGCAGCTGCACCTGTGTGTGTGTGTGTGTGTGTGTGTGTGTGTGTGTGTGTGTGTGTGTGTGTGTGTGTGTGTGTGTGTGTGTGTGTGTGTGTGTGTGTGTGTGTGTGCTGGGTGAGAGAGGGAGGGGGTGGTAAGGGGGTGCAGCTGCACCTGTGTGTGTGTGTGTGTGTGTGTGTGTGTGTGTGTGTGTGTGTGTGTGTGTGTGTGTGTGTGTGTGTGTGTGTGTGTGTGTGTGTGCTGGGTGAGAGAGGGAGGGGGGTGTAAAGGAAGGGGGTGGTGCAGCTGCACCTGTGTGTGTGTGTGTGCTGGGTGAGAGAGGGAGGGGGTGTAAAGGAAGGGGGTGGTGCAGCTGCACCTGTGTGTGTGTGTGTGTGTGGATGCTGGCATTTGTCGCCAGCACATCGTTCCCACAGAAGCTGGAAACTCACACAAATAAAGCCACGCTAGCAGTGAGGTGCGATGTTGCTCAAATACTCTCAAAGACTTACCATTGCCAGCACGGAACTCTGCAGCTATGAGCGTGCAATGTAAAAATAAAGAGGTTAATAACACCATTAAAAATTAAAAAAAAAAACACATGTTAAAGTGTTCATTTCGACCTATTAACAATAACATTGAAAATCTTACTCAAACGACCTAGTTGAGGTTAGTCTCGAGCCTTAACCAGGTGCTAGAAGTTTAACAGGCAAAAACGATACTAATGACGTTAGGATAATTGCTATTAACATGAGGGAAGGGAACATGGACATGACGAAGGGGTGAAGGAATAGTGCCCAACCGCTTCGACTATAGAGGAATGACAGCAGACTCTGCAGGAATCATTGTCGTGGATCTTCAGTCCAGTCCAAGCGGTTGAAAGCCTAACAAATCAGTTTCTAAATGGGATATTTAACTCGTATTCTAGCAGACGCCGCAAGTATTTAGTGCTTAAGTGCCAGGGGCCAGATTCACGAAGCAGTTACGCAAGTACTTACGAACCTGGGGCCAGATTCACGAAGCAGTTACGCAAGTACTTATGAACCTGTGGCCAGATTCACGAAGCTGTTACGCAAGTACTTACGAACGTGTACACTTTTCCTCAGTCTTTGACGGCTTTGGTTACATTAAATAAACAGTTTACAAGCATGAAAACTTGCCAATCAACTGTTGTTATTGTTATAAACAGCCTCCTGGTGCTTCGGAGCTCATTAACTGTTTAATGATTGTAAACAAAGCCGCCAAATATTGAAAAAAGACGTACAGGTTCGTAAATGCTTACGTAACTGTTTCGTGAATCTGGCCCCCTGATAGATAAGATCCAAATGAAATGGAGGACTAATTGACATACCAAACAACATTTCTTCTTGTAAATCTAATGTTCCATTGTGAAATGTTTGTCACTTCGCTGCACTGAATACTTGTTACATTTGCTGATTATTCACACAAACTAATCCCAGTTGGCACAATATACACTGAGTGGCCTTCGTTCGACGTCAAAGCATCGTTGAACGACGTTGATTTGACGTTGATCTTGGACCGCTGTGCCCACAGGGAATAATTACTAAATGAGGACAAAAATGAAAATGAAACAATTATACATCAAATATTATAAGTTACCAAGATAAGCATTATTACTACAAATAACTTTCACTAGAAGGGTGGATACCTGGGGCCAGATTCACGAAGCAGTTACGCAAGCACTTACGAACCTGTATATCTTTTCTCAATCTTTGGCGGCTTTGTTTACAATTATTAAACAGTTAATGAGCTCCGAAGCCAGGAGGCTGTTTATAACAATAACAACAGTTGATTGGGAAGTTTTCATGCTTGTAAACTGTTTAATAAATGTAACCAAAGCCGTCAAAGATTGAGGAAAGATGGACCCGTTCGTACGTGGTTGCGTAATTGCTTCGTGAATCTGGCCCCAGTTGTATAATTCACTGCTGACCTCTGGTGGCAGAACTCAGCATTACCTTGACCCCTCCCCCCCCCCCTGGTGGCAGAACTCAGCATTACCTTGACCCCTCCCCCCCCCCCCTGGTGGCAGAACATTGTAGGAGAAATACTAACCATTTAGGTCCTATTTACACTCGCTCCTCATTGGAGAAAAACAACCATTTTGGTCCTGTACATAACCGAATCCTAATACAGTACACAGCCACTCTGTTCCAGCATACATTCATACATTATATGGGACTACAACGACCACCTGAGTAGTGAATATAATTATACGTTATAGGAACACATCAAACACTTCGGGTCCAGTATACACCCACTCATTATAGGAATATAATTGGGTTCAGTATACACGAACTCATTACCGGAGTACATCAGCCAATTGTTAATTAATTACTAGAGTCCTTACACACAGAAATCACAATAGCGTGATGTATCAAATGAACAAATCCACAAGGGCCGTGACGAGGATTCGAACCTGCGTCCGAGAGCATCCCAGACGCTGCCTTAATCGACTGAGCTACGACATCGTATAAGAATTGCAACCAGAAATTCTACTGAGTTTACTTGGATCCTGCAGCCTCTCCGAGACACAAACTCAGTCGATTAAGGCAGCGTCTGGGATGCTCTCGGACGCAGGTTCGAATCCTCGTCACGGCCCTTGTGGATTTGTTAACTAGAGTCCTGTTTACACCCGAAAACACGAGAGTTAATATGAAGCATGGATAATAATCTTGGAGGCGGGTGTGTATACGTGTAGGGGTCAGGGGCAGGTGTGTGTAGGTGTGGGGGTAAAAGAACAGGTGTGTGCAGGCGGAGAGGGGGAAACAGGTATGCAAGTGAGGGAACATGTGTACAGGAAAAAGGGCAGTAGGGTGGGTTGTTGTTGTTTCAGACTTAGCTACTCAGAACGAAGTGTTCATGTAGCACGGGCTATGGCGAGCCCGTAAGACACCCTAAAGTGTGTGTGAGGTATAGGCAGGTGTATATAGGCATGAGGGCAAGTGTGTAAATGAGGAGACAGGTGTAAATGCAATTAGGCAGATGTGCAGGTGAAGGGGGGAGGGGAAGGTTTCCCTACTAGAGATCAAAATAAAATATTACCTATGGCTCCAGGTAGTATACTTTTGTAGCATCTCTATGAGTCCATTGATAAGGCATATGCGTGTCTTAGGAGACCCAGAACGCTGGTTTAATTCTCTATTGATTTTCTAATCCTATTCCATATTAACTGGTGACGGGGATATAATACGAGAAAATACTATATATAATATGCCATTGTGACTTCATTCAAGATGAGGGGTATTAGCATTTATGCTGAAGGGGTATTGTCAAGTGGTTATACCTTGAAGGGCATGGCTGAAGGGCACGTTGAAGGGCACGCTGAATGGCAAGCAATTAGGCACCCTACAGAATTTTCTGAAGGAATTACTGGAGAGTACGGTGAATTGAACGGTGAATTAAACGGTGAATTGAACGTTGGTGAACAGGCTGAAGGTCCCTTTACACTAACTGAGCTACTCCCTAGTACAGACTGGGCCCAATCCTTTACACAGGACATGTTAACTACCTCAAAATCATACACGTGTATATAACAACGTGTGTATAACTAACAAGGCATTCATACAGAAGATGGAAAGTCTGTTCGGAGCTATGTATACTTTCGAATGTATTCATACACTGTATATTTGCTTGCGCTTGCCCAGCCAATAGAGAGAGTAACTCGTCCATTCAACTAAAACGTCGCGATTTGTACGTTGTCGTAACTAACGGTTGAAATGCAGCGTACTATGAAAAGTAATGGATCAAAAATATCCACTTTTCTATCCATCGGAGTAATGGGTTAAGTGGGTTGCTTGGGTGTCTTCGTTTGTATAGGTAGGTTAAAATGTTGGATTGTTCTTCTATTTTGTGTTAGTATTAACTAATATATTAGTATTAGCACATTGTTAATATCCTTTTTGTCATACGATTTTTTCATTACTATAGGGCCTGAAGGCTGAGTGGACAACGCTCGGGATTCGTAGTCCTAAGGTCCCGGGTTCGAGGCGGAAACACATGGGCAAAGTTTCTGTCACCCCTGATGCCCCTGTTCACCTAGCAGTAAATAGGTACCTGGGAGTTAGACAGCTGCTACGGGCTGCTTTCTAGGGATGTGTAACCAAAAAGGAGGCCTGGTCGTGGACCGGGCCGCGGGGACGCTAAGCCCCGAAATCATCTCAAGATAACCTCAAGATAACTATGCTTCAATCTTATAACACCTCACTCCTGCCCTTTCTCAAGGTTTCTTGGTTTCACACCACAAAGAAAGTTTCATATTCCTTGTAATAATTTCTACAACTTCTAGTGCACATATTCTAAAGAATTGTCCCTACTGTAGTGTGCTTAACTTGCCTTTAAGTGGTGTAATGGACTTATCTACCGAGCTGTTGGAGTGAATCACAGCCCGGTTGATCAGGCGCCCTTCGTAGGTGTTTATCTAGTATTGTTATCTTCTTGAGGTTATCTTGAGATGATTTAGGGGCTTTAGTGTCCCCGCGGTCCGGTCCTCGACCAGGCTTCCACCCCCACGAAGCAGCCCGAGACAGCTGACTAACACCCAGGTACCTATTTTACTGCTAGGTAACAGGGGCATAGGGTGAAAGAAACTCTGTCCATTGTTTCTCGCCGGTGCCCGGGATCGAACCCGGGACCACAGGATTACAAGTCCAGTGTGCTGTCCGCTCGGCCGACCGGCTGCCTTATCAAGTTCTTTCTTGAACACCGAAATATGTCGGTTAGTTATGTCGTCCTTACATTTTTAAGGAAGGTATTGCAAACTCCTGCATCCTTTAATATGCAATTTATTCTTAATTATGAGAAGTTATCGCACTCTTATCTATAAAGAGAGTATGTTGGACTTTCTGCCTTGTCTCTTGATCTCCTTGGGAAATATCTCGAACCAGTCCATCAAATATTTTCTGGATTCAGTAATCTGTTGTGTCTCTCGCCCGCAATTCCAGGGAGCACGATTTGAGTTTTTTTTAGAGTGGTCACAATGATTTAGATATTTTGTTGAATTCTGGCAGTAAAAGTTCTCCGCATGTTGTAGCGAATCGCCTTGATCGACTCGTCACGATCGACGTGAGAATGGTCCAGGACGGACCGAAACGTCGTCGTCCCTTCACTTTCTAGTGTGTGGTCTGGTCAACATACTTCACCCACGTTATTGTGACTCATTATCTGCAAGAGCCTTAGATACTGTTGAATCTTGAAATGTTGAAATGTTGAAATGTTGAATTGAATGTTGTTGAGGCTAAAGATGCTGTTGAATCATGCTTCTGTCAGTATATAAATGCTGTAAGCTTCTTGATAACATGTGATAATTTCACCCTCTAAGATGTCTTTCCTCTCTTACGATCCCGACTGTCCAAGTGATTGGGCACCATTCCTTTCTCCCGTCCCATCCCAAATCCTTATCCTGACCCCTTTCAAGTGCTATATAGTCGTAATGGCTTGGCGCTTTCCCCTTGATCATTTCCTTCCTTCCTTCTCTCTCACGAGGCTTTCTGTTTATCCCATTGTTCTTTATTCTTACTGCCAAGTTTACCATATTCTTCAAATACATTCCTGTTCTTCCACCTTATCCCTGTCATTCAATCTAATTAGCATACCCTTAGTTCCATATTTCAGGCTTTTCACCATATTTCTTCTTATCCCTATTATTCCCCATTACTTCCGCACTCTTAACGTAACTCTATATTATTCCTATACTTATTCCTTCTCACCTTTACCATTACAAATTGTCTATATCTATCTTCTTTCTATACAGGTTTTGATAATAGTCAGAAATGGACCGAAACGGCTAGATAGGTTTCTATAGGAACTGCCTAGCATGTAATATTAGGACTGCCTGCCTGCCTCCCTGGTGGCCTGCCTCCCTGGTGGCCTGCCTCCCTGGTGGCCTGCCTCCCTGGTGGCCTGCCTCCCTGGTGGCCTGCCTCACTGGTGGCCTGCCTCCCTGGTGGCCTGCCTCCTCCCTGGTGGCCTGCCTCCTCCCTGATGGCCTGCCTCCCTAGCGACCTGCCTCCCTAGCGGCCTGCCTCCCTAGCGACCTGCCTCCCTAGCGGCCTGCCTCCCTAGCGGCCTGCCTCCCTAGCGGCCTGCCTCCCTAGCGACCTGCCTCCCTAGCGGCCTGCCTCCCTAGCGGCCTGCCTCCCTAGCGGCATGCCTCCCTAGCGGCATGCCTCCCTAGCGGCCTGCCTCCCTAGCGGCCTGCCTCCCTAGCGGCCTGCCTCCCTAGCGGCTTGCCTCCCTAGCGGCCTGCCTCCCTAGCGGCCTGCCTCCCTAGCGGCCTGCCTCCCTAGCGGCCTGCCTCCCTAGCGGCCTGCCTCCCTAGCGGCCTGCCTCCCTAGCGGCTTGCCTCCCTAGCGGCCTGCCTCCCTAGTGGCCTGCCTCGCTAGCGGCCTGCCTCCCTAGCGGCCTGCCTCCCTAGCGGCCTGCCTCCCTAGCGGCTTGCCTCCCTAGCGGCCTGCCTCCCTAGTGGCCTGCCTCGCTAGCGGCCTGCCTCCCTAGCGGCCTGCCTCCCTAGCGGCTTGCCTCCCTAGCGGCCTGCCTCCCTAGTGGCCTGCCTCGCTAGCGGCCTGCCTCCCTAGTGGCTTGCCTCCCTAGCGGCCTGCCTCCCTAGCGGCCTGCCTCCCTAGTGGCCTGCCTCGCTAGCGGCCTGCCTCCCTAGTGGCTTGCCTCCCTAGCGGCTTGCCTCCCTAGCGGCCTGCCTCCCTAGCGGCCTGCCTCGCTAGCGGCCTGCCTCCCTAGCGGCCTGCCTCCCTAGCGGCCTGCCTCGCTAGCGGCCTGCCTCGCTAGCGGCCTGCCTCGTGTGGGAACTATCGCGTTCCTCCATCACAAGTTCGTTTCCGCCTCTCGGAAATTTTCAATATAAACTTCTTTTCAAATAAATAAATTTCCCCTCCTATTTTTTTTATATAAATTAAAATTTTGAAGCAGCAGTGGGTGACTATCCCTCCCCCTTCCCATCACCCCCCCTCTCTCTCCCCCTTCCCATTACCCCTTACCCCTTCCCCTGTCAAATTTCAGGGAAGATAGGCCCGCCCCTACCAAGGTCCGAAATAGGTTTCTTACAAGAGGTTTGGGGCGTCTGTGCCCATCTTGATATATATGCCTTTCCGGCCCTTTTTTTTGGGGAGGGGGCGTTTAATGCAGCGAATCTATTTCTGTCGTTATGTTGGTTCGAAACCCTTGAGGGGTATAGGGTTCGGCGGTTGTCTCACCCACTGAACCACGACGTGTCGGCTGCGTTGGTGTGTGTGTCTCTGTCGACCATGTTCTCTAGTTTTGTGGGTTTTGGGTATATAAAAATGTTTATATATCCAATAAAATGATATAATATCCAGTATATGATATATATCCATTTTTTTATTGGATATATATAATTTAGATTAAGATGTTAATATTTTCTATTGTGTCTCCTCTCATATACTCTCTCTCTCTGTATATATATATATATATATATATATATATATATATATATATATATATATATATATATATATATATATATATATTAGGTCAGGTGATAATACAATGAAGGTGAAAACATGGGGGGATACATAAGGGATAAACATAGGGGCTGCAGAAGGCTTATTGGCCCATACGAGGCATCTCCTATCTAAACACAAAGATTAATCCAGTGTAATTGGCCTGTTATGTTGGACATTGTCTTCTGTGTTGGCATCGATATGTTCTTGTCTTGTCCTTACTCTCATGGTGGGTAGAGTAAATAGTTCCGTGATTTGGGTGTTCATGGTAGGTCGCTCTATTCTTATGTGAATTGCCTCAAGAATTTGTAATCTTCTTGAATCTTGGGTTTTGTCTATTATGCAAGTATTCTTGTTCAACATTTCTCTTGTTAGAGTAATGTCATGGGCTTGTCTCATGTGATTCCTAGGGGCACCAGATTGAAGATGGCTGAAGACGCCATCTTCAATCTGGTGCCCCTAGGAATCACATGAGACAAGCCCATGACATTACTCTAACAAGAGAAATGTTGAACAAGAATACTTGCATAATAGACAAAACCCAAGATTCAAGAAGATATATATATATATATATATATATATATATATATATATATATATATATATATATATATATATATATATATATATATATATATATATATAGCTCTCGGGAGCCTCCTGGCAAACCTCTGTACCAAATTCCTTCATGTGGTATACAAGGTGTGAACTCCCCCGACACTGGCTGCATACTATGAGGCTGCTCTCATGTAGGTGGTATAGCAGTTTCTCAATGATGCTTCACTGAGGTCACTGTTTTGGTGCTAGTCAATCTTACGTCTACTTTACGACTCTGTAGTTGAATCAGAGAGGTGAAGTCCTTTTATATGTGTGTCAAATACTTGTTTCCTCTCTATATCTCATTACCTTACATTTATTGACATTGATTTCTAGTATCCATTACTCGAGACAGCTATGCACCCTGCCTAGATATTCTTTGAGTACCCTACAGTCTTCTTCTCGTTCCGACTACTCGCATTAATTTCGAATGATCGGCATTTTTCATGCTAGACTGTATCTACGGTCAAAGGTCAATGACCTTTGACCCTCTGTCTTCTGCCCATTGGGTACTCTCACCAACATCAAAACTTTTCACAAAAAATCACATCCACAAAAAATTCACTCTTCGCATTCACAAAAAAATGTGAATGTGTGTGTTCTGTATTTCCTAAATTTTCCTGATGGGGCCATCATCTCTACTGCCCCCTCGACGGGGACAGGAAGCCGGCGGCTTGTCAAAAGTCCTCCCCCCCCCCATTATTCCTGAGGATTTCTTCTAGTTTTTGAGCTGTAGAGCCGTTTTGGCACTGAGGTCTTCACTGGGTCGGTGAGTACATTGGTTTCTTACCCTATTGGTGAAAAAGACCTCTCTGGGTTTTCCCTAAATAGCAGTGGTATGGATTTTGATCTTTGAATTGGTTCCGTATTTTAAAGATCTCGGTGAGATGAGCCTTGTCTTGTCCGGTTTGTTGTGTCTGTAGAGCTGAGGTCCTCAATTTTCACGTGGTAAAATTATTGTTTTTTTTTTTTTTTTTTTAGTTCTGGGTTTTGTTAAACATAATATTTTGTGATGATGATCGACTCGGCTGTTGTGTTCCGTAAGTAACATTGGATTTTTTTTTGTAATACTCAGATATAGGAGTCGTTGTGTAACTCACTCTCAATATTTCAACAGTTTT
>NC_091198.1:14920496-14927184 GCF_040958095.1 Procambarus clarkii
CTAGATTTATATATATATATATATATATATATATATATACAGCGAATATACACATCCAAAAGAGGTTTAAGAATAATGCAAGAAGACACATTATATATTTTGAAATATGTACATGTGATTGGTATGTATCTACAGGGGTGTGGTGGTGAAGGGTGGTAGTGGATGGTGGTAGTGGTGGGTGGTGGTGGAGGGTGGTAGTGGATGGTGGTAGTGGTAGTGGTGGGTGGTGGTGGTGGTGGTGGGGGTCAGGTTGTGAAATGCAGTGATTGGTGTAGCTATTTAGTAATGATTGAGACTCGAGAAACGCACTAATCTCGCTTCTGATTGTGTCTCATTAACCCCAATCACACTCACTCACTCTCATTCTCTAATGATCACCCAATCTCTCCCTATACTCGTTCTATAGACTGGCTTTGTCTTTCACATTCTCTCCCTTATACTCGCTTCCTTATACTCACTCACAATCACAAACCTTTCTCTTTCACACACACACACACACACACACACACACACACACACACACACACACACACACACACACACACACACACCAATCTGGAATCTGTACACCCGTTGATTGACAGTTGAGAGGCGGGACCAAAGAGCCAGAGCTCAACCCCCGCAAGAAGAACTAGGTGAACACACACACACACACACACACACACACACACACACACATTACACAGAGGAAGCAAACACTCTGGAGACCCAAATCAGAGCTCTTGAGCGAGAGTGCGTGCAATCGAGTCTATCTTACGCTCCTTACTGGAAGAGTGCGTTAAGAGGTATCTACTGTGCACAGCATCAGGCAGTAGGATGGGCAGCTGTAAGATGTCTAACCATCAAAGTTTTCCTAATTTGTATGTGTAAGGTGAGTACTGAGTTCCTAGCCAACTTCTAGGGTCATAGAATCACATTCTAATTGACTCCAGAAGTTGGAAAACGAACAAATTTACGAACAAGTTCCCTTTTGTATATTCATAAATTACTGTTATTAATACTGTTATTTCATATTTTTAATGAAGTGATTGCAAATTGCTATCTATTTTTAGTCGCGTATAAGTAAATTATGTATCTTCATATGTGTTCAATAAGGCTTTACCATATGTATTCCAAAAAATACATGACTAGTTATAGACTATATAGCTCAATATTTATTTTTTTATGTAAGGTGAAAGTATGTATTTTGATCTGGTGTAAGTAATTTGACCTCGTGGTGTGTATGTATGTATATATGGTGCTTTGATGATTAGTTACATATGCGAAGAGAGCAAGTTAGGAAGATCTACATATTGCCCATAATACGGGTGCAGAGAGTATAAATATATATACATATGGGTGAGTGCCACGACAAAAGTAATCAATTCTTACTTTTGAAAACCCTTGCATATTTCAACCGTTTGGGCTGCGGCTTCGCTGAAACATAGAAAGCAGGACATATATTAGTTATTTATACAATATACATATGGCTCCTCTAAGTGTGCTTTCAACTTATCAAAACAAAAGACAAAATCAAAGAATACAATGTCAAATTCAATCTCAGTCACTCTCTTGTCTAACATCATTAGTTGAGTATCCTGAATCACGGTTGCCCCCCTTACTCTCTCTCTGTTCATATCTTTTTTCCAATTTAAAGTTTCAGTTTCAGGAAACCAATTTAGACACCTCTCTGAAAAAGTCTTAACCTGGGATCTCCTGTGGAAAGTCTAGAAAAGTCTCCCTAAACGCTTATTTTCATTATTATCAGCCACACTCTTTTTCGGGGAGGGGAAAGAATACATTATCAAAGAATGAGCACAAATTTATTTGATCTAACATGTGTCAATCGTGTTCTTATCTCTCATTATCCGCTAAGTCTGATGATTCTGATGACCTCGTTAATGTGTTCTTTCTCAAGCACATCAGCTTCTTAGATCACTCATCATCACCTTTCTCCTCATCCTAATAATAATTATCTTTGTCTCCTTCTTCTTTCTACATTATTACCCCCTTTTTTCATTGTTACGGAAACCTCATCACCACAAAATTAACACACAAATTAAATTCAGATAATCGATTAAGGTAAGAACATCACAGAGAGAGACCGAAGGAATGGGAATAGATGATAAGAGACGAATTGGAATCTTAAGACGAAGATGAGAGAAAGAGATGTCAGAAAGAACTTGTGTCACAATGGGAGGGTTGAGCACCAATGACATGCATTAGAGGGAGAGAAAGTAGAATCAAAATCAAAAACTAATTTCAAAATCAGATATGTTTGCGAGTCTCTTCAGTTAGACATCATATAAATTGAAAGGCGGGGCTCAATAGTTAGCGCTCAACCTTGTAAACACACACACACGCGGGGTTAAGCTACGAGCATAGGAACTAAATCTCTCAACCCTAAGGAATAGAAGGAACAAAGGAGATATGATCACCACCTACAAAATACTGAGGAGGAGAATAGACCTGGCGGACACGGATTACCTCTTCAGAGTGAGAAAAACCAAGACAAGAGGGAAGAGGTAGATGCTGGAAACGCAAATGAGCCGAAGTGTCGTAAGAAAGTACTTGTACCCTGTATGGGTAGTTAACCATAGTTAACAAGTGAATTGCTCTGAAAGAACAAGTTGTGGAAGCCACCTCCACCCACAATTTTAAGACCAGTATCCACAAAAAAATTGAAAGTCAGAGTAGTAGAATGGGCAGAGTTTCTTTCACCCCTGATGCACCTGTTCACCTAGCAGTAAATAGGTACCTGGGAGTTAGACAGCTGCTACGGGCTGCTTCCAGGGGAGGTGTTTAACAAAAAGGAGGCCTGATCGAGGACCGGGCCGCGGGGAGGTACAAAACGGGGTATAAAGAGCTATATATATATATATATATATATATATATATATATATATATATATATATATATATATATATATATATATATAATAACAAACTTAATTCGGTTATGTGCTAATATCCACGAAAAAATAAACGTAAATTAAAATTCTGAACATTTTGGTGTTCCAGCAACATTATCAAGACATACAGACAGAAGACTTGGGATTTGGGATTATATATAATCCCCCCTACACCATAATCCCCCTTCACCTGAGGAGATTAAGATTCATACACCAAGTCTTCCCTATACTCCTCGATCTTGTAGTTGGAGCATGAAAACGATCGAATTTTTCATGTTTTCCTAGGTGGATACATAGACCAATATGTATGTATACATACATATTGTCCTGCAAATATACAGCTGCTAGAGTATCACTGCTATAGGTTACATAGTCCCCCCCCCCCCCCACTCTATACCTGCACTGAAATATAAGTCATTACAGAATTAAATATATATAAGAAAGCAAAAATAAAAAAAATAAATAAAAATTTGGTTCGTACACTCAGTTGAATTTACCTTCAGAGTCAAGTCAGCTGCTGGTAGTAAACTTCCCACATTATAGTTTTTGGCTTGACCATATGTCTGTGACGTCACTGGAAGGGGGGGGGGGAAGGGGAGGGGGTTGGTGGTCTCGGAGGGGTGGTTCGACAAGTTATAGCTTCGGTTCGAGGATTTCTTGAAGCGGAAAAAGATTTTGCGTTTAGTTAAAAAAAAAAAAAATAAAAAAAATTGTTGATAACATTTCACTCTAAAAGTTCTTTTTTTGTACACCTGTATTCGAAGATTTATCAATTGTATTATAGTAACTATATATAATTATATACACATCACTGGTTAGCAACGACCTTACACGTAGTGGCTTAAATTAAATTCCTTAATAATATATAATTATATAAATAAGGTTATATCAAGCGTTCCTATTGGCGCTCAGACTTAAGAGGTCCTCTTAGGTGGTAGGGGATGTCCTGTACACATTCACGTTACTGGTCTGACAAATAGAAACGTAACTATTAGCAGTCATAGAGTAATTAGAAGTTTTATACATTATACCAGAGGTTCCTATAGCAAGAGGCCTCGCCTGAACATGGTATCTTGACAATTGTTAGAAAGACCATTTTGAAACGCGTCCAGACGTCAAGCACCCGGATTCACAGTTACGCAAGCACTTCGTAGGTGCTTGCGTAACTACTTTATGAATCCGGGGCGTCAAGGACAGCCCCTATAACACCAAGAAGTGATATTATCACCATGACGCCTTAAGGTTATCACTACAGAGGGACTCCGTATACCAATCCAGCGCCAGACTGAAGGCTGGGAGCCGCATGCAGAGACAGTAGAGGTGTGGGTTACCTTTTCGCTTGCATGAAGGCCGAGTAACTTGACCTGTTGAACAAGGACACGTTATATTTCTCAATCTCTCACCTACAACCATACTACAAGTCCTAGGGCCAGATTCACGAAGCAGTTAAGCAAGTACTTACGAACGTGAACATCTTTCCTCAATCTTTGACGGGTTTGGTTACATTTATTAAACAGTTTACAAGCGTGAAAACTTGCCAGTCAACTGTTGTTATTGTTATAAACAGCCTCCTGGTGCTTCGGTGTTCATTAACTGTTTAATAATTGTAAACAAAGCCGTCAAAGATTGAGAAAAGATGTACAGGTTCGTAAGTGCTGGCGTAACTGCTTCGTGAATCTGGCCCCTGTTTCTGGCCAGCTACGGCTACTGTGTTATTTACAACTGTTGGTGAGGTGACTTCGTGCTAAGTTGGTGCATGGGTAACCCCTTTTTTGGGGGCTGCCTGGTTTTGGGGAGCTACGTTGGTGTTGTGTTTTTTTTTTGGTTTGGTTGTCACCTGTTTGTCTTAATCTACATAAATTAATTAGCAGTTATGTCTCATAATTTATTGCAGCGCAATAATTAGCATGGATTTGTTTTTTTTGTTTATTTTTTAATTAAACATGCATAACTGACCTCAATCTTACCCACATGTGTCACACCGACTTGTTCATACACTACTGCAAGCGGCTCAAGAGGCTTGTTAGGTAGTTAGTAACTGCTGCAGGATAGTTCAATGGCTTGTTAATCACTGCAGGTTGCTCAGGAGCTTCTTAAGTTAATTACTGAGCTGGCTCATTGGCTCGTTAGTAGTGACTATTAGTGGCTCAGGGGCTTGTTAATTATTAGTTAGTGGCTTAGGTTATTGTTCGATTGATGTTTGACAACATTCGCAGCGACATTTGGCTCTATTTTTTATATTCCATATGTTTATATATATATATATATATATATATATATATATATATATATATATATATATATATATATATATATATATATATATATATATATATATATATATATATAGTGTGAGACAAAGAGCCTTAAGATCATGTAGGCAATTGAGTGCAGCTGAGAACTATTTCCTGTTCAATAATGGCTATCGTTAACTACCAATTTCGTGTTCAAAAATATCTATCACATGTTGCAAAGTAACAAAAGTGACTGTTTGCGTTTCACTATAACTGATTGTTATGTCACATTATCGTAACAAACCTCTTTCTGCAACGAGTTATCTTTAGTTAGCAATGATGATTGTTCTGATAGTTCTTACCTAGTTAGTTGAATGACTCGTTACGGATGAAGGGGAAATGTATGGTTCTTTCATGCTGTTCAAAGCCTAATTATGTTCATGCTTACTTTTTTTTTTACTTTTCGTTCTGTTGGTTCAAAATATTATCTATATTTACAGTTAAGTGTTTATGGTATCTACAATATCAGTCTAATGTTGTTTATATATATATATATATATATATATATATATATATATATATATATATATATATATATATATACATATATATATATATATATATATATATATATATATATATATATATATATATATATATATATATATATATATATATATATATATATATATATATATGAGTGTCAGACCACGAAGGAAGAATTGAACCAGGAATTTCCTTAAGTTCGTTCGAATTTAATAATACATCTTCATCCTTCTGAAGTTGATAATAATACGAATGAAGATTTTGTATTATTAAATACGAAAGTACTTAAGGAAATTCCTGTTTCAGTTCTTCCTTCGTGGTCTGACACTGTCATAATATATATATATATATATATATATATATATATATATATATATATATATATATATATATATATATATATATATATATCTGTTGACAAGTAATCTTGGATCAAATACAGTATACATTTTGTTATAAAAGTGTTGCAATGACAGCATATGCGTGTTACAGCATAATACAAGATGCATAGATAATGCATTTTTAGCATGATAGATACAATTATACTCAGCAGCGTCATAATAGACTAGGCCTATATATATACATATATATATATATATATATATATATATATATATATATATATATATATATATATATATATATATATATATATATATATATATATATATATATATATATTAATAATATTTAAGAGTAATAACACGATGCAGACAGTTCACGATATGGACAATTACACTCACGATGCCATCACAGGTGAGTGGATCACCCTATCATGCAGGTAACTGGACATTGCAAGCCATCAATCTCACCTTTCCTAAACCGTCATGAGGTTGCAATCCTCATTACTAGGATGTGATACTTTCCTCATGAGGCTGCAATCCTCATTGTGATCTTGTCGAACCCGATATCGACTAGTGTAGGGAAGCCGTATCCGATCCTCTGATATATATTCAAATGAGAAACTTTCTGTGGCTTTAGATATGAGAGGAAGTCTCCTCGAATACAACTTGTGGA
>NC_091198.1:14927684-14940184 GCF_040958095.1 Procambarus clarkii
AGGATAGGTGGGTTGCTTGGGTTCCCTCGATTCTGGATAGGCTAATACTTTGCATTATGCACGTTGCACGGGGGTGGGGGACACGCAGCCTATCCTCTCAAACGGTACATCGTATATTGACGTATTAATCTCAAACGGCCATAATATGATATACTATCAATCCCAGCGGCTGGCAGAATTGACGGGCTGTCACGATTTCTAATCCTGGGTCTTCAGGTAGGTTAGGTTCGGGTAGTTTAATACATCATTTTTGTGACGTTGTGACAATTCGAGAGGATTGGCTGATCTGCGTATGGTTAATTGAACGCTCGTGTTCGTAACTGGCTCCAATCCTCTGTAACGGTAGTGGGGCCTCGTTCTGTTGGGGGGGGGGCTTCGTTCTGTTGGGGAAGCTTCGTTCTGTTGGGGGCGCCTCGTTCTGTTGAGGGGGCCTCGTTCTGTTGAGGGGGCCTCGTTCTGTTGAGGGGGCTTCGTTCTGTTGGGGGGCTTCGTTCTGGGGGGGCTTCGTTCTGTTGGGGGCCCTCGTTCTGCGGGGGGGGGGGGGCCTCGTCCCCACTTTACGACTCTCACTAATCTACGACATCGCAGTAACAGCTCACCGCCTACGCAACAGGTTCCAGCCATTAAGTCGTAAAGTTCCGCAGAAATATATTCCGCTCTAGCAAAATCTCTTTCAACGGTCCGCCGTTTTCTTTAAGTCAGACAAAATAGACAACATTTCCTCCTTTAGCGTGGTGGTGGGAATTTAGTGTTCATTTACCTTCAGGTTTCCGAGGGTAAAAGCCAAGAGGAACCTTGTACAGAGTGAATAAGTCTCCTCTTGGAGCTTTATCCTCCTATTGGAGTCTCCTCTTTAACTCTGTATAAGGCTTGATTTGAGGCATATAAAGTTAATGAGGAGACTCCAATAGGAGGATAAGGCTCTAAGAGGAGCCTTATTCACTCTATATAAGGCTCTAAGAGGAGCCTTATTCACTCTATTTAAGGTTCTAAGAGGAGCCTTATTCACTCTATTTAAGGCTCTAAGAGGAGCCTTATTCACTCTGTATAAGGCTTGATTCGTGGAATATAGAGTGTTTAAGGCTTTGGGACCACCTCAAGGCGTTGAATTCCATGCTGAGGGTGTATAATGCTGTATGGAATCCTAATGGACGATTCACATTAGAAATTCTTGACAGTTTAATGTTATTGTCACTCATCAGCTTCCAATCACAACACTGAGAAAGGTTTCCAGGAGAATCATTTCAGGAGCGGTTGAAAGCAACATTTTTTTCCCCAACTAGAGCGACTAGGAAGAACATTTAGTCGAAACACAGAAGCTGGAATGAACATTTGGTTCAGCAATGAACAGCTGGGAAGATCATTTAGTTCAACCAGGGAGGCTGAATGCGTATTTAGCCTCACTATATTACTTTATTTTTGTATTTTATTATTATTTACTATATTCTGTCCTTTGTAACTATGTCTGCAGGAAGGTGTATTTTGCCCAAACTGGCCATTTGAGATTTAGCTTAATTTTAGATTTAGCAATCTGCCTTTAGCTTAATTATGCCGTTTGAAAGAATAATTTAATGGAATCAAGTCGTCTGTTCAAGAAAACCTCACTGTAGTTATCTTAGGCAAATTGGGTTAGCAAAATAATCACCTTAAGATGCACGAGGAGTTAACAGTATTTTCTATAAAGTTATGTAAAAAAAAAAGGTAAAATAATATTTGCCGAAGATCATATATGTTATCTCCTTTTTTCAATACATTTTGTTTCCTGTGTTACATCTTTATATTCCACAAATCAACAGCTGTCATTCATTTCCTTCATTTTCATTTAAAGCTGACCTTCGGAATGTATAAAAGTACCGATTGGGCTCATGTGTAGCGCCCAGTGCCTGTGTTTATCGTGTGTTTGTTCCACCTTTTGTGCTTCCTGATATCGTATCGTTCGTTATCTCGAGTCAACACGCCGAGAGCCATAGTTCCAGGTCCTCTGAGAGACGAGTTCAATGTTTTCAATTTGTTCGGTAACGGAGGAGATCCTCCTTAGCCTCTTAAAGACTGAGGCATTGATCCTGAAGACGGCCTCAACTGGGGGTCTTCCTCTCGCTCTCTTTCTCTCTCTTTCTCTCTGTCGTTAATTCTATTTCTCGCTGTCATTGCCTCTGTGCTTCTCCTGTCATTCCACCTGTCGGCTACACTATGTGCTTCTGGCTACATTTGGCTTATGTATTTCTGTAATGAATTATGATTTTTTTTGTTTATGCAAAAGACGTTTACGTTACGCATTCTTTCTGTTCTTGTTTATCTGTGTCTGTCTGTGTCTCATGTAACATTTAATACCGTAGGTCTCATAGTGTCTAGCATTAAGCTCTCGCGGCTTCAGATATGTTTCTTCCTGTCTGTATCTTGTCTGTCTGTCTGTCCGAGTCTGTCTGTCTGTCTGTCACTCGCTCCCATGCGACCTTTACATCCATATCTTCAAGACTATCGAACATAAAACTGCCTTCTTGTTGTTTAAGATTCGCTACTTGGAACAAAAAGTTCCAAGTAGCACGGGTTATGGTGAGCCCGTAGGCGAAACAAAAACTGCCTTGATTTTAGCAGTATTGGGCCCGAGGCGTGTCTGTCCCCAACCCGTTCTCGCACTTTTTTACAGTCAATATTGACTTATTAAATGCGTGCATATGTGACATACTAAACATACTAGTTTACCTTGAAAAGCTTCATAGAAAACACCGACCTTACCTAACCTTCTTAGTATGTTAAGATAAGCATCTTATTGCTTTATAATTTCAATTATTACTTAAGCTATACCTATAATAGGTTAAGTAATAATTGTAATTACGAAGCAATAAGATGCTTATCTTAACATACTAAGAAGGTTAGGTAAGGTCGGTGTTTTCTATGAAGCTTTTCAAGGTAAACTAGTATGTTTAGTATATCACATATGCACGCATTTAATAAGTCAATATTGACTGTAAGAAAGTGCGAGAACGGGTTGATGCCCCCACCCCCCCCCCCCTTCCCAGCGGCCCAATCACCTAAGACCAAAACAAACTGCTTCACCAACCTGCAGCCGTCTTGGAAACACCTTTAACTAAACTAGCATATTACCAATTTCCCAGAAAGCCATTAACTCTGCCAATTGGGTTTTCTTCGACAAGCCGTTTCATCCCTTCCCTCTGGAATTGCCTCTTACCCATCCATCACCTATCCCAAACCCAGTTCCCAGAGGGGCCATTCCCACCTGTCACCAGTATAGATCCAATTCACAGGGGGTAGTTAGTTATTTGAGGACAAGGTCACTGGTAACTAGTCACTAGTAACTAGTCACTGGTCTGGTAACTAGTCACTGGTCTGGTAACTAGTCACTAGTAACTAGTCACTGGTAACTAGTCACTGGTCTGGTAACTAGTCACTGGTCTGGTAACTAGTTACGGTCTCACAGACGAGGCAATTCCCAGGAAATGCACACACAAACACCAGATCAGGCTGGGAAATTTGAGGCACTCTCGAAATCGTGTACAGGTAATCTACAGACCAAGGACACCTGAGAGCTCAACAGCTCGTTGTCTTAGAACAAGAGACAACCTTAGGAGTGGCTGTCATACCACGGATTATCCACTCAAAAAACGAAACAGTTTCCTAATAACTTTTATAAATCAAATCAAATCAATAAGTCATTCCAAACAATGTAAATAAACTGAGTAAACAAAGACAAAACAACCTACAAGTAATCCACACGTCTTGAAGCAAAGAAAAAGCTTAAGAAAGCTCAGGAAAATGCCACCAGAAACAAGAGTCTCGAGTTATAAGCACAGATTGAGAGAACTAATCTAAATAAGCCTAGAGAAAATTAAGAGAAATGATCACGATACACAAAATACCGAAAGGAAATTTATAAGCAGGTAAGGACAGCTTGTTCTGATTTCGAGGAAACAAGTTGAAGATGCAAACAAGCAAGTGATAGCAATACAGGAGAATTTGCACAATGTAAGAAGAGAAAGAGAGAGAGAGAGAGAGAGAGAGAGAGAGAGAGAGAGAGAGGAGAGAGAGAGAGAGAGAGAGAGAGAGAGAGAGAGAGAGAGAGAGAGAAAGAAAGAGAGAGAGAGAGAGAGAGAGAGAGAGAGAGAGAGAGAGAGAGAGAGAGAGAGAGAGAGAGAGAGAGAGAGAGAGAGAGAGAGAGAGAGAGAGACAGAGAGGGAGAGAGAGGAGGGAGAGAGAGAGGGAGAGAGAGAGAGAGAGAGAGAGAGAGAGAGAGAGAGAGAGAGAGAGGAGAGAGAGAGAGAGAGAGAGAGAGAGAGAGAGAGAGAGAGAGAGATTGAGAAACAACCTTCTTCTTTTTCAAGTGGTGATATTTCCAAGCCCCGACAGGGCCTGGAGAACCACTAGGGACCCCCTTATCCTACAAGGGACCTCCCTTATCCCACAAGGGACCCCCTTAGTAAAGCACATTATCCTCCCCCTCTATCAATTGACTTGCCAGACCTCATAAGACGAAAAGTGAGAATCCGCCTCACTCTCAGGAAGATATTCTTTCTCATGATCGACAGGCCCGGTTCCTGTCCCTTTGAAAACTCGAATCAATCTTTCACTGGGAAATAAAGTCTGAAAATGCGAATCTGAGGTGTGAGAATGGTGGTTGGTGGGAGAGGGATGGTGGTGACAGGGTGGTGGTTTAGGTGGTGGTGGTTGGTGGGGGGGGGAGAGGAGGGAGAGAGGGAGAGAGAGAGAGAGAGAGAGAGAGAGAGAGAGAGAGAGAGAGAGAGAGAGAGAGAGAGAGAGAGAGAGAGAGAGAGAGAGAGAGAGAGAGAGGAGAGAGAGAGAGGAGAGAGAGAGAGGAGAGAGAGAGAGGAGAGAGAGAGAGAGAGGAGGAGAGAGAGAGAGAGAGGAGAGAGAGAGAGAGGAGAGAGAGAGAGAGAGAGAGAGAGAGAGAGAGAGAGAGAGAGAGAGAGAGGAGAGAGAGAGAGAGGAGAGAGAGAGAGAGAGAGAGAGAGAGGATAGACAGAGACAGACAGACAGACACAGACAGACAGACAGACAGAGACAGACAGACAGACAGAGACAGATAGAGACAGAGAGAGAGAAAAAAAAGAGACAGACAGAGAGAGAGACACACAGACAGACAGACAGAGACTGACAGAGACAGACAGACACACAGACAGACAGACAGAGACTGACAGACAGAGACAGACAGACAGACAGACAGACAGACAGACAGACAGACAGACAGAGTATTAATGTACCAGATAATTATAGGAAGTTATATTAAATTAACATTGTCAACAATTTCTCCAAGATTCTCCAGCAAATGTAAGACAAACAGAAAAAATAAAAATGTAATATTTCAAAACGAAATTGGGTTCCAACAGGAAGTAGCGGATCAACCAGGTTGTGATGTCTATGCTAGCCACTGGGCCAAGTAACAGTAACTCAAGTATCACTAAGTATCACTAAGTCACACTAAGTCAGGTAACACAAAGTTAGGTAACACTAAGTCAAGTTACACTGGGACTCCGAGACCCGGCTTAAGAACGTTTTTTTTTTTTAAGTTTAAAACAGTGATTCAGTCCCCAAGTTTATCCTTAACATATTTACATTTCAAGTTCTGAATTAAGTTTGTTTCAGCGGCTCCTTTTTCTAACTTATTTCACTAATCAACGGCTCTACCACGAAGCCCTTTCTAACATCTGGGTCATTTGTCACCCCCCAGGCTTTCCTTGTAGCTCTAGCCCTTCAACTCAGGAACCAATAAGTGTCATATCTTTGGATCTTTTCCGAGTTTTGACCTGTCGTCTTTTTCAAGTGAGGACTTCCATGCCGTGGCTGCATAATCAATAATGCGTCTCACATAGGTTATAGGTAGAACGGAAAGGTTCCAGTTAACTCCTTTCAGATAGCTCAGAATGTATAAGAGAAGAGAACTATGAGCAAGAAGCGTCAAGCCATTACGACTATATAGCACTGATGAAGGGGTCAGGATAAGGATTTGGGATAGGACGACGGGAAAGGAATGGAGCCCCAAACAGTTATGGACGGTCGGGGATTGAACGCAGACCTGTACAAAAAAGAGTGTTGAATGTATAACACGAACGTTGCTTTGTTTTCCTTTGACGACCTGTTCTTCTTCAGAACACACACAAAAGATGCTCGCTTAAGCCTGGTTGATCAGTCCAGCAACCAGGAGGCCTGGTCGACGACCGGGCCGCGGGGACGGTAAGCCCCGGAAGCACCTCAAGGTAACCTCAAGCTACACCACGCTAGAAAGATTCAATAAATTCCCTGCAGTGTACAGTGTCTCACGCCAAAATTGAGTGATAAATACGGTTGTGCAATCACCATTTGTGTCTCATCCCTTGTGCTTGCTTCTCTGGCCTCGGCTCCGGCTCCATACTAACAAAATTTACTGTTTATTCTTTTTTTTTCTTCGACAAGCAGTATGTACACTGCTCTGAACACCATGGAAACTGCTCTGAACAGCATGCTAACTGCTCTGAACACCATGGAAACTGCTCTGAACAGCATGCTAACTGCTCTGAACACCATGGAAACTGCTCTGAACAGCATGCTAACTGCTCTGAACACCATGGAAACTGCTCTGAACAGCATGCTAACTGCTCTGAACACCATGGAAACTGCTCTGAACAGCATGCTAACTGCTCTGAACAGCATGCTAACTGCTCTGAACAGCATGTAAACTGCTATGAACACCATGCTAACTGATCTTAACACCATGCTAACTGCTCTAAACAGCATTCAAACTGCTCTGAACAGCATTCAAACTGCTCTGAACAGCATTCAAACTGCTCTGAACAGCATGCAAACTGCTCTGAACAGCATGTAAACTGCTCTGAACAGCATGTAAACTGCTCTGAACAGCATGTAAACTGCTCTGAACAGCATGTAAACTGCTGTGAACAGCATGCTAACTGTTCTGAACAGCATGTAAACTGCTGTGAACACCATGCTAACTGCTCTGAACAGCATTCTAACTTCACTGAACAGCAATGAAACATATGGCTATCCAAGATACACGAATAATTATCTATCTTTGGAACAGGAAGCTTGTACCTGCCTATTAGAGACTTCAGGATTGTATGGAGGTCAAAAGGTCAAACAACTGACCCTTCCAGGAGGCAAAACAAACACAGACCATTTAAGCAGTAAGAAAACAGTGCCCAACCATTTGTGACTCAAGCGGGAATCACGAACCGGGATCCATGATTGTGTGTCGAAAGCGAAGTCAACTACGCTATTCACCAGGACCATTAGGAATAAGATCCACCTTGTCTTATCTAGGAACTTCAAGATTAACCTTGTCTTGCCCTAGGATAAGGCTGCCTTTGCGGTCACCCATCCAGGTGGGGCCTTAACAAATGACACGTACAGAAAAGTGTACCAGGGTCTTCGATCTACATACACGGAGAGTTTACTTCTAGTTTACAATCACACTTATAAATTTACACAACGTTTCGAACCAACATGGTTCATTCTCAAGTGATGGGACAGTAGAGGGCATACTGGATTTATACCATTAAGGAGGTCACAGACAAATACAAATAGGTGAAAAGTAAAAGCATAAAAGTGTAAAGTTTATGTCTACAAATAAAGTATATTTGCTAGAGGGTCCTTAATAGTCCCCCAGAGGTTGATAGGCCTTAAGTCCAACTCAAGACTAAATATATCATCTAACGCGCCAAGTCATACATGTTATCACGTCCAAGATAACCAGTTCCAAGACCATTAAGTTGGCACTCGACAGTTTTAAAGACCAGTGGGAGCCAATCATCAATTCCACAGCCTGTGGGTGCCTTCCCCAGCCTGTGGGTGCCTTCCTCAGCCTGTGGGTGCCTTCCACAGCCTGTGGGTGCCTTCCTCAGCCTGTGGGTGCCTTCCCCAGCCTGTGGGTGCCTTCCCCAGCCTGTAAGTGCCCTGTACACCAGTTGCAAAATGCTCCTGGCAGTATGGGTTCGAGTCACTTCTGGGGTGTGAGTTTTCAGTTGCATGTATGCCTGGGGACCATTCAGGCTTGTTCACACACACACACACACACACACACACATTATATAAATATATATATATATATATATATTATATATATATATATACATATATATATATATATATATATATATGTATATATATATGGGTAAACAATACTAGTGTATTAAATATATCAACACAAAATAAAACACGCAATAATTTAAACAAATGGGAATAGTTTCCATTCAGAAATGCCCCGTGGGTAAATACTGGCTTTAAACAGGATTTTAGATGTATGGATCAGCTGTTGCCAGGCAACCAGTGCGATCATGTCGATACGATTGTATTCCCTTACCGGGGTTTCAATAGCATATTAAACCCTACAACACTTCGCATGCTATACATGTCAATGATGAAAAATGTCTGAATGTCTGTAATTAGATCTGGGTATATTACGTTGTCTATTCTCTTTTTAAACTCTTTGGTAGCTTTCCCCTCTGTAGGCAGTCAGTAAGACGTTGGCTCAAGAGCCTCTGCAGGCGTCTAGAGGATTTCAAGTCCTGCAGCATTTTAATTTATCTGGTTGAGTAGTCTAGCAACCAGGAGGCCTGGTCGACGACCGGGCCGCGGGGACGCTAAGCCCCGGAAACACCTCAAGGAAACCATCTAGATCTTCAGGATTCTTCTCTAATATCTCTGATTCAAGTTGAATATGGTTCAGTGTGTTCAGTGAGGTAAGGTACACACACACACCACTTGGAAGGAATATAAGGATACTAAGCTGGGATACGAGGATTGGGTGAACGAATAGCACCCAATCACTTGGACCAACGGGGATCGAACGTCGACGCAGCAAGATTTGAGGGGCATTGTTCCATCAATCAATCCAAGTGCCTTAATTAGCGTGTGTTCCGTTCCTTGGGCCAGATTCACGAAAGAACTTACGCAAGCACTTACGAACCTGTACTTCTTTTCTCAATCTTTGGCGGCCTTGTTTCCAATGATTAAACAATTAATGACCTCCGAAGCACCAGGAGGCTGTTTATAACAATAACAACAGTTGAGTGGCAAGTTTTCATGCTTGTAAACTGTTTAATAAATGTAACCAAAGCCGTCAAAGATTGAGGAAAGATGTGCACGTTCGTAAGTGCTTGCGTAAGTGCTTTCGTGAATCTGGCCCCTTGTCCTCCGGGAGATCTTCTTGCCACGAAATGACCCGCGCGGTCATTTCCAATATCCTGCGTTTATCCACGCGCGTGCGTCTGTGCGCGTGCGTGTGTCATTTCGCAGATGAGCGGCTACGCATAAAAGGTCATTGTGCCGAACTGTCACCAGAAGCCGTGATTAAAACTGGCAGTGCAGTATCCAGGCGTGCCAACTGTTGTCTTCATGGCCCTCTTGTCAAGCACGACCCGTCGCCATGACACGCGACGTGTCTTGTCAAGACTATGGCAAGGGGCGCCCTTGGCAGCGGAGAGGGGTATGGGGGCTCCTCCTGCCGCAGGTCCTGTAGGAGGAGATGGAGTAGCGAGCACTTGAAGAGGAGAAAGAGGAGGACCACCTAAGCCTCCAGGCTGAGTCGATGGTTAATTGGACCTGACCTGTCTAATATCTATACTGTCAACACTTGACAGAAGCGGTTGGGCCGCCGCCATTTGACGAGAGGCGAGGCTAGGGCCCGTCTCAGTCACCATTTTTGTTTCCAATGCGAGAGCTACTCTGTCCCTTTCTGTCTCTGTGATGTTACTGTCTGTTATTTTCCCTGTCAGTTCCTGGTCTTTTGACTAAAATGCAACTTTTTGTTAATTTGTTTTATTTCATTGCCTATTTTAGGAACGTCGTTTGAGGTGAAGGAACCAGAGAATTTGGATCATCCATCGGACCTCTGGTACAGTGGTCTACGTCCTCGACTCGCAATCGGGGATCCTGGGTTCGATTCCCGGGGGTAAACAAATAGTTGAGCACGTTTCCTTTTGCCCGATGCTTCTGTTGTCCCCACCCAGCGGGAAATAGTTATACCGAGGGGATAGGCAACTGTTGTGGGTGGCATGTAGGCAGGTGTGGTAAACTAGTATACTGAAAGGTTTACCCATGGGTCGAGTGTGTGAGTCTGGTGTACAGTATACCATGGTATACTTGTGTGGCCAAAGCAAGCACACGACAGTGGTGTAATGGGAGGTTTGCACGAAGGAGCCCTTCCTACCACCCTCACTCTCTCTCCCTCCTCTCTCTCGCTCTCTCTCTCTCGCTCTCTCTCTCTCTCTCTCTCTCTCTCTCTCTCTCTCTCTCTCTCTCTCTCTCTCTCTCTCTCTCTCTCTCTCTCTCTCTCTCTCTCTCTTTCTCCACCCCCATTCTCCACCCTCTCTCTTTCTCTCTTCCCCCCCCTCTCTCTCTTTTCCCCCTACCCCCTTTCTCTCTCTCATTCCTCTTCCCTCTCTTTCACACACACATACACACACTGAGAGGATTGAGCTACGAGGAAAGGCTAAAGGAGCTGAACCTCACATCCCTGGAAAACATAAGAGTAAGGGGAGACATGATAACCACCTACAAAATTCTCAGGGGAATTGACAGGGTGGACAAAGACAAACTCTTCAGCACGGGTGGGACACGAACAACGGGACACAGGTGGAAACTTAGTACCCAGATGAGCCACAGAGACGTTAGAAAGAATTTTTTCAGTGTCAGAGTAGTTAATAAATGGAATGCACTAGGAAGTGATGTGGTGGAGGCTGACTCCATACACAGTTTCAAATGTAGATATGATAGAGCCCAGTAGGCTCAGGAATCTGTACACCAGTTGATTGACAGTTGAGAGGCGGGACCAAAGAGCCAAAGCTCAACCCCCGCAAGCACAATTAGGTGAGTACACACACACACACACACACACACACACACACACACACACACACACACACACACACACACACACACACACACACAAACACACACACAAACACACACACACACACACATGCACACATAATATCGGTACTCGCAGCAACTTTTAATAAGCTAAACCTTTGTTAAAAAGTTAATTAATAACACACACATTCAGTCCTAACATATCTTTCACATTTGTTAAAAATAATGATATTATGCATCAGATATTAATTAGATTTAAAGTGTGTTTAATAGCTGTGAAAGCAAATCAGTTAATATTAATTTGAATGAAATTTTAATTTATATTCCACATCATACATATGGTAGCAATCAATCTCTTGATCCATGCCACATAATAATATGCAATCTGCAATGTCGTTGACAATACCATGTCAATTTTATGGACCATAGGGGATTCGAACGTTTCAGAGCTTAACTCTCATCTTTAATAATATTTGTTGTCTTGCCTATACATAGAGAGCATACTTCTCGTCTTGCCTATACATAGAGAGCATTATAGCTCACAGTACCCAAGCTGGTATGGCAAGATATCATCAACATTCCTCTTTTTCAAGGCATTCTATTTGTATAGGAAAAGTTCTTCGTGAACAAATTGGCAGTGTTCTTCCGGTGTTCTGTTTCGTTAATTAAATGATATACTGTATCGTCTGTGCAGTTTTGTTTAGTGCCAAAGGGTCTGGGACTTCGTACATGCTAGTGGAATGCTAATACAAGTATGAATATTAATATAGATCTGTCAAGACCCTCAAACCTGGAATTACTCACATCTGACTCAAACATATGACTCCATATGTGACTTGTGCTTTCAGTCACTTCCAACACACCTACACTCTCTCTCTCTCTCTCTCTCTCTCTCTCTCTCTCTCTCTCTCTCTCTCTCTCTCTCTCTCTCTCTCTCTCTCCCTCCCTCTCTCTCCAACACACCCACACACACTCATACACAAGACAAATACTCGGGGAAGAAGAGAGAGAGCACTCCAACTGACTTGCAAACGTCAACCAATTAACAACACGGCAAATGCACGATTTTTTATGATATTAAATCAACAAATATCAATATATTTGTAACTCTGTAACTCCCTGTGGCTCTTTGTAACGTCCTGTGGCTCTCTGTAACGCCCTGTGGCTCTTTGTAACGTCCTGTGGCTCTCTGTAACGCCCTGTGGCTCTCTGTAACGTCCTGTGGCTCCCTGTAACGCCCTGTGGCTCTCTGTAACGCCCTGTGGCTCTCTGTAACGCCCTGTGGCTCCCTGTAACGCCCTGTGGCTCTCTATAACGCCCTGTGGCTCTCTGTACCGCCCTGTGGCTCTCTGTAACGCCCTGTGGCTCTCTGTAACGCCCTGTGGCTCTCTGTAACGCCCTGTGGCTCTCTGTAACGCCCTGTGGCTCTCTGTAACGCCCTGTGGCTCTCTGTAACGCCCTGTGGCTCTCTGTAACGCCCTGTGGCTCTCTGTAACGCCCTATGGTTTCCTGTAACGCTCTGTGGCTCTCTGTAACGCCCTATGGTTTCCTGTAACGCTCTGTAGCTCTCTGTAACGCCCTGTGGCTCTCTGTAACGGCCTGGCTAGCAGCCAAAGCGTCAGCTTTTAATGATATTCACGTAACTATTTCCAGCTTTTTCA